>NC_051261.2:18069176-18377586 GCF_015237465.2 Chelonia mydas | reverse complement strand
TTGCTCATAGTCTCAGGGTCTAACAGATCGCCATATAGGGGGTCAGGAAGAAATTTTTCCCCAGTTCAGAACGGCAGTGACCGTGAGGATTTTTGCCTTCCCCTCCAGTGTGGGGATATAGGTCACTTGCCAGGATTATCTGGTCTCTCTCATTTAATCATTACCCTGCTATTATGGGGGCCTCTAGCACTGTGGCACCTTCGTCCCTCCTATTCTCTGCCTGTGGCACACAATAGTATAGTCTCTTGTGGGACTCATTTACTTTGGTCTCATTTCTGTTGGGTTTAGTGTGTGGTGCTGGGTGGTGTTGGTGGCCAGTGATATACAGGAAGTCAGACAAGATGACCTGGTGGTTCCTTCTGGCCTTAAACTCTAGGACTAAGAATCGTAGGAAATAAACAGAAGACACCTATTCAGTTATCATGACTAAGGCTTCAGATCATTCATAGAAGTCACGGCTTCCGTGACCTCCAAGAATTTTGCAGTGCTGATGCAGCTGACCCCGGGACCACCCCAGCAGCTGGGGAAGCCCTGGGCCAGCCGCTGCTCTGGCAGCCAGTCCCTGGCACTGCCCTGGAGCAGTGGTCCAGGACTGCTGAGGGGGACCCCGGGCCGCTCCCCCCAGCGGCAGTCTTCAGGAGTGCCCCCCTCCCAGGAGAGAAGATTTAGTCTCAGGTATTTTTAGTAAGTTGCCCATAACCTGTCCATGACTTTTACTAAAAATACCCGTGACTACACCGTAGCCTTAATCATGACTCCTTCCCACCCAAATCCTTTCTAGTGCTTCATCTGCTAGTTTGAATCTCTCATGTGAACAGGCTTCCACTGTTTGCCTCTTTTACTTTTTACATGTTCACTTACCTGCTCCTCTGTGATCTGCATGTAGAGAATGATGTAATATATCAGCTCTGGCAAAGCTTTCTTCACTGTGCTTTTAAATTTGTGATTTTCCAACAAGGCATGTACAAACTCAAATATGCTGAACACTAGGTTTTCAAAGCCCAATACTTCACCTGAACAAAGAAACAAGGAGGAAGTTTCACAACTGACTGTGTCGAATCATGGCCCTGCATAAATGACTGGCAAATATTAATATTACAATCTGTTAACAGGTCAGGCAGGATAATCTCTGGTCTCACTTCTGGGGTAGTGAGAGCTGGGACTACTGCAGATGCAACACTGTTCCACCTTAAGAGTAGCCTGCCGCCCCCTTGCATTTCATAGCACCCTCTTGGAATGATTAAGTGGCAACACTGTCCAGTTTTGACAGAAGTCCTGTGTTCTTCATGACCAAGGAGCTAGAAAACCCCTGGCCATATGTGTAATTTTTAACAGAGAAGAAAATGATTGCATTTTTAAAAGAATGTAACTAGTGTTTAGTTACCTTTAACAATAGCCTTACTCTTCAATGCTAGCTGGAAAAATCAATAAACTACCATCCTTTGGTGTAACTCACAGAATGTCATAAACCCCACTCCACCACCACAATTGCATATAAGCGAACAGTATATACAGAAACAGGAATATAAATTTGTCTAGGTCGTTGTTCTGAAATCAGTAACTGTTGAGATGAGTTTCCCTACTCTCTCCCTACAGAAAACAGAAGTGTATCATGACTAGCACTTACCATCAGAATCCACAGGGTCCTCTACCTCTTCTGTATAATTCACTTCTGTTCTCACATAGGTATAGCAAGTAGTTAAGTAAATAAGAGCAACCGTTTAGCTTACACGTTACTCGAGGATTGCTTCTATTCAGTAACAAACCCGCTCAAATTATTAAGTCCTTATATGATTTCCTAAAGCAAATTAGTTTTCACTTTACAGCAAAAAGTCATTGTATTTCAAGTAGAATAATTAAATATGAAATGCATAAAAGCACAAGTGACCTATATTAAGTTTTCCAAGTAGATTTGTTAAAGACAGACAATATATTATGTTCATTGACAAATTTCGGATGACCCCTTTTGATTCATTTTAAAAATCCACTGAGGATAGTGTGTGGATGAGGGAAGGTATGATCTAAAACTTCATTCTCACTAATGAGATTTCAATATAAATGGAACCATAGGGCAGAAAGTTTGGTTTCTAACTGAAAATTTACACCAGCAGGGGGTGGAGTCTAAGAGAGAGATTTAAGTTACAAGTCAAATTAAAAGTGATCCACTAGAAAATATTTCTCAGTGATACGGACACCCAAAACACCATTCTGTGAAGCTAAAACCTTCTAGCAATTCCTCCTACAACAACAATCCTCTATGCTCCTAAACATAGCTGTATGTATCAGCTGTATATACCATCCAACATATAGCAGCAAGATTTTAGAACACAAGATGTTCTGATAGGTGGAAAAACATGTTCCAATATGGTGATTAGCTCATTACTCAATGAGGGGGGGGAAGACAATAACAGAAAATGTGGAAATGGCACAGGTGCTTAATGACTTTGTTTTGGTTTTCACCAAGAAGGTTGGTGGCAATTGGATGTCTAACATAGTGAATGCCAGTGAAAATGAGGTAGGATCAGAGTCTAAAATAGGGAAAGAACAAGTCAAAAATTACTTAGACAAGTTAGAGGTCTTCAAATCACCAGGGCCTGATGAAATGCATCCTAGACTACTCAAACAGCTGACTGAGGAGATATCTGAGCCATTACCAATTATCTTTGAAAAGTCATGGAAGATGGGAGACGTTCCAGAAGACAGGAAAAGGAAAATAAGGACAATTACAGACCAGTCATCTTAACTTCTGTACCTGGAAAGATAATGGAGCAAATAATTAAGAAATCAATTTGCAAACATCTAGAAGAGAATGAGGTGATAAGTAACAGTCAGCATGGATTTGTCAAGAACAAATCATTCAAATCAACCTCATACCCTGTCAAAGAAAGCTAACAAGCCTTGTGAATAGGAGAGAAGCGGTAGATGTGGTATATCTTAACTTTAGTAAGGCTTTTGATACTGCCTCACATGACCTTCTCATAAACAAACTAGGGAAATACAACCTAGATGGAGCCACTATAAGGTAGGTGCATAACTGGTTGGAAAATCGTTCGCAGACAGTAGTTATAAGTGGTTCACAGTCATGCTGGAAGGGCATAATGAGTGGGGGGGATCAGTTCTGAGTCTGCTTCTGTTCAATATCTTCATCAGTGATTGAGATAATGGCATAGAGAGTACATGTATAAAGTTTGCAGACGATACCAAGCTGGGAGTGGTTGCAAGTGCTTAGGACAGGATTAAAATTCAAAGTGATCTGGAGAAACTGGAGAAATGGTCTGAAGTAAATAGGATGAAATTCAATAAGGACAAATACAAAGTATTCCATTTAGGAAGGAACAATCAGTTGCACACATAAAAAATGGGAAATGACTGCTTAGGAAGGAGTACTGTGGAAACGGATCTGGGGGTCATAGTGGATCACAGACTAAATAAGAGTCAACAGTGTAACGCTGTTGCAAAAAAAAGCAAACATCATTCTGGGATGTATTAGCAGGAGTGTTGTAAGCAAGACACGAGAAGTAATTCTTCTGCTCTACTCTGCGCTGATTAGGCCTCAACTAGAGTACCGTGTCCAGTTCTGGGCGCCACATTTCAGGAAAATGTGGACAAATTGAAGAAAGTCCAGAGAAGAGCAACAAAAATGATTAAAGGTCTAGAAAACATCACCTATGAGGTAAGGTTGAAAAAACTTGGTTTGTTTAGTCTGGAGAAGAGAAGACTGAGTGGGGACATGATAACCCTTTTCAAGTATGTAAAAGGTTGTTACAAGGAGGAGGGAGAAAAATTGTTCTTCTTAACCTCTGAGGATAGGACAAGAAGCAACGGGCTTAAATTGCAGCAAGGGCGGTTTAGATTGGACATTAGGAAAAACTTCGCAACTGTCAGAGTGGTTAAGCACTGGAATAAATTGCCAAGGGAGGTTATGGAATCTCCATCATTGGGGATTTTAAGAGCAGCTTGGACAAATACCTGTCTGGAATGGTATAGATAATACTTAGTCCTGCCTTGAGTGCAGGGGACTGGACTAGATGATCTCTTGAGGTCCCTTCCAGTTCTATGATTCTATGATAAAAGAGAAAGACTATGCCTGGGCTATTGAGATAAAGTAGCCTGGGGTTCTGCAATCTCTAGAAGAACCATAGCCTCTCCAGTCAAAAGGGTGAGTGTGGAATTCCTTCACTCACTTCTTTAACTACTACTGAAATATGCTGTCCTGTTCCGATGTTCACACTTTTTAAAAAAAGGTACTGAAATATTGGAGAGGGTTCAGAGAAGAGCTTCAAGAAGGTTTCATGGTCTGGAAAACCTGCTTTACTAAAGAAGCTTAATCTGTATAATTTATCCAAAAGAAGATTAAGATGTCACGTAAGTACAGGGAAAAGCTATCAGATAGAGCAGGGGTGGCCAACCTGAGCCTGAGAAGGAGCCAGAATTTACTAATGTACATTGCCAAAGAGCCACAATAATACATCAACAGCCCCCCCATCAGCTCCCCTCCCCCAACCCTCAGCACCCACCGGCAACCCCGCCAATCAGTGCCTCCTCTTCCCTCCCTGCACCAACTGATCAGTTGTTTTGTGGCGTACAGGAGGCTCTGGGAGGGAGGGGGAGGAGTGAGGGCATGGCAGGCTCAAAGAAGGGGATGGAGTGGGGGCAGGCCTGTGGCAGAGCCAGGGGTTGAGCAGTGAGCACCCCTGGCACATTGGGAAGTTGGCGCCTGTAGCTCCAGTCCCGGAGTTGGTGCCTATATCAGGAGCTGCATATTAACTTTTGAAGAGCCACATGTGGCTCCGGAGCCACAGGTTGGCCACTCCTGAGATAGAGGACTTCTTAATTTAGCAGACAAAGGCATAGCAAGATGTAACTGCTGAAGTCAGAAAAATTCAAACTGGAAATAAGATGCATATTTAACAGTGAATATAACCAGCCACTGTACCAAGTTCTTGCCAGCTAGTTAAAAAAGTATGGATTGGATGAATGGACTATAAAGTGGACAGAAAGCCGGCTAGATTGTTGGGCTGAACGGATAGTAATCAACAGCTTGATGTCTAGTTGGCAGCCGGTCTCAAGCGGAGTGCCGCAGAGGTTGGATCTTTATTAATAATCTGGATGACGGGATGGATTGCACCCTCAGCAAGTTCGCAGATGACACTAAGCTGTGGGGAGAGGTAGATACGCTGGAGGGTAGTGATACGATCCAGAGAGACCTAGACAAATTAGAGGATTGGGCTAAAAGAAATCTGATGAGGTTCAACAAGGACAAGTGCAGAGTCCTTCACTTAGGACAGAAGAATCCCATGCACCGCTACAGGCTGGGGACTGACTGGCTAAGCAGCAGCTCTGCAGAAAAGGACCTGGGGATTACAGTGGACGAGAAGCTGGATATGAGTCAGCAGTGTGCCCTTGTTGCCAAGAAGGCTAACAGCATATTGGGCTGCATTAGTAGGAGCATTGCCAGCAGATAGAGGGAAAGGATTAATCCCCTCTATTCAGAACTGGTGAGGCCATATCTGGAGTATGGCGTCCAGTTCCCTCCCCCCCGCTACAGAAAGGATGTGGACAAATTTGAGAGTCCAGCGGAGGGCAATGAAAATTATCAGGGGGCTGGGGCACGTGACTGACGAGGAGAGGCTGAGGGAACTGGGCTTATTTAGTCTGCAGAAGAGAAGAGTGTGGGGGGATTTCATAGCAGCCTTCAACTACTAGAAGGGGGGTTTCAAAAAGGATAGAGCTCACCTGTTAAAGAAGTATGGGCTCGATGAATGGACTATAAGGTGGATAGAAAGTTGGCTAAATTGTCAGGCTCAATGGGTAGTGATCAATGGCTCCATGTCTAGTTGGCAGCCGGTATCAAATGGAGTGCCCCAGGGGTCGGTCCTGCAGCCGGTTTTGTTTAATATCTTCATAAATGATCTGGAGGATGGTGTGGATTGCACCCTCAGCAAGTTTGCAGATGACACTAAATTGGGAGGAGTGGTAGATACGCTGCACGGTAGGGATAGGATACAGAGGGACCTAGACAAATTGGAAGATTGGGCCAAAAGAAATCTGATGAGGTTCAACAAGGACAAGTGCAGAGTCCTGCACTTGGGACGGAAGAATCCAATGCACCGCTACAGACTAGGGACCGAATGGCTCGGCAGCAGTTCTTCAGAAAAGGACCTAGGGGTTACAGTGAACGAGAAGCTGGATATGAGTCAACAGTGTGCCCTTGTTGCCAAGAAGGCCAATGGCATTTTGGGATGTATAAGTAGGGGCATTGCCAGCAGATCGAGGGACGTGATCGTTCCCCTCTATTCGACATTGGTGAGGCCTCATCTGGAGTACTGTGTCCAGTTTTGGGCCCCACACTACAAGAAGGATGTGGAAAAATTGGAAAGGGTCCAACGGAGGGCAACAAAAATGATTAGGGGACTGGAACACATGACTTATGAGGAGAGGCTGAGGGAACTGGGGATGTTTAGTCTTCAGAAGAGAAGAATGAGGGGGGATTTGATAGCTGCTTTCAACTACCTGAAAGGGGGTTCCAAAGAGGATGGCTCTAGACTGTTCAGTGGTAGCAGATGACAGAACAAAGAGTAATGGTCTCAAGTTGCAGTGGGGGAGATTTAGGTTGGATATTAGGGAAAACTTTTTCACTAGGAGGGTGGTGAAACACTGGAATGCGTTACCTAGGGAGGTGGTGGAATCTCCTTCCCTAGAAGTTTTTAAACTCAGGCTTGACAAAGCCCTGGCTGGGATGATTTAATTGGGGATCGGTCCTGCTTTGAGCAGGAGGTTGGACTAGATGACCTCCTGAGGTCCCTTCCAACCCTGACATTCTATGATTCTATGTTCTCAGTGGTGGCAGATGACAGAACAAGAAGCAACGGTCTCAAGTTGCAGTGGGGGAAGTCTAGGTTGGATATTAGGAAAAAACTATTTCACTAGGAAGGTGGTGGATTTCCATCCTTAGAGGTTTTTAAGGCCCGGCTTGACAAAGCCCTGCCTGGGATGATTTAGTTGGCATTAGTCCTGTTTTGAGCAGAGGGTTGGACTAGATGACCTCCTGAGGTCTCTTCCATGCCTAATCTTCTATAATTCTATGTAGTGGATTATCCCTCACGGTGAATCCATGTTGACTGTTCCTGATCACCTTTCTCTCCTCCAAGTGCTTCAAAATGGATTCCTTGAGGACCTGCTCCATGATTTTTCCAGGGACTGCAGTGAGGCTGAAATTGAGGCTAGGTGTCTCTCTAGAACAGGGATATCCAATGTGGGGCCCCCAGAATGGCTTAATCTGGACCACGGACCAGGGTGGATAAAAATCAATGATTTTTTTTTAAATAATAAAAAATATCAATTTTTATTTAAATCGGATTTTTGATAGAATGCTTTTTGAGGAAAAAACCTATCTAAAGATAAAGATACATTATAGCTCAAAGACATCTCATCATGGAACAGGGATTATAAATTCTAATTCTATAGTATATGAGAATATATTCATGTAATGTTTAAGAAAAAAGTTTTGTAAATGAGTTCCAATAGTTCATGTATTAGGGACCCAATTTTATGGGGTTTCACAGGCTTCTGTATAGATTTAGGTTAATGTTTCTATCTACCCAATGGGACTCAGTGCTCAGTCTAGAAGATACCATCAGAGATGCTTAGTTTTGCAGTTCTCAAACTGTGGATTTGTGTCTCCAGAAGTAACATGCTTGTTAACAGCAAAAATGTTTTCAAATAAATAAATATATAGAGGTGAGAAACAACGGAGCTCAACTCTAATGTCCCTCTGCAAATTTGTGTACACAGTCAAAAAAGTTCAATCAATAGAAGATTGCTGGGGGTGAAACAGATCTGGACAAGGAGAAGAAATCTGGAGATAAATGTGAGAAGCGAGGGACATATGCTTGTTTTGTAAAAATATTATATGTTTGCTGTTGAAGAAAAAAATCCAGAATACTTAATGTTGTTTTAGTTAAATAAAACAATTTAAATGTCTGTCTGGTGATGTTCTCCTCCTAATACAGCATGGCAAGAAAATCCTCCAAATATTAATGATCAACCTGTTGAATTGGAGATAGTTCACCTCCCAGCGACTTCATATATATCTGCTTCAATTACCTTTGGTAAATGAAATAACCACACAATCACTAATTTTCTGATATAGCTGTAAAACTAATCTGAAAAGTTTTCAAAATAAATCACTGTTTAAAAATGTATAGTGTGTACCTTCTAAAAGTGAAACCTACATCTCTGAGTTGTGAAGAATATGTATTATACCATATAATATACCAACAAGAATGCACTTTTATGTAGAAAACCATGATTAAATCGAGCCTTCCTGACTAGTGATTTAAATCATGATTTAGATCAAATTCACGCTGCCACAGACTTCCCATGATTCTTCAGGCTTGTTTACACACACCCAGAATTCACACTACCGGGGTGTAATTTGAGGGCACATCAGTGCGTTGTGCTTTAAATCCCCATGTAGTACCTGCTAGCATCCATTGATGTAGTCATGTCTGAAACAGGACTACATCTATGCACACTAAGGAACATTTAGTACACACCAGCAGGGGAGACAGAGTGCAGTACTCTACAAATCATAGCCCCATAGTGCAAACTTTGGGGCCATGCAGACAAGCCCTTTATTTATTTTATTAAAATGACCATAGTCGACTTGTCATGGTCCCCTCTTCATGCCAACATGAAGGTAGGTCCAATCCCAGTGAGTATCATTAGTATGAATTTAAAGACTAACCAGGATTGCTGTACAGCAATCCAGCAAAATTGGCCTGAGCCAAGTGGCAAGGTGTCAGATCAGGCACACCTTATGAAATTACTTTGACACCCCGGCTCTAGAAGAAATGCTCTAGTTTAACTACAGGTTAATGGGCATGATGCAGGAATTACTGGGTGAAATTCTAGGACCTGTGTAATGCAAGTGGTTGGACTATTGATCAAAGGTCCATTAACCAATTGTTTCTTTTGTTTCCTGTCTGCCATGGTAAACTGATTGCTCTCCAATTTGCCTACAGCCACGTACAAGATCTGTGTACAATTGCTTTCTTCTTCTGAGACACCTCAAGAGCTCTTTTATTCTACTTTAAACCACACACCATAAGGAAAAAGGATATAAGGCTGCACTTTCTGTAAGTGTATTCCAAACAATCGGCAGGATCTGCTGCATGGAGGAAACCATGTGTTTAGGATAGTTCTTCACTAGGGCGGTCACAGCCTGGAAAACAAAAACATCAATGGAGCAATTCATTGATAAATTTATTCAATGTATCAGATTAAAGAAGTTAGAACAAGTCACCTTGGCAAAATACTTTCTTCAATAATCGCAGAAATATTCTGCTCACATTTGCTCTTTTGCAAGGGCTGAAAGACTCAGAGGAGACTAGGATATGAATACGATTGTTAATAGTATGCTAGTGCTGAGATACTGTGGTAAAAAAGTACTATAAAAAGCCATTTGATGCAGACAGATTAAAAAATTATCACATTTAGATCACTGTTTTGAACATGGTTCAGGTCACTGGTTACCATCTGATGGCTATTCCGTCAACTACCACGGCTAACTCTGCATCCTTGCTGCCAGTGTCAGAGATATAGGGCAACAGGTGTCAGAACCTGAACTCCTGATATCCACAGGAATTGGTCCTCTCGAGGTCTGTAGCCAAGGATAAATCTTATCAGGTATATTCAGAGAATCATAGAATATCAGGGTTGGAAGGGCCTCAGGAGGTCATCTAGTCCAACCCTCTGCTCAAAGCAGGACCAATCCCCAACTAGACATGAAACCAGACAGGGCTTTGTCAAGTCTGACCTTAAAAACTTTTAAGGAAGGAGATTCCACCACCTCCCTAGGTAACGCATTCCACTGTTTCACCACCCTCCTAGTGAAAAAGTTTTTCCTAATATCCAACCTAAACCTCCCCCACTGCAACTTGAGACCATTACTCAGTGGTAGCAGATGACAGAACAGGGAGAACAGTCTAGAGCCATCCTCTTTGGAACCCCCTTTCAGGCAGTTGAAAGCAGCTATCAAATCCCCCCTCATTCTTCTCTTCCGCAGACTAAACAATCCCAGGTCCCTTAGCCTCTCCTCATAAGTCATGTGTTCCAGTCCCCTAATCATTTTTGTTGCCCTCCGCTGGACTCTTTCCAATTTTTCCACATCCTTCTTGTCGTGTGGGGCCCAAAACTGGACACAGTACTCCAGATGAGGCCTCACCAGTGTTGAATAGAGGAGAACGATCACATCCCTTGATCTGCTGGCAATGCCCCTACATATACATCCCAAAATGCCATTGGCCTTCTTGGCAACAAGGGCACACTGTTGACTCATATCCAGCTTCTCGTCCACTGTAATCCCCAGGTCCTTTTCTGAAGAACTGCTGCCGAGCCATTCGGTCCCTAGTCTGTAGCGGTGCATGGGATTCTTCCGTCCTAAGCGCAGGACTCTGCACTTGTCCTTGTTGAACCTCAGATTTCTTTTGGCCCAATCCTCTAATTTGTCTAGGGCCCTCTGTATCCTATCCCTACCCTCCAGCGTATCTCTCTCCTCCCAATTTAGTGTCATCTGCAAACTTGCTGAGGGTGCAATCCATACCATCCTCCAGATCATTTATGAAGATATTGAACAAAACCGGCACCACGACCGACCCTTGGGACACTCCACTTGATACCGGCTGCCAACTGCACATGGAGCCATTGATCACTACCCGTTGAGCCCGACAATCTAGCCAACTTTCTATCCACCTTATAGTGCATTCATCCAGCCCATACTACTTTAACTTGCTGGCAAGAATACTGTGGGAGACAGTGTCAAAAGCTTTGCTAAAGTCAAGGAACAACACATCCACCGCTTTCCCCTCATCCACAGAGCCTGTCATCTCGTCATAGAAGGCAATTAGATTAGTCAGGCATGACTTGATATTCAGGATGTAGAAGTGAAATATAAGCATTAATTAATGTTGTAATACTGGGCCTACATGTCTCAGACCCGCAAGATATTTAGCTTACCCAAACAAGGCCTCAGATCTGAAGATTGGTTAGCTTCTCACATCAGCCTATGTGTGACTATGTCACAAGATAAAACAGTCACAGGAATAGATGTATTAACTGCTGGTATTTAGGAAATATATACAGTAATGTACCAGTTAAAGTATTTTGGAGATTTTTGCAAATACAGTAGAACCCCATTTATCCGGTTTAATTGGGACCAGGGCCAGATCAGATAATCAAAAGTGGAGTCCTGGGTGTTCAGTAAATGCAGAGAGCCGGTTAAGAGAGGGTCAGATAAACAGGTTCTACTGTATAGGCATCAAGTTATGGTGACTGGTTAACGTAAACCGTAATGAGTATAAGGGGAACTAACAAGTTAACCTATGAAAAACAGGGCACCCCAAACATAGTGAAATGTGGAAGTTTAAATAAGGAAATGGGGTTGAAACCTCCATAAATATACATGAACCCCAGTGGGCATCAGCGTAACACCTTTAAAAACTGTATCCCAGCTTGCATGCCTTGGAAATGCCACAATGAAATCCACTGGTGACTGTAACAATGAAGTTAAGGGGGAAGGCTTTCCAGCAGGAAATGTGAGTGATCACAGTCATAGGGCTAAACACTTTGCACTCACTCTATCTGCTGTTGTATTTCAGTGTTTGCGGGAGTGTTTAGCTATTTAGTGGATTTGTTAAAAAGGGAACTTGCGATAAAGTGCAAATTTTTTCATCTACTCCTCAGGTCTCTCATCCTAATGACACTGATAATAATTTTCCTGATACCGTAACTGCTCAGGAAACCAAACCCTTATTGACCACTGCAGTCTAAGATTAATCAATACATAAACTTTGTAATGTTTCCTCAGGTAGGCCAGAGATCAAGGATGAAGCATTACAAAGTTTGTATTACTATGTCTATGTTCTATCAACAGAGGGCTTCAGTTATTAAGTTCGTAAATCCACCATTTTCCATCAGTGCAAATCATTTCAACCTCAAAGTAGCTTCTTGTCAATTTTGTATCTCTCCCTGTCTGGTCCAGTTCCCTGCCTGTAACCAGTCCCTTGGGAGTGACATCCTCCCCTGTTTAGTGTGCCGAGATCCTCACAGTTCCCCAAGGCAGGCCTGCATCCTCCAAGACTCTGAAATCATGTCCTTGGACGCCGGCAATCCCACTCTCTTTCCATGGCTCTCTGGACTGAATCCAGCCAAGCCAGACCCCTATGGGAGTGCTGTCCTTTACTCCTTCAGGGTGCAATGCTCCCTGTAAGTATTTGCAGTGACATCAGGCAGCATTTTCAAATCAAGGTAACAATGCATTAGTCACCTGGAAAACAGAATCTGAAAGTCCTCAGGTTAGCAAAGAGAGGCAACGGTTAAGACCAGAGTTCAAACTGATACCACCGGGCCAGCTACAGTAGAACCTCAGAGTTACGAACACCATAACTGAACAAAAATTATGGTTGTTCTTTCAAAAGTTTACAAGTGAACAATTACTTAATACAGCTTTGAAACTTTACTATGCAGAAGAAAAATGTTGCTTTCCCTTTATCATGTTTAACACAGTACTATACTGTACCTACCTTTTTTTTTTCCTGTCTCTTCTGCTGCCTGATTGTGTACCTCTGATTCAAACGAGGTGTGTGGTTGACTGGGCAGTTCGTAACTCTGGTGTGCATAACTTGAGATTCTACTGTACACAACTGTAGAAGCCATCTTGGCGCACACATTCTCTCTCTCTCTCTGTCTTTTATCCCAGGTGTGTGACTGTTGTATCTGTGAGCTCCGCTCTTAACAGAGCCACGTGACACCCCATTGTTCTCCTGCTCTGCTTCCCTGCAAAGGGGGGGGCCGGGGGAAGAGAGAGAAAATCTCCTTCCTCTTGCTCAGAGGTGGGCAAACTACAACCCTCTTGCCTGGCCCCTGAACTCCTGGCCCAGGAGGCTAGTCCCCAGCCCCTTACCTGCTGTCCCCCCTCCCCTGCAGCCTCAGCTCACTGCGCTGCCGGTGCAATGCTCTGGGTGGGGAGGGGGGCTGTGAGCTCTTGCCGGGCAGTGCAGCTGCAGAGCGCGGCCTGACCCATACTCTGTGCTGCACGGTGGCTCCAGTCGGGCGGCATGGCTGCCTGTTCTGGTGCCCTGGGTGGCAAGGCTGTAGCACCGCCTGCCACGGGTGCTCCAGACAGCATGGTAAGGGGGCAGGGAGCAGGGGGGTTGGATAGAGGGCAGGGGAGTGCGGGGTGATGGTCAGGGGACAGGGGTATGGATGGTATTGGGGTGGTCAGAGGGCGGGGAACAGGGGAGTTGAATGGGGGCAGGAGTCCCTGGGGGGCAGTCAGGAAGGAGAGGGGGGTTGGATGGGGTGGCGAGGGGCAGTCAGGGGCAGGGATTCTGGGGGCAGTTGGGGACAGGGAGAAGGGGTGGTTGGATGGGGCAGGGGTCCGGGGGGGGGGGGGAAGTCAGGAATGAGAGGAGGGGGTTGGATGGGGTGGCAGGGGGTAGTCAGGGCAGCTGGATGGGGCGGGGGTCCCAGGGAGGCAGTCAGGGGGCAAGAAGCCGGGGGGGGGGGGAGGGAGGGAGATTGGATAGGGAGCAGGGACCAGGCCATGCCTGGCTGTTTGGGGAAGCACAGCCTCCCATAACCATCCCTCCATACAATTTCGGAAACCCGATGTGGCCCTCAGGCCAAAAAGTTTGCCCGCCCCTGCTCTTGCTGATGGTAGCTAGGTGTGAACATCCAGGCCATTTGGGGTTTCCTTTGTCCTCATATCCTCCACTGACATGTGAAGACTTTACTCAGTTTGTTAATGACTCCAATCAGGTTGCCGAGTCAACACATCATCCCTCCCCCTTACAATCAGTGCATAGAAATGCAAAGCCAAGGTAGAAACTGAGGCATGCATGGGAATCAAAAATATTACTAAAATCCCCACATTCATCACACCTCTCGTCAAGTTTTGTATCTCTCCCTGACCTCTTGCTCTGCAAATGTTCCCACTCTTGCTGGTTGTTTGTCAGCCTCTAATAAAAACTTAAGTGTCTTCTTCCAAGTGGTCCCTGTAGCCAATTAGTTCATTTTATCATCCATTTATTATTGTGTTATGGTCAATTCATGCGCCATTCCATATATAATCAACATATGCTAAATAGATTTAAATTGTAGGAGTATAGAAATATACGATTGACAAGTATTTAGGAGTGATGAGAGTGTATATAAAAGTATAGGTTTATAAGTAAAGCATGGCTGGAATGCAAGACCTATAGGCTGAGACCTGTAAGATTTCAGCTTAGTCAGACTAGGCCATAGGCTTAAAAACACCTGACATAAGTGGGTGATCTAGGAATAACCCTATGCCAGGAAGTCACAAGATTAGTGTAAAAGATGTGACAATAGGTAATGTTACAAAAACTAGATTGCAATAAACTGCAAGGTATTGTCCAGGATCATGAGACACCTGATTGTAACATCATTGTATGTCCTGTCCTGACCACAGGGTATATGCTGTGCATAGATGCTAATGAGAATAAGAGGAACTAAGAAACAACTTATGAAAAATGAGGAGTCTGGTGGCACCTTAAAAAGACTAACAGATTTATTTGGGCATAAGCTTTTGTGGGCAAAAACACACTTCTTTAGATGCATAGAGTGAAAATTACAGATACAGATGCATAAATATACTGGCATATGAAGAGAAGGGAGTGCACAGAGTTGGGAATCAGCCTTGACAAGGATAAAGGAGTTTGAGGCACAAGTTGTGTTCTCGTCCCTGTTGAAGGACAAAGCCCAGGTAGGAACCATCAAACGGTGGAAGTCAATGCGTGGTTGCACAGGTGGTGTTAGAGAGAGAGGGCTTTGGATTCTTCGACCATAGGATGTTGTTCCAGGAAGGAGGATTGCCAAGAAGAGATGGGATCCACCTAACGAAGAGAAGGAAGAGCATCTTTGCAGGCAGGCTTGCTAACCTAGTGAGGAGAGCTTTAAAACTAGGTTCACTGGGGGATGGAGACCTAAGCTCTGAGGTAGGTGGCGGAAGTGGGATACTGGGAGGAAACACAAGGAGGAGAGTGCAACAGGGGAGGCTTCCTGATTCATACTGAGAAATCCGGGCAATCAGTTAGTTTTCTTAGGTGCCTATACACAAATGCAAGAAGCCTGGGAAAGAAGCAGGAAGAACTGGAAGTCCTGGCACAGTCAAGGAACTATGATGTGATTGGAACAACAGAGACTTGGTGGCGTAACTTACATAACTGGAGCACTGTCATGGATGGGTATAAACTCTTCAGGAAGAACACGCGGGGGAGAAAAGGTAGAGGAGTTGCATTGTATGTAAGAGAGCAGTATGATTGCTCAGAGCTCCAGTATGAAACTTATTTAGAAAAGCTGGACGAGCACAAGTCCATGAGGCAGGATGCACTGCATCCGAGTGCACTAAAGGAGCTGGCGGATGTGATTGCAGAGTCATTAGCCATTATCTTTGAAAACTCAAGGCAATTGGAGGAGGTCCCGGATGACTGGAAAAAGGCTAATGTAGTGCCCATCTTTAAAAAAGGGAAGTAGGAGGATCCGGGGAACTACAAGCCAGTCAGCCTCACCTCAGTCCCTGGCAAAATCATGGAGCAGGTCTTCAAGGAATCAATTCTGAAGCACTTGGAGGAGAGGAAGGTGATCAGGAACAGTCAACATGGATTCACCAAGGGCAAGTCATGCCTGACCAACTTCTATGATGAGATAATTGGCTCTGTGGCTATGGGGAAATTGGTGGACGTAATGTACCTTGACTTTAGCAAAGCTTTTGATACGGTCTCTCACAGTATTCTTGCCAGCTGGTTAAAGAAGTATGGACTGGATGAATGGATTATACGGTGAATAGAAAGCTGGCTAGATTGTTGGGCTCAATGGGTCGAATCATAGAATATCAGGGTTGGAAGGGACCTCAGGAGGTCATCTAGTCCAACCCCCTGCTCAAAGCAGGACCAATCCCCAATTTTTGCCCCAGATCCCTAAATGGCCCCCTCAAGGATTGAACTCACAACCCTGGCCAATGCTCAAATCACTGAGCTATCCCTCCCCTCAATCCATGGCTCAATGTCTAGTTGGCAGCGGAGTGCCCAAGAGGTTGGTCCTGGGGCCGGTTTTGTTCAACATCTTTATTAATGATCTGGACGATGGGATGGATTGCACCCTCAGCAAGTTCGCAGATGACACTAAACTGGGGGGAGAGGTAGAGATGCTGGAGGGTAGGGAAAGGGTCCAGAGACACCTAGACAAATTGGAGGATTGGGCTAAAAGAAATCTGGTGATGTTCAGCAAGGAAAAGTGCAGAGACCTGCACTTAGGACGGAAGAATCTCATGCACTGCTACAGGCTGGGGACTGACTGGCTAAGAGGCAGTTCTGCAGAAAAGGACCCGGGGATTACAGTGATCGAGAAGCTGGATATGAGTCAGTAGTGTGCCCCTGTTGCCAAGATGGCTAATTGCATATTGGGCTGCATTAGTAGGAGCACTGCCAGCAGATCGAGGGAAGTGATTATTCCCCTCTATTCATCACTGGTGAGGCCACATCTGGAGTACTGCATCCAGTTTCGGGACCCCCACTACCTCTGCAGAAAAGATGTGGACAAATTGGAGAGAGTCCAGCGGAGGGCAACAAAAATGATTAGGGGGCTGGGGCTCATGACTTATGAGGAGACGCTGAGGGAACTGGGCTTATTTAGTCTGCAGAAAAAAAAAGAGTGAGGGGGGATTTGATAACAGCCTTCAACTACCAGAAGCGGTGTTCCAATGAGGATGGAGCTCGGCTGTTCAGTGGTGGCAGATGACAGAACAAGGGGCAATGGTTTCAAGTTGCAGTGGGGGAGGTCTAGGTTGGATATTAGGAAACACTATTTCACTAGGAGGATGGTGAAGTACTGGAATGGGTTACCTATGGAGGTGGTGGAATCTCCATTCTTAGAGGTTTTTAAGGCCCGGCTTGACAAAGCCTTGGCTGGGATGATTTACTTGATGTTGGTCCTGCTTTGAGCAGGGGGTTGGACTACACCTCCTGAGGTCACTTCCAACTCTAATCTTCTTTGATTCTATGATTTAAGGAACCTTTCCCCCGACGGTTACTTTCCATAGTTCATACTAACCCCACTCCCTCCTTGTTCTTATAATTTTGTGACAGGCTAACTGGAACTTCCAAGAGGTCTTCTCTATCTCATTTTATTGACCCCATCCTCTCTCCTGTATCTTTCCAAACCAAATAACCCCAAAGTACAGAAACAGGGATGGGAATCAGAAGTTCTGTGTTCTATTCCTGGCCCTGTCACGTTGGTGCAGCTGTGTGCAACCTTGTGATCTGCCTGTGTCATTCGACACCATAACCATTACTGGATATTAGAGTTTCCACAAATGTCACCGATTTCAAAAACTAAGCATAAACCTTCCTACTCCAACTTCACTTTCCCAAAGAGAACAACAGGAGGGAAGACAGTAATGAAGAGACAAATTTGTTTTTTAGTAGCCCAGACTGTCTAAGGGGAAGTACAGGTATAATCAGATCATGGGTACTTGAACTGCAGGACAATTGTCACAGAATTGTGGCTGAGCTGTGGACAAGACATGGAAAATAGTGGAAAAATAATAATGGACCTTTATTAATTGTGATAATTTGGAAAAGCCAGAATAGACCTATTTGTTTAAGAAATATATGCTGGAACAATATAAACCATTAAGTATTGTGTTATGCCTCTGAATTTTTTTTTTTGATAACCTGATGTTTTGCTTGCAGCTATATTACAGTCATTCAAAAAAGTGACCGGTACAATGTAAAATTCAGAAGACAGAGTCTTAACACCACTGCTGTAGAAATCGAGTCCAGTCACTTTAGCCTTTTACATTTTACAGGCATTCAATGTTAGTGCAGTAAAACCTGCTACAGTGGTCTCCTTCATACCATCTTTGTTTTGTGAAGATTTGTCCATACCGAGATACTGAACATTCAGCATGCACAGAATTAGGCAAGATTGGTAGCAGAGAGAGCAAAGCTACGACTAACTATGGAAAACACTGTAGAACTGCAGGTGAATCCCAAAACTTTCCAAGATCATTTAATTCACATTCACTTGCAAAAAATTTATAAGGGGCAAGCTGTGCTTTAGCTTCACGGCCAAACATAGGGATTTCCTCCAGAGGGAGCACCTGCTCTGATAACATTCACTTGTTTCACATCAAATACCCAAACTGCTTTCATAAATGACAGTCTGTGCTGCATGAACCTTGGTCCTCATCGAGCTGGTTTGGCAACACGCTCCTCAGTGTTGCAGTAGTATTCATAGAATCATAGAATATCAGGGTTGGAAGGGACCCCAGAAGGTCATCTAGTCCAACCCCCTGCTCGAAGCAGGACCAATTCCCAGTTAAATCATCCCAGCCAGGGCTTTGTCAAGCCTGACCTTAAAAACCTCTAAGGAAGGAGATTCTACCACCTCCCTAGGTAACGCATTCCAGTGTTTCACCACCCTCTTAGTGAAAAAGTTTTTCCTAATATCCAATCTAAACCTCCCCCATTGCAACTTGAGACCATTACTCCTCGTTCTGTCATCTGCTACCATTGAGAACAGTCTAGAGCCATCCTCTTTGGAACCCCCTTTCAGGTAACTGAAAGCAGCTATCAAATCCCCCCTCATTCTTCTCTTCTGCAGACTAAACAATCCCAGCTCCCTCAGCCTCTCCTCATAAGTCATGTGCTCTAGACCCCTAATCATTTTTGTTGCCCTTCGCTGGACTCTCTCCAATTTATCCACATCCTTCTTGTAGCGTGGGGCCCAAAACTGGACACAGTACTCCAGATGAGGTCTCACCAGTGTCGAATAGAGGGGAACGATCACGTCCCTCGATCTGCTCGCTATGCCCCTACTTATACATCCCAAAATGCCATTGGCCTTCTTGGCAACAAGGGCACACTGCTGACTCATATCCAGCTTCTCGTCCACTGTCACCCCTAGGTCCTTTTCCGCAGAACTGCTGCCTAGCCATTCGGTCCCTAGTCTGTAGCGGTGCATTGGATTCTTCCATCCTAAGTGCAGGACCCTGCACTTATCCTTATTAAACCTCATCAGATTTCTTTTGGCCCAATCCTCCAATTTGTCTAGGTCCTTCTGTATCCTATCCCTCCCCTCCAGCGTATCTACCACTCCTCCCAGTTTAGTATCATCCGCAAATTTGCTGAGAGTGCAATCCACACCATCCTCCAGATCATTTATGAAGATATTGAACAAAACCGGCCCCAGGACTGACCCCTGGGGCACTCCACTTGACACCGGCTGCCAACTAGACATGGAGCCATTGATCACTACCCGTTGAGCCCGACAATCTAGCCAGCTTTCTACCCACCTTATAGTGCATTCATCCAGCCCATACTTCCTTAACTTACTGACAAGAATACTGTGCGAGACCGTGTCAAAAGCTTTGCTAAAGTCAAGAAACAATACATCCACTGCTTTCCCTTCATCCACAGAACCAGTAATCTCATCATAAAAGGCGATTAGATTAGTCAGGCATGACCTTCCCTTGGTGAATCCATGCTGACTGTTCCTGATCACTTTCCTCTCATGTCCCCTCACATTCCTTCAGTTTGTCTGCCATTTTCTTAAATACGCCTTGTAAAAATGCATTCCACTCTGCATCTTCCAGTGCTTTTCTTTTGCACTGTAGTCTGCCCAGTGTGTCAAATCCATTACAGTGTTACACAATTGATGGATTAAAAACAGAACACATGTCAAAAGATTTAATGGTTTTCATCAATGATTTGGCATTCCAAGCAATAAACTGCATGTCAAGTGGCAAAGTCATGACATTTAAAAGTGAGATAAGTCTGTCCATTACTTGAGTTTCAGGTGAAATCTCCATTTAACTTTCAATAAACTCTCAGTAGTCAGTGTGGTAAAAAACTACTTCAAACCGCCAATTCCATCGTGGTTCTGGACACAGAGGCAGTTGGTCAGGATTAAATTGTTTTTCTTGCAAAGTCAGTCTTGAAATGCAGGTTGCGAGCTGGGCCCTGTTTAAAGTTTTTTTTTTTTCATTGCAGCAGTGAATGTATCGACTTTAGAAAAATGACCATGCCACTGATTGCTAGCGAGACTTAACAATATGCATATCACGTTACGTTCACCGAATTAGGAAGCAGCCCCTGTAGAACCTGATTATATGAACGAGTACAGTATGATGCACTGTCTGTCGCTATCCCGGACACCTTATTAAGGTCTAAATCAAAACAGGTCAGGCACTTAGTGACAGCATGTGACAGCTGAATAATTTACCAAGTTAAGAACAGAAATATCCAAAAGAAAGGACTCTAGCTTTTCTGAGCCACTCATGCGGACTAGAGCAATGACATGCAGTATGCAATTATCTTTGTCATCTGTTGACTCATCAAACACAATGCATATAGAATCAGCCTTTTTCATAAGCTCTTTCAGCTCCTTTCTGTGTACTTCAAACACTTTGGGTAAGTAATCGTGGTGAAGCTTGTTAGCAGAAGAAAGAGCACTTGTGTTTGGAATTGGTTTCTGAATGTACTCCCTTAACACTGGGTTAATAATTTCTCCATTGGTATATTTGCACTTGAGAATGCCATGAAAAGTTCAAAATATGCCACATTTTGAGCATATCGGTACTGCAATTAAACAGATACGACAGTTGTCTGATGTTTTGCTTTTGATGTCGGATCTGTCTCTGCGTCGCATTTGGTATTATGATGCCGATCAGAATTTAAATGAGTATTAATACTAGACTTATGTATATGGTCTAACACGACAATGCAGGCTGTACAAAACAACTGTCCACCATCACCACGCAACCACTTGGAATACTAGTTTGCGCTGATTTTTTTGCAGTTTTTAGCAGGATTTGCCATTTGTTTGACCTCAAAGTACTGTAACGTGTGTATAAACAACTGTTTGTCTCCTAGCAACATATAAACGTCACAAGCTTGGATGAGTTTGTTCAATTTTGAATGACAAATTGAACAAATACATACACACTCGCAATAGCTTAGAACCCAGGGTTTGTTATTTGTTTGGTGTACCCAGGGATTTGTTATAGCAAAAGGGGGCTGTGGGGGCGCAACAACTCCTCCGGTCCCGCAGCTGCGGCGGGGGCACAGACCTCTCTGCCACCACCACAACCTGGGGCTGGAGGAGCTCTCTGCCCCCTCCCATTCCAGGTGGGACCTAGGGAGGGGTTCGGTATAGCCCAAGGTTCACTATTGCGAAGGGCATTATACCAAGAGTGTACTGTATTGCCAAAGCTACCGTAATTAAGGTGGGAAGTACTAATGGGAAAAAAAAAAAGTGTTGCAAACCTCAAAATGTACGCGAAATTGTGGACTGTGCAAAGCAAACTGATTAAAATCAAAATTGTGGTGGAAACCTAATATTGTGGGAACAGCAATACTGAAAGTTAAATAGGGCCTATTGTGATTTAAACAGAGATTAATCACTCTTGGAAGGCACACAAATAATGTATAGCTCCAACTATAAGAATCAGTCTTCCACCTCTGAGTGTTTCCCATCTGTAATACTGGAAAAGTAATATGCTTAACCCACAATCCAAACATCACCTCCACTCATCCGTAGGTGCAAAAATCAATAACTGCCCCAAGCCAGCTACCAACACCTCCGGTCCCTTCCCCCAAATTTCTACAGTGCAGCTATGTGGTCAGTACAAAGATCTGCAGGACACCAAAAACAGGAAATGGGGAAAAAAGGTAAGAAACTTAATTTACTATCCAAACCAGTACTTCCTTCTTCCCAACCTTCACCTCTAACCTAGTTAGACTGTAAGCTTTTCAAGGCATGGACTGTCTAACTATGCACCTGAATAAAATCTAGCACAACAGTTCTCCAATTTCAGCTAGGACTTAAAAATGTTACCATCATTCAAACAAAACAATAAACCAGAGGGCTTTGACACAGAATGTAGGTCCCGCTTGCTACGGAATACACTGGGCCTTAACAAGTAGCACAGAGGATATGGCTTTAATTAGAACTAAACTGGCGACCACAGGTGCTTTAGGCCACGATTCAGGAAAGCAATCCTACTCACAAAGGCACTTAAGCATGTGCTTAAATATTTTCCTGAATAGGAATGCTCTAACACAGAGATAGGCAAACTATGGCTCATGGGCCACATCCGGCCCGCAGGACCCTCCTGCCTAGCCCTTGAGCTCCCAGCCTGGGAGGCTAGCCCTCGGCCCCTCTCCTGCTATCCCCCCTCCCCGCAGCCTCAGCTTACTGTGCTGCCAGCGCTCTGGGTGGCGGGGCTGCGAGCTCCTGCCGGGCAGCGCTGCCCAGCCTGCCCTAGTGTTCAAGACTGTGCGGCAGCATGGATGGCTCTGGCCGGGTGGCACGGCTGCCAGTCCTGGTGCTCTGAGTGGCATGGTAAGGGGGCGGGGGAGGGGGGGTTGGATAAGGGGCAGTGGGTGCCAGGGGGCAGTCAGGGGACAGTTGGATGGGGCGGAGGTTGGCGGGGGGGGGGAGGAGTCAGGGAATTGGTAGGTTGAATAGGCGTGGAAATCCTGTGGGGCCTGTCAGGGGGCGGGGGTGTGGATATGGGTCAGGGCAGTCAGGGGATGGGGGGGTTGGATAGGAGGTGGAGTCCTGGGAGGGGGCGGTCGGGGGCAAGGAAGAGGATGGGATTGAATGGGTCAGGGGTTCTGAAGGGGGCAGGAAGTGTGAAGGGGCGGATACAGGGCAGGGGCCAGGCTCTTTGTGGAGGCACAGCCTTCCCTACCCAGCCCTCCATACAGATTCAGAACCCTAATGTGGCCCTCAGGCCAAAAAGTTTGTCCACCCCTGCTCCAACATAAGTATTTTCTTGAATTGGAGCCTTACACAAATTAAGAGCAGCTGTATAGAATATTCCGGATTCATAATCGTTCGCACTACTGCTGAGTGTCACCATTTCCTCTGCATTTGCTATATGACAGCTATGACAATGCACAGGCTCCATGCATAAGAACATGGAAATTCTGTAACATTCCTCCACATCTCTGAACACACACTCCTGAGGCTCAGAGACTGAGTAGAAGTCATTGACACTTGTATTTCACTATGTTCTCCAGGCAGCCTGCTCAGCATTTGCAATATTGTCCAAGAACCCCAGCTCAGAACCTTCTCTCCACTGAGGGAGCTCTGAGTTAGTTTCAGCAGCTCATACTTTTGGCTCTCCAAACCTTGGCTGTTACGTTGTTCTCTAGGCAGCACAGCCTACTCTTCTAATTCTTGCCCTGCTATAAAGCTACAGCTGGATTCTTACTTTGACTCCCTTATTCAAATCTGCTTGGCTCTATGAAACAATGCAGAAAGAATGCACTGTAATCCAGTTAACTCGTTCTTGTGTGGAAACATGGAGAGCCGAAGAAGGCCCTCACCCTAGTTTAGGCATTAGTGCAATATAAAGGTTAAATAATAAAGGTACAGACAAGTCTTGGCAGGGCTGAGACACAAAATGTCCAACACCCAAAACAGCAAAATTACAACTTCCACAGCATCTTGGAAAGATGCCAATTTAACCAGACCGTAAACCACAGAATCCACAGGGTCCTGACTGAGAAGAGTGAGGCAGGTCAGATTTCTAAAAGCTACTGGATCCAAGCTATCTGAAAACTCAGGAAGAAAACCGTCAGTTGACACTCAGTTCACATTTTCACTGTTCCCTTTGCAACCATAAGGACCAGATTTTTTTTTTAAATTAAAACATTCTGTAGCATAATTCTGCAGCAAGAAATGAATACCACAGCCTTGGAATCATGGAACGCACAGGATCCTGACTGTAATCAAAAAGCTGTCATGATACACTGCGTCCATTTGTGAAGATTCAAAATATTTGTGAAGATTCAAATCACCTTAATCAAAAACAGACATTCCCAGTTAGAATACACCAAATACCAACTAACAAACAAAATTAGAATCCCACCACCTATTTGTCTGCCATCATAGAGACAAGCTACAGCTCTCTCATGTGCATGCATGCGCACACACACCTGAGTCCGCAGCTGACAAAGACAGCTAACCATACGCATCTACAATTCATTCAGACAAAATGGCTCATGTTAACATTGCAAGCTGTTGGAGTCACAGCACTCTGCAACTCAAAATGTGTAATGCCAACAAGGATGACATTAGCCTTGTTTTTCTGTCTCGGTGTTAAGACAACATACATGTGGGTATTAATTACTGTACCACACTATGTGCTTACCTTTAAGACCTCCATTTTAAATCCACTGTCCGATGTAGGGCCATCAGGCATCTGTAGGGCCTGAACAAAGGCCTCTGTGAACTGCTGCACTACAGGAAAGATCAGGACTTTGGCTGCACCCTAGTCACAACAAATACAAGTAGTATTGAATTCTATACATTAGTATTACCATAGCACTTGGGCGTCTCAGACATGGACCAGGACACCACTGTGCCAGGCGCTGTACAAACAGAACAAAAGGACAGTCTACAATAACTGGTAAATTTACACGCACACTATTAAAAGCTGAAGCTCACAGATAGCAATGGAAATCATACCGTTATGTTGCCCCAAACCAAAGTAGAGGCTGATGACAACTGCTGTGCATTGAGGAGTCACATGCAGCTTCCGGGGGTGCCTCTTCACAATGACTGTCAAACTGACTGGCTTCCCAGTCTGGAAGCCAGCAACAATTGCAAAGCAGAACAAGCTTTTCAAAAACTGTCTTAAGTAATAAAAGCTGGCATGAGAATTGCTGTGTTGATTTCTCTGGGTAATATATACAAAAAGCATTTTGGCTGCACTGTAAATGGTGCTAGGTGGAGCAAGATTAAAGTCTGCACTTTGGACAGAGTAAGAAAAATCAGACACATCAAAACTTACGCAATATTATAAAGGCACTGGTTGTGACTCCGTAGGAAAGACAGTTAAATTCCACACTTAAAGCAGTACTTGTGGCACCTTAGAGACTAACCAATTTATTTGAGCATAAGCTTTTGTGAGCTACAGCTCACTTCATCGGATGCATACTGTGGAAAATACAGAGGATGTTTGCTTTTATACACACAAATCATGAAAAAATGGGTGTTTATCACTACAAAAGGTTTTCTCTCACCCCACTCCACTCTCCTGCTGCTAATAGCTTATCTAAAGTGACCACTCTCCTTACAATGTGTATGATAATCAAGGTGGGCCATTTCCAGCACAAATCCAGGGTTTAACAAGAACGTCTGAGGAAGGGGGGGGTTAGGAAAACAAGGGGAAATAGGTTACCTTGCATAATGACTTAGCCACTCCCAGTCTCTATTCAAGCCTAAGTTAACTGTACCCAATTTGCAAATGAATTCCAATTCAGCAGTCTCTCACTGGAGTCTGGATTTGAAGTTTTGCTGTTGTAATATGGCAACTTTCATGTCTGTAATCGCGTGACCAGAGAGACTGAAGTGTTCTCCGACTGGTTTATGAATGTTATAATTCTTGACATCTGATTTGTGTCCATTTATTCTTTTACATAGAGACTGTCCAGTTTGACCAATGTACATGGCAGAGGGGCATTCAAATCCAGACTCCAGCGAGAGACTGCTGAATTGGAATTCATTTGCAAATTGGATACAATTAACTTAGGCTTGAATAGAGACTGGGAGTGGCTAAGTCATTATGCAAGGTAACCTATTTCCCCTTGTTTTCCTAACCACCAACCCCCCCCTCCCCCCAGACGCTCTTATTAAACCCTGGATTTGTGCTGGAAACGGCCCACCTTGATTATCATACACATTGTAAGGAGAGTGATCACTTTAGATAAGCTATTACCAACAGGAGAGTGGGGTGGGGGCGAGAGAAAACCTTTTGTAATGATAAACACCCATTTTTTCATGATTTGTGTGTATAAAAACAAACATCTTCTGTATTTTTCACAATATGGAAAAATGCATCCGATGAAGTGAGCTGTAGCTCACAAAAGCTTATGCTCAAATACATTGGTTAGTCTCTAAGGTGCCACAAGTACTCCTTTTCTTTTTGCGAATACAGACTAACACGGCTGTTACTCTGAAACTTAAAGCAGTATTCAACATCCTTGTTATTAGTTCCATACTCAAAAGAGTAAGTGCTGAAATTTTGGGTGTGATATGCTATACTCTATTCTTCATATACAGAGAGTGAACCCTACCCTACTTTAGGGACAAAACTTAAGTCAACTTTAATTGTGGAGCCAATGTGACAGTCATGGAGCAGCTATATATTAATCTATTAACTGTGTAATAACCATAGGACTATTTTAAGTGACCCGGTCAGTGAGGTCTGTATAACTATGGTGGATTGCTGGAATTTCTTGTATGACTGTATTGATCTAATTTAAGAGAGAGATGTGGGTAGAGCAAACAAGAAAGCAGCACAAGAAATCTAAATAATAACACCCCAGCACACACCTGAAAGGCAATGGGACAAGCTTTTAGAAAGACACAGGCTTTCCCAGAGCCTGGGAATGGTAAGTCTCAGGGAAAAGCTAGATATATGTAGTCTGTTTTACTGTTTTTAAGATAAATATTTCAGAGAAATCCCTTCCTCTAAATAAATAATACTTTGCCTTAGGGAGGCTATCTTATCTCTTATCCCTGAGAGCAGAACTGCAGGGTCTGAACCTAAGTCAAACCTGCAGAGGTAATCACAGTTAGTACTGGGGATTGCAACCCAGGGCCTGGTCTGACAATGGGAGAACAGAATGATTCCACCTGGACCCAGGTGACCGCCCAAGGCCCAAAACCTAAAGGGGGGTGCACTGGAAGAGATCAAGAGACAGAGGTGCAATTCGCTCAGTAACTGTGACAGCCATGATGAGGACCTCCAGAATGGACCATATGGTGCCTTCTTCCCCAAATTACAGCACTTAATCTGTGTCCTGAAAATGTTTTCTCACAAGTTCCAAGTAAATCTATTGATCAGTTTAGGAGTTAAAATTAAGTGTGAAGAAGCCAGTTGCATTGAGTTTTGCACTTGAAGTAGAGATTCGGCCACTTCGCATATTAGAGAAATATAACATTCTCCCCAAAATTACAGTAGTATAGAATAAATATTCTAAGTTTCCAAACAGATGCTAATTTTACACCTGCTCAGAATAATTTCCTGCAATATACAATGAACTCATGAACTGAAAATCAAACTTACCTTCTCCAGCTCCTCCATGTTACAGATCATATGGGCACATGTGGTGAAGATCTCTACTGCACGTGATCTGGTGCGAATACCATATACCTTTTAGAAAACATACAATATGTCTCAGATGTGACAAGAAAAATGCTGGTGATACCAGGGAAGCGAAAGTGTGTTTAATCACTACCATTAACCATGCTCACATGTTATCCTTAACACACTTATTTCAGAGATTTCTCTTTCTTCAGCACAGTCTAAATTTGAACAAGTCACCAGCTAATTTCTTAACACTGAACAGTGAACCTGAAAACTCTTGAGACACTGTAGTAACCAAAACTGCAGGACAAGGAGAGAGAGATATCAGAATCCAACACAATCTCATTCTCACTTACCTGAAATACCCTCTTAATGCATTCAGTAGGTCATCACAATATTTAATTACTTTCAAACACATGAAATCTAGCTACATCTACATTTCTTTACTCCTTCAGAACAGGCAACTCCCTCCCTAACCTACTAACCGGCAATATGTTGTCATTTAGTTAGTACCACTAACAGTGAAGACAAATAGCTCTTTGCCATACCTCCGCCATTGTGAAAATTTTGTACATCTCAGGAAGAATAACAGGAGCGACAAGTGGCATCTGTGTGTCTGTCACTTCCCGGGTAAACTCTAGGAAGAGAAACAAGTAAAGAGGAGAGTCCCCATACATTTGAGCATTATCTCCCAGGTTCACTCTCCAATTCAGTTCAGCCTCAACAATAGAAATGATTTTATTCTTCGTTAAACTTTAATTTACACCAGCGTGTAGGGCCCAACCAAATTCAAGGCCATGAAAAACGTGTCACGGATTGTGAAATCTGGTCTCCCCCTGTGAAATCTGGTCTTGTGTACTTTTACCCTATAATATGCACATTTCAGGAGCGAAGACCAGCGTCTCTCAAACTGGGGGGCCTGACCCCAAAATGGAGTTGCAGGGGGGTGACAAGGTTATTTAAGGGGGGTTGCGGTATTGCCACCCTTACTTCTGGGCTGCCTTCAGAACTGGATGGCCATAGAGAGGCGGCTATTGGTTGGGCGCCCAGCTCTGAAGGTAGTGCCTTGCCAGCAGCAGTGCAGAACTAAGGACGGCAATATCCTACCATGCCACCCTTATTTCTGCGCTGCTGCCTTCAGAGCTCAGTGGCTGGAGAGTGGCGTCTGCTGACCAAGGGCCCAGCTCCGCAGGCAGCAATGCAGAAGTAAGGGTGGTAATACCAAGCCATGGCATCCTTACTTCTGCACTGCTGCACCCTTCAGAGCTGGGCCCTCAGTCAGCAGCCGCCGCTCTCTAGCTGCCCAGCTCTGAAGGCAGCACTTCCGCCAGCAGCAGCGCAGAAGTAAGGGTAGCAGTACCACAACCCCCCCCTACAAACTAGGTGTCAAGGTTCCTTCCCCACTCTGAACGTTAGGGTACAGATGTGGGGACCTGCATGAAAAACCTCCTAAGCTTATCTTTACCAGCTTAGGTCAAAACTTCCCCAAAGTACAAAATATTCCACCCTTTGTCCTTGGATTGGCCGCTACCACCACCAAACAAATACTAGTTACTGGGGAAGAGCTGTTTGGAAACGTCTTTCCCCCTAAAATACTTCCCAAAACCTTGCACCCCACTTCCTGGACAAGGTTTGGTAAAAAAGCCTCACCAATTTGCCTAGGTGACTACAGACTCAGACCCTTGGATCTTAAGAACAATGAACAATCCTCCCAACACTTGCACCCCCCCTTTCCTGGGAAATGTTGGATAAAAAGCCTCACCAATTTGCATAGGTGACCACAGACCCAAACCCTTGGATCTGAGAACAATGAAAAAGCATTCAGTTTTCTTACAAGACGACTTTTAATAGAAATAGAAGTAAACAGAAGTAAAGAAATCACCTCTGTAAAATCAGGATGGTAGATACCTTACAGGGTAATTAGATTCAAAACAGAGAACCACTCTAGGCAAAACTTTAAGTTACAAAAAAGATACACACACAGAAATAGTTATTCTATTCAGTACAATTCTTTTCTCAGCCATTTAAAGAAATCATAATCTAACACATACGTAGCTAGATTACTTACTAAAAGTTCTAAGACTCCATTCCTGGTCTATCCCCGACAGAAACAGCATATAGACAGACACACAGACCCTTTGTTTCTCTCCCTCCTCCCAGCTTTTGAAAGTATCTTGTCTCCTCATTGGTCATTTTGGTCAGGTGCCAGCGAGGTTACCTTTAGCTTCTTAACCCTTTACAGGTGAGAGGAGTTTTTCCTCTGGCCAGGAGGGATTTTAAAGGGGTTTACCCTTCCCTTTATATTTATGACACTAGGTCTGCAGCCAGGCTCATTGATTTCAAGAATGTGGAGGAGTCTTGGAATTACTTTAAATCAAAGTTGCAGTTGGAGCCTGCATTCCAAGCAGGGGGAAAAAATTTGTAGGGACAAGTTGCAGACTAACCTGGATGAACAAGCATTTCAGGCAGATTATTAAGGGCAAGAAGAAAGTCCACAAGGAATGGAAAAAGGAATGGACCAATAAGGAAAGCTCTCTCTTGGGGGTGTTTCTACACTGCAATTAAAAACCCACATCTGGCCCGTGCCAGTTGACTCAGGCTCACACGGCTCAGATTAAGGGGCTATTTAATGACAGTGTAGATGTTTGGGTTCAGATGGGAGCCTGGGCTCTAGAACCCTGTGAGATGGGAGGGTCCCAGAGCTTAGGCTGCAGCCCTGCAAGTCTGAGTGAGCTGGCATGGGCCACCTGTAGGTTTTTAACGGAAGTGTAGACATACCCTTGAGATCAGAAAGCATAAGGAAAAAGTGAGAACTGCCAAAAGGCAAGCAGAGCTAGCACTTACATAGGAAATTAAAAACAGTAAAAGTTTCTTTAGCCCTGTAAATAAAAAGAAAGCAAGGAAAGGTGAGACCGCTAGGCGCTGAGGACAAGGTGGCAATTAAAGATAATCTCAGTACAGCCCAACATCTGAACAAATGCTTTGCTTCATTTTTTACTAAGGAAAATGAGGAGCTTGGGGGCAGCGGAAGGGTGGTAATGGGAATGAGGATATGAAAGAATAAATTACCAAATCTGAGGTGGACGCCAAACTCAAACAATCTAATGGAAGAAGCTTACAAGAAGTGGAAGATTGGACAAATGACCAGGGAAGAGTATAAAAATATTGGTCAGGCATACAGGAGTGAAATCAGGAATGCCAAATCACACCTGGAGTTGCAGCTAGCAAGAGATGTTAAGAGTAACAAGAAGGGTTTCTTCAGGTATGTTAGCAACAAGAAGAAAGTCGAGGAAAGTGTGGGCCCCTTACTGAATGAGGGAGGCAATCTAGTGACAGAGGATGTGGAAAAAGCTAAAGTACTCAATGCTTTTTTTTGCCTTTGTCTTCACGAGCAAGATCAGCTCACAGTCTGCTGCACTGGGCAGCACAGCATGCGGAGGAGGTGACCCGCCCTTTGTGGAGAAAGAAGTGGTTCGGGACTATTTAGAAAAGCTGGACGTGCACAAGTCCATGGGGCCGGATGCGCTGCATCCGAGAGTGCAAAAGGAGTTGGTGGATGTGATTGCAGAGCCATTGGCCATTATCTTTGAAAACTCATGGCAATCGGGGGAGGTCCCGGATGACTGGAAAAAGGCTAATGTAGTGCCCATCTTTAAAATAGGGAAGAAGGAGGATCCTGGGAACTACAGGCCAGTCAGCCTCACCTCAGTCCCTGGAAAAATCATGGAGCAGGTCCTCAAGGAATCAATCCTGAAGCACTTAGAGGAGAGGAAAGTGATCAGGAACAGTCAGCATGGATTCACCAAGGGCAAGTCATGCCTGACTAATATAATTGCCTTCTATGATGAGATACCTGGCTCTGTGGATGAGGGGAAAGCAGTGGACATGTTGTTCCTTGACTTTAGCAAAGCTTTTGACACAGTCACAGTATTCTTGCCAGCAAGTTAAAGAAGTATGGGCGGGATGAATGGACTATAATGTGGATAGAAAGCTGGCTAGATTGTCGGGCTCAACGCGTAGTGATCAATGGCTCCATGTCTAGTTGGCAGCCGGTAGCAAGTAGAGTGCCCCAAGGGTCGGTCCTGGGGCCGGTTTTGTTCAATATCTTCATTAATGTTCTGGAGGATGGTGTGGATTACACCCTCAGCAAGTTTGCAGATGACACTAAACTGGGAGGAGAGGTAGATACGCTGGAGGGTAGGGATAGGATACAGAGGGCCTTAGGCAAATTAGAGGATTGGGCCAAAAGAAATCTGATGAGATTCAACAAGGACAAGTGCAGAGTCCTGCACTTAGGATGGAAGAATCCCATGCACCACTACAGACTAGGGACTGAATGGCTAGGCAGCAGTTCTGCGGAAAAGGACCTAGGGGTGACAGTGGACGAGAAGCTGGATATGAGTCAGCAGTGTGCCCTTGTTGCCAAGAAGGCCAATGGCATTTTGGGATGTATAAGTAGGGGCATAGCGAGCAGATCGAGGGACGTGATCGTTCCCCTCTATTCGACACTGGTGAGGCCTCATCTGGAGTACTGTGTCCAGTTTTGGGCCCCACACTACAAGGAGGATGTGGAAAAATTGGAAAACATCCAGCAGAGGGCAACAAAAATGATTAGGAGACTGGAACATGTGACTTATGAGGAGAGGCTGGGGAACTGGGATTGTTTAGTCTGCAGAAGAGAAGAACGAAGGGGGATTTGATAACTGCTTTCAACTACCTGAAAGGGGGTTCCAAAGAGGATGGCTCTAGACTGTTCTCAGTGGTAGCAGATGACAGAACAAGGAGTAATGGTCTCAAGTTGCAGTGGGGGAGGTTTAGGTTGGATATTAGGAAAAACTTTTTCACTAGGAGGGTGGTGAAACACTGGAATGCATTACCTAGGGAGGTGGTGGAATCTCCTTCCTTAGAAGTTTTTAAGGTCAGGCTTGACAAAGCCCTGGCTGGGATGACTTAGTTGGGGATTGGTCCTGCTTTGAGGTCCTTAAATGACCTCCTGAGGTCCCTTCCAACCCTGACATTCTATGATTCTATGAATGGGACTAAATTGGGAAGCCTGGATAATCTCCACCCAAGAATATTAAAGGGGCTGGCACATGAAATTGCAATCCCAATAGGAAGTATCTTTTATGAATCCATAAATGTGGGGGGTCGTACCCTATGACAGGAGAACTGCAACTACAGTACCTTCATTAGAGAAAGGAAGAAAAAAAAATGTGATTTAGGAAACTACAGCCCCATTAGTGTGACCTCAATTGTATCGAAGATCTTAGAACAAATTTTGAAGGAGTACTTAAGAATACAGAGGTAAACGGTAATGGGGATAAAATACAGCATGGTTTTACAAAAGGTAGATTGTGCCAGACCAACCCCATCTCTTTCTTTGAGATAACTGATTTTCTAGACAAAGTAAATGCAGTACATGCAATCTGCCTGGATTTCACTAAAGCATTTGATACAGTTCCACATGGGAAGTTAGTTAACTTGAAGAAGATGGGGATTAATATGAGAATCAAAAGATGGCAAAGGAACTTGTTAAAGGGGAGAATAAAACTGGTCATGCTGAATGGTCAGGCTGGAGGAAGTTTATTAATGGAGTTCCTCAAGGATCAGTCTTGGGACCAATCTTAGTTAACATTTTCATTAATGACCTTGGCAGAAATTTAGACATGAAATTAGGCAACAGTTTCTAACCACCAGAGGAGTGAAGTTCTGGAATAGCCTTCCAATGGAAGCAGTGGGGGTAAAAACCAAACCTGTTTTAAGACTGAACTTGATACGTTTATGGAGGAAATGGTATGATGAGGTTGCCTAGAGTGGCATATGGCGACTGCCACTAAGCAATATCTCCAATGACCAGAGACGGGACACTAGATGGGGAGGGCTCAGACTTACTACATAGAATTCTCTCTCAGGTATCTAATTGGTGGGTCTCACCCACATGTTCAGGGTCTAACTAATAGCCATATTTGGGGTTGAAAAGTGATTTCCCCCCAAGTCAGATTGGCAGTAACCCAAGTTTTTCACCTTCCTCTGTAGTGTGGGGCACGAGTCACTTGCTGGTTTGAACTGGAGTAAATCATGGATTCTCTGTATCTTGAGGTCTTTAAATCAAGATTTGAGGACTTCAGTAACTAAGCCAGAAGTTATGGGCCTATTAAAGGAGGGGGTGGGTGAGGTTCTATGGCCTGCGATGTGCAGGTGGGTCAGACTAGATGATCATGCAGAAAAACCTGAGTGTCTCTGGATTAAGTTTAGAAGTGTGAGCAACAAGAGTGATGTAGTGGTGGGAGTCTGCTATAGACCACCGGACCAGGGGGATGAGGTGGATGAGGCTTTCTTCCAGCAACTCGCAGAAGCTACTAGATCGCACGCCCTGGTTCTCATGGGTGACTAATTTTCCTGATATCTGCTGGGAGAGCAATACAGCGGTGCATAGACAATCCAGGAAGTTTTTGGAAAGCGTAGGGGACAATTTCCTGGTGCAAGTGCTAGATGAGCCAACTGGGGGGGAGCTTTTCTTGACCTGCTGCTCACAAACAGGGAAGAATTAGTGGGGGAAGCAAAAGTGGACGGGAATCTGGGAGGCAGGGACCATGAGTTGGTTGAGTTCAGGATCCTGATGCAGGGAAGAAAGGTAAGCAGCAGGATACGGACCCTGGACTTCAGGAAAGCAGACTTCGACTCCCTCAGGGAACGGATGGGTAGGATCCCCTGGGGGACTAACATGAAGGGGAAAGGAGTCCAGGAGAGCTGGCTGTATTTCAAGGAATCCCTGTTGAGGTTACAGGGACAAACCATCCCAATGAGTCGAAAGAATAGTAAATATGGCAGGCGACCAGCTTGGCTTAACGGTGAAATCCTAGCGGATCTTAAACATAAAAAAGAAGCTTATAAGAAGTGGAAGGTTAGACATATGACCAGGGAAGAGTATAAAAATATTGCTCGGGCATGTAGGAATGAAATCAGGAGGGCCAAATCGCACCTGGAGCTGCAGCTAGCAAGAGATGTCAAGAGTAACAAGAAGGGGTTCTTCAGGTACGTTGGTAACAAGAAGAAAGCCAAGGAAAGTGTGGGCCCCTTACTGAATGAGGGAGGCAACCTAGTGACAGAGGATGTGGAAAAAGCTAACGTGCTCAATGATTTTTTTGCCTCTGTCTTCACTAACAAGGACAGATCTCAGACTGCTGCGCTGGGCATCACAACATGGGGAGTAGATGGCCAGCCCTCTGTGGAGAAAGAGGTGGTTAGGGACTATTTAGAAAAGCTGGACGTGCACAAGTCCATGGGGCCGGACGAGTTGCATCCGAGAGTGCTAAAGGAATTGGCGGATGTGATTGCAGAGCCATTGGCCATTATCTTTGAAAACTCGTGGCGAACGGGGGAAGTCCCAGATGACTGGAAAAAGGCTAATGTAGTGCCAATCTTTAAAAAAGGGAAGAAGGAGGATCCTGGGAACTACAGGCCAGTCAGCCTCACCTCAGTCCCCGGAAAAATCATGGAGCAGGTCCTCAAGGAATCAATCCTGAAGCACTTAGAGGAGAGGAAAGTGATCAGGAACAGTCAGCATGGATTCACCAAGGGCAAGTCATGCCTGACTAATCTAATCGCCTTCTATGATGAGATTACTGGTTCTGTGGATGAAGGGAAAGCAGTGGATGTATTGTTTCTTGACTTTAGCAAAGCTTTTGACACTGTCTCCCACAGTATTCTTGTCAGCAAGTTAAAGTAGTATGGGCTGGATGAATGCACTATAAGGTGGGTAGAAAGTTGGCTAGATTATCGGGCTCAACGGGTAGTGATCAATGGCTCCATGTCTAGTTGGCAGCCGGTAGCAAGTAGAGTGCCCCAAGGGTCGGTCCTGGGGCCGGTTTTGTTCAATATCTTCATAAATGATCTGGAGGATGGTGTGGATTGCACTCTCAGCAAATTTGCGGATGATACTAAACTGGGAGGAGTGGAAGATACGCTGGCGGGCAGGGATAGGATACAGAGGGACCTAAACAAATTGGAGGATTGGGCCAAAAGAAATCTGATGAGGTTCAGTAGGGATAAGTGCAGGGTCCTGCACTTAGGACGGAAGAACCCAATGCACAGCTACAGACTAGGGACTGAATGGCTAGGCAGCAGTTCTGCGGAAAAGGACCTAGGGGTTACAGTGGACGAGAAGCTGGATATGAGTCAGCAGTGTGCCCTTGTTGCCAAGAAGGCCAATGGCATTTTGGGATGTATAAATAGGGGCATAGCGAGCAGATCGAGGGACGTGATCGTTCCCCTTTATTCGACATTGGTGAGGCCTCATCTGGAGTACTGTGTCCAGTTTTGGGCCCCACACTACAAGGAGGATGTGGAAAAATTGGAAAACATCCAGGAGAGGGCAACAAAAATGATTAGGGGTCTGGAACACATGACTTATGAGGAGAGGCTGAGGGAACTGGGATTGTTTAGTCTGCGGAAGAGAAGAATGAGGGGGGATTTGATAGCTGCTTTCAACTACCTGAGAGGTGGTTCCAGAGAGGATGGTTCTAGACTATTCTCAGTGGTAGAAGAGGACAGGACAAGGAGTAATGGTCTCAAGTTGCAGTGGGGGAGGTTTAGGTTGGATATTAGGAAGAACTTTTTCACTTGGAGGGTGGTTAAACACTGGAATGTGTTACCTAGGGAGGTGGTGGAATCTCCTTTCTTAGAAGTTTTTAAGGTCAGGCTTGACAAAGCCCTGGCTGAGATGATTTAATTGGGGATTGGTCCTGCTTTGAGCAGGGGTTTGGACTAGATGACCTCCTGAGGTCCCTTCCAACCCTGATATTCTATGATTCTATGATGGTCCCTTCTGGCCTTAAAGACTACGCGTCTAACATGTGAGCTGCTAACATTTTTGACAATAGTTTTAATTAATGCTCCCCATTATTTAATACAGTAGCAGTTGGTATCCAAAATTAGTGCTGAGGCTGCAGATAACATTCTGCACCAAATCCCCTTTTGAAGTAGCTCATATTTTCCATGTGGAAAATGGATGTTCCGGGGCAGCAGGGGCATGTGCAAACAGCCCTATACTGTTTCTATCTGGAGATAACCCCACAGAAGCCTGTACTCCATGCCTTGTCCCTTCTCCCTCTGCTGCAAGGCCAAAGCTCCCACAATGACAGAAAGATGTACAGCAACTTCCAAAGGATGGAGCGGCTTCAGCCTCATAGATACTCCCCGTGTCAGCAAGAGGTACTACGCCCAGCAATGATTAGCCACATGACAGATAAGACATTACTGGTGAGGCTTCGCACCAATGATCAGCCAGCCCTGGATTTATATAATTTGTGCTGTTATATTTTGTAAATAAGCACCTAGATGCTATGGTGCTAGGCATGAGTCACTATAATGAATATTTTAATATCCTAGCCAGCACCAACAGTATCCAATGGAGTTAAGGCTGCTAAATAGTTTCCATTATAACCACCAGTTTTCATTGGTTTTGAGGGCAATGGGAAGTGGTAGGCATTGACAGATATTACAATTCTTTATAGAGATTTCCATAAAAGAACATTTGGCAGCCCCTGTTGCAAAAAAATTTTCAATTATGAAAAATAGCAGCAAAAATGACCAATCACCCCAAAATTGTTTTTAAAACTACCCCTCCCACTAGATCAACTCTACAAGTAATGAAACAGAGTGATGGGCAGGGAAACCCTTGGGGCCAGGAGAAAGGGAAAGCTGGGGTGTGTGCACATTTGGGGAAAATGTGGAGAAATAGAGAGGGGGAAGTTAGGGTGTGCATACACCAGAGAATTACAGGGGTCAGAAACTAGGAAAAACTGGCCAGTACTTTCTGGCTGCCCCTTAAGGGAAAAAAGCCAGAGTGTACTGGTGAATATGGCACTCAGATTTAAAAGAAAATTTAAGGTTCATACTACTTATCTTAAAGTCATTAGAAATCTCAGCACTATCTTTGGGTTTCTTGTTTAGTATTCATGTATGACATCTTTAATCATTTAAAGAAATAAATTCCTAGATAACTCTGTTAAACTGGAGTTAAGGTTGTGTACGTATCAGTGATTTAAGGTCAAAAATATTATAGGAATATTGTAATTAACCTCAAAGAAATCAAAACATGTTAAAGTATGGAAATGAACAACCTCAAACTTTGCCCTGTAATAGTACCATGAGCAAAAAAAAGGGAAAAAATTAGTGTTTTAAGAATCAGTGTAATCTGGAACTACAAACACTATTATGCACTGATCATAATTGTGCCATTATTGCTTGGTGTCACCGCAGGGATTTCTTTCAAGTTAAACAACTCTAAATTTCGTAAATTGGTAATGCTTGTTTTCCTAAGTTGGTAATGCTGAATTTCCTAAGTTGGTAATAGCTGAAATATTTTTAACCTTAAATTACTGACGTGTAAACTGATATCTCCACCTTAACCTAGTTTACCATAGTTTTTATCTGGGATATATTATTCATATAGCAAGAAAAACAGGAATAGTGCGTATGTGCCTACCAGCTCTGCTTTTCACTGTACAACCTTAATGCTGAATTAATAGCTTTTGCAATTTAGATTACATTAAATGCATAAAGTTATGGATCCAGCATTATAAAGTAATGAAAATTACAAGGCCACATTCATACTTGCGCAGGGATTTCCATTTTTCTAACTTTAATTTAAAAATCTCAAATATAATGGAAGTTCCTTCCTAGCTGTATCCTATTAGCACAGCATACTTTCCTCTATGCCAGCAGTTCTCAAACTGTGGGTCAGGATCCCAAAGTGGGTTGGGACCACATTTTAAAGGGGTTGCGAGGGCTGGCTTAGACTTGCTGGGCCTGGTGCCGAAGCCAAGCCCAAGAGCTTCAGGCTTGGGAGGAGAGGCTCAGGATATAAGCTCCCTGCCTGGGGCTGAAGCCCTTGGGCTTTTCCCCCTCCCCCGCCCAGGGCAGCAGGGCTCGGGCTCTGGCCTCTCCATCCAGGGCAGCAGGGCTCAGGCTTTGGTCCTCCCTCCTAGGGTCATGTAGTAATTTTTATTGTAAGAAGGGGGTCACAGTGCAATGAAGTTTGAGAACTCCTGCTATGCCTTAATGAGGAGGAAGCTTAGCAGTGACTGAGCTGGAGGCTTTAATTCCTGCACCATACAGGCACCCCACTTCTGCTCCAGTTTCTTTACTTCACTCACGAAGTGGGAATGTGGCACAATACCATCAAAGTCAAGGAAAAAACAGGACAACTGCTCAGGTCTTGCCATGCATATACACATACCTGTAAGTACTCTCATGGCTCCATGCACTGCATTCAGATCACCACTGACCAGCATCTCCATCAACAAATTGAAAAGCTGGGGCCAAGCCTCAGGCCAGTCCCAGTGGGCTATGGCTGAAACTGCATAGGCAACACTTGAGCGCACTTTACTAATAGATTCTCTCAGGCCATTGGGTAACAGCTCCCTTATGGCAACTTTTGCCTGCAGAGAATAATGATATTTAGCAAGAGAGATCACTTATCACACACAACAATATAGTGTTTTCAAACTGCTCTCATCACATTCTGATATGTATAGCAGATTCTTTTGTTGTTAGCATCAGGTTTAAGGGAAGTATCTGAGTGTGATTTCAAAACATGCACATTTGGATTCCTTTCAATTTATAAAGGAGACAGAGCACAACATGCAGAAATGTATTCCTCTTCCCATATAAAACACACCCAAATATAAAAGCTTTCCCAAAAGTAAAGCTGCAATTAAAGTTTAGTTTATACTTTATACACAGTTTTAATCTCATAAAATCCTTCAAAGGGAAGGAAAGGCATGAGAGCCCCAAGTAATCCCAAATGAAAAAGGACCCTAGCCTTTCCTAGGAGTTCTAAATCTAGTGGTGAATATACCCAGGATGTCTGCTCACATTTAACCCAATTCCTAACACCTTTCATTTCTCCAATTAGTATTTCCCTTCCAGTGAGCCCCAATCTAGATGTGCTTGACTTTGCAACCTTAAACCAAAAAAAAAATGTTAAAAGAATGTTATCTCCTAGGGTGCTTGTTTTTTCTTCAAAGCAAACTACAAAACAGAACTCCCACATGCAGCATATTGACACACATGGTTTATTAGCTGGTTGGAACCTTCAGATCCACTGCACAGACCTCTGCTGCTTGAGCTAAGTGAGTAGTTGAGAGCAGTAGTAGACTGTCATCCTCTATGTGTCAGCACTAGAGGGAGATGAGAATTTACCGCTAGGTTCGACAAATATTTGTCAACAGCAGAGGAATGGCAAGATTCAGAAATTGTGGGTTCTATTCCAGTCTCTGGAGGGGAGTGCGCTTTGGTGGGAACAGACTCTTCTGCCTCCTTCCCCACAAGTTTGTCCCCTTCCCCACCCCCTCCAACCCATCATTGTTCCATTCCTATCTCTTCCCTCACCCCTGGCTCTTCAGCACAGTCCCAGTGTTCTTGCCTAGCCAGTCCCAATCTCCTCTCTGGGGGTTGCCTTTCTGAGTCAGTCTCTTCCCCCACCTCTCGTTCCCAGTCTTCCTGCTAAGTCAATCCCAGTTCTCCCCCCTGCACCCAGTTCCTTGTCGGATCTCAGTATGGTGTCCCCCAAGCCAACTAGCTCCATGCCTCTCCAGACACCTTGTCCCAATCTACTCCTTACTCTCCCCCCAGTCTGGCTCTTGTCCCCTCTGCACTTGAATTCAGGTGGCTTCATCCTCTATGCTGCCTGGATGCCAGCAGGAGAATTGCTGAGAGCACAGAAGAGAAGCTCCCTCCTGACTCCACCCCAGCTCAGAGCAACTATTACATGGAATGTCCAGCTTCACCTGTGTAGCCCTGGACTGGAGCCACTGAGCGCAGATGGCACATACACAGTATGGTCAGCGTGAGTGACTCAGGCATGCTCAGTGAGGACCGAGTCTTTGGCAATTTTAGCTGCTAAACTCTAAGAAGCCTCTACTAAGCATGTGCAAACTGAGATTTTTCAAATGTCTGTAACTTTACCAATTTTGGGCAGACTTTCAAAGGAACAGCAAAATGCACACAAAGCCTGCCCCTCTGCCAAATTTCAATTAGAAGGTCAAAAGCATGGCAGAGTTAAGTGCTTCTCAGAGAAAAGGTCACCAGAATTATTTAAACATTGAAAAACATTTTTTCACAGCCTCATTATCAGAAACACTTGAATGGATGTAGCTGAAGTTTTTGTTGTTGTTGTTTTTTAAATCAGCCCAAAGAGTTAAAGTTTGGGAAAATTATAAGCAACTGAAAACCAGGTCTTATAACAGGAAGTGTTAGACAACCTAAATAATAGGTGGCATTACTCGCTCTAATAAAATCAGTACCAACCGCCACCCCAAAACAAGCCAACCAGAAACCTTAGCTTTCCACAATGATAAAAGTCAGTTACAGCAGACAAGCAACATGCAACCAATACAGTATTAAACAGGAATCTTACCCTTTCTGTGGTCTCTGGATGCCTAAACTTGTCTGACTGGGAACACCAGTGAGTCTCCACATATTGTTTCAAAATTACAGATGCTAACTGTAAAAGGAAACAAAGGACATGAAGCAGAACTAAAGGAATGGGTTACATTCAGAATTGATACAAATATCCCGCCTCATCCCTAAAAATGGGGCTGGCCAAAATGTGAAATTCCTTGTGAAAGAAACAGGACACTCTGTTGCAGAGACAAGTGGAGTCTGTAGTTATTGTTCATTGACAGCATGCCTAGTGCTATAAAGAGTCTAGAGATGTTTGATGCCAGCTTCCTATTAAGCCCACCCCCATCCCAGAACCTGCTCATCACCAAAACAAGTACAATATTAAATGGTTCATTAAAACTATGCCAAGCCTAACTCAGTATTACATTCCCAGAGACCTCTAATAAGTTGTCGTCTCTCACGGCCCATGGTTTCTACCTAGCTAGACAAGAGAGATGGTAAGAAGCAGATGGCTTCCTACGCTGTAAATTATAATTGTTCAATAATTAAAGAAGTCTGGCACTTGCTATTACCCAGAGGGTTACTAACTACCAAGAAATGTCCAAACCAGAGGATCAAGGTGGGTGAGGTAATATATTTTATTGAACCAACTTCTATTGGTGAGAAAGACAAGCCACAGAGAGCTCTTCTTCAGGTCTGGGAAAGGTACTCTGAAAGACACAGCTAATTGCAAAGTGGAACAGACTGTTTAACATAAGTAGTTAGCACACACTCTAAGGGACCATTCAAGGTAGAGTGGCCTATTAAAACCTCTGCAGTCATAGGACAAAATGAGAGGGTTTGTGGGTTAAAGATGGTTGCAATAAGCCATAAATCCAGTGTCTGTTCAATCCATGATTTTTAGTGTCTAGCAGAGTTATGAATTCAAGGACTGACTGGTCAGACAAAGATCTGGTCATAAGACCGGCCATACTGGGTCAGACCAAAGGTCCATCTAGCCCAATATCCTGTCTTCCGACAGTGGCCAATGCCAGGTGACATAGAGGGAATGAACAGAACAGGTAATCATCAAGGGATCCATTCCCTGTCGCCCATTTCCAGCTTCTGGCAAACAGAGGCTAGGGACACCATCCCTGCCCATCCTGGCCAATAGCCATTGATGGACCTATCCTCCATGAATTTATCTAGTTCTTTTTTGAACTCTGTTATGGTCTTCGTCTTCACAACATCCTCTGGCAAAGAGTTCCACAGGTTGACTGTGCGTTGTGTGAAGAAATACTTCCTTTTGTTTGTTTTAAAACTCCTGCCTATTAATTTAATTTGGTGACCCTAGTTCTTGTGTTATGAGAAGGAATAAACACTTCCTTATTTAATTTCTCCATACTAGTCATGATTTTATAGACCTCTATCATATCCCTCCCCCTTAGTCATCTCTTTTCCAAGCTGAGATGTCCCAGTTTTATTTATCTTTCCTCATATAGAAGCTGTTCCATAACCCCTAACCATTTTTGTTGCCCTTTTCTGTACCTTTTCCAATTCCAATAATTCTTTTTTGAGATGGGGCAACCACATCTGCATGCAGTATTCAAAATGTGGGTGTACCATGGATTTATATATAGGCAATATGATATGTTCTGTCTTATCTATCCCTTTCCTATGGATTCCCAACATTCTGTTCGCCCTTTTGACTGCTGCTGCACACTGAGTGGATGTTTTCAGAGAACTATCCACAATAACTCCAAGATCTCTTCCTTGAGTGGTAACAGATAATTTAGACCCCATCATTTTATATGTATAGTTGGGATTACGTTTTTCAGTGTGCATTACTTTGCATTTATCAACATTGAATTTCATCTGCCATTTTGTTGTCCAGTCACCCACTTTTGTGAGGTCCTTTTGTAACGCTTCATCCTCATAGGAAACCTGCACAACTCTTCCAAAAGATGAGCCTGGGAGCTTAAATTCATAGTACGTGCTAACTATTTATGCTAAGCAATCTCTTCCACCTTGCATTTAGCTATGACACTCTGAGTACCTTTCCCAGACCTGAAGACCACCTCTTTGTGGCTTGAAAGCTTCTCTCTTATCAACAGAAGTTGGTCCAATAAAAGGTATTACCTCACCCACCTTGCTTCTCTAATATCCTGGGACCAACATGGCTACAACTACACTACATACAAACCAGAGGATGTATTTTTAACTAAGCTTCTAGGACATGTTATATTACCCACAAATTTCCTTTTAGTCTTTGTGTTTGCCACACCTCCAATTTTTTTTTTTTTAAAAGGACATTGCTGATTTTTATTAAACCAAAAACAGGAAAACACAACTTCAGTTCTATTAGGTATCTAGTAGAATTTAGGTAAGAGGATGATATTGATAAAAATGTAATCAGTTTTTGTGTTAAGCTGCTAAAATTTAATACACTTGTTGATAAGCATCACACTAGACAGACTTTCACTCTAGTCTCTGCCTTTGTTAAACCAACAGGGAAAGTGAATGACATGGGGTATGTCTACACTGCAACATAAGCCTGTCCTTGAGCTTGGCTCAAGCCTAATTCCTCTCCCCCCCTTGCATCTACACTGCAATTGTGCTAACTGGGGGCTCAGACCCAGGGTCCTAGGACCTTGCAGCGCTGGAGGGTCAGAGCATGGGTCAAGCCAGGACACAAGGTCCGAGCCCTGTTGCTTTGCAGTATAGACGCAACCCAGCTTCCCTCAGGTCCTCGGAGTCCATGAGAAGTATCCCACAATTCCATGCAACAACTTCATTAGTTCTCTCTATCCCAACAATCTGCAATCCATTCTATTAAAATGGAAGCCATTCTCCCACTTGGTGAGCAGCAGCAGATCAGGTCAGCATTAACCCATTCTCTTCTAATCACCAATCTCCAAGCACAGTATCAGAGAGTCTCCTGGATTTGCAAAAGAGAGCAAACCAATCAAGCCTTTTGCAAAGTGAGCTGCTTCATGATTACAGGAGCACAGCCAAATTCTGGTGAATCTCTGGTGCAAGGCAAGTAAATTGTGTATTTCAGGAAAAGCACCAGGAATGCCCATGTATACTAGTAGATAGCTAAAAAGCTGGCACCTCTGCAGATTTTCCAGACAGGTGACCAGTGCAGCAAGCGCATTAAGATGCTGAAGAGCAAGTACCGGAAGACCAGAGATAAGAACTGCACCTCAGCTACTTGTCAACAACGTTCCCATTTTATGACTACTGATGGAGTTCTGGATGCTGTACTAAGCACAGAGCCAACAGTGCTTCATGACAACCTGGTCAGCCAGGATGGTCCCTGTTGGGCCCTGAATATCTGATGAGAGCCAGCAGCAGGCTCTCAGTGAGGAACACAGAGTGACTCTTTTAATGAAACCAGTCCAAGAGCAGGCTGTGGATCAGGATCAACAGCAAATGCTTGGCCCCTACTCACTGAGCTTACAGAAAACCAGGGGGAGACAGAAGCCACCACCGAGTCCAGTAAATGTATGACTCAAATTTACAGTTTATTACAGTAACGGAAAGGATATCTGCTGTAAGAAGCAATGCAAAAATGATAAGCCCCAAAAATGATTGGCCAGCATGTGGCCACTAATGGCAGATTTCAGAGTAGCAGCCGTGTTAGTCTGTATTCGCAAAAAGAAAACGAGTACTTGTGGCACCTTAATGGCAGATTGTATCACAGTGCCTTGGCATACCCCCACCACGTGGAGTTCAAAATGGCAACATGGCATTTCAAACATTCATAAACAGCTGTAAACATAATTTTAACAGTTAAGTCACAAGATGATTGCTAGGGTCATTGTTTTCCTTTCAGTAATAAAAAATTTGCCATTCTGTAATTACTCCTCCTGGGTCTATGGAGCCATCTGTAAACAGTGAACTCAGTGTACATGTTTGGGAAATAGTCTTCTATTTCCAATTAGTCCATTTCAGTTAGAGGCAATCCACAGTGTCCGTGGGTCACAAAATCATTTCTCCAAAGTATGAGTGGGGTGTCAGTTTTCTCCCAGAACTATGCCAGGTGTGGGGTGTAGGAAAGCTGAACATTTCAGAGTGTTTGTGTGCAGAAATAATAGGGTAAGCCATGAGTGAGCTAACAGCATCATGTTCATTCCTTCATGGATTCTGACCCAATCCTGGATGCTGATAGCTGCAAACATTTTGTGAAGGAGGAACTCCATATAGCTAGTCACACTGCAGGGAAGGGCATATTTTCCAGGCCCCTCTGTATAGCTAACTATTCCACTCCACTCACAAATGTGCTGTTTGGTCACTATATGTTTAAATACTTCAGCAGTTTGGAATAACATCCCCCTCTGCCAATAGGGCATCACAAGAATGGTTACGTCTTCCAAAATATGAAAGGCCTGAAATGAGAGAAAAAGCCTCTTGCAGCAAGGGTGCTATACATCCTCCACCATATGGCAATTAGATATGAAATTTTTATGAAACAGGAAAAAAGGTAAGGAGTACTTGTGGCACCTTAGAGACTAACCAATTTGTTTGAGCATAAGCTTTCGTGAGCTCGAGCTCACTTCATCGGATGCATACTGCGGAAATCACTTCCGCAGTATGCATCCGATGAAGTGAGCTGTAGCTCACGAAAGCTTATGCTCAAACAAATTGGTTAGTCTCTAAGGTGCCACAAGTACTCCTTACCTTTTTGCGAATACAGACTAACACGGCTTTTACTCTGAAACCAGGAAAAAAGGTTATAATTTTTAACTTACCATTGTCTCTGCACTTCTGTAACAGATTAACAAGGCTGTATCCGGAAACAGTATGAGGACTGAATCATGCTCTTCACAATGTATCAGTTCACTCTAGAAATCTTACATTTTATGTCCTGGAGATTTCACAGAAAATTGTGCTTCTAGTTTTTTTCCACAAAAAATGAACTAATTTAGACAATAACTCTGTTTCTTGTCCTCTTTCAGGACCCTCAAGCTATACTGCCTACTGTTCTTCAGGAACTCGATCCCTGGCCCAGTATAACTTCTCAGACATTCCAAAATGAAGCATTTCTGTGATGAAGTTATGGTCAATGTTCTTGACAGGACAGACCAGCAGGTCCTGCAGCAGCAGAAGAGGGATGAAAGACTGGAACAATGGCATGCTGACAGGAAGGAGGAAAGGGGGAGTCTTGCCATCCAGGTGGAGGACAGGGTTTCAGAGAGGGAGCAGGCACTTGCAAAGCAGTTCCTGGCACAGGAACAGCAGCTAAGGGAAGAGGATAGAGCTCAACAGAGAACAGTTTTTGCAATTCCTGTCCATAATGGCAGCAAGAGTACCATCTCCGGCTGCCTCCCCAACGACATGGCATGATCAAGCTGCAACATACCCCCCATCCAGTAGTAGCTTGGACAACTCTGTTGGGATGGCCCATGCATTCAGGACTTATGAGTGGCTGGCTAGGGCAACTAAACCCCATGCAGCCTGCCTTCTTCAACCCCCTCCAGTGGAACCTCCATCACCACCACCCGCCGCTGCTAAGTGAGGGAAAAATGTGTAAAGAAGGGAAAGGAGAACGTGAGGCCAGGGGACATGTAGTGGTAGGGAGATTGTATCATATTTTAACTATATCATGCTTTGGGGGTGGGGGGTGTAATGGCACTGGCTTGCCCAACACTGAGTGTTTTCTTTTAAGACATGTTTACAAATAAAGCATGTTATGTTTTCAATAAATTTTATTGTTATCACTGCATCACATTATCAGTCATGATTTGAGATAAAGCTAAACACATGTTCAGGAGCAATTAAGCATTAGTAAGCAAATGGTATTCTTCTATTTAGCTAGGTACATCAATTCACATTTCAATAAATTCCATCTGTACACCCATTCTTCCCCCCCAAACCAAATTCATTATTCATCATCATGTCATTCAGACTTACATCACATGTCAATCAAAAGCCCACCCCCCGCAAAAAATAAGCCACTTTTCCTCCAACAAGCACATTCCTACAGGTACTACTGCCCCTCTTCCACTGGGCCATGAAAGTCCATCATGTGAGCACACGAAGCATTCCTGACTTCTGCTGTCCAGATGCAGCCAGCTCCAGCAGCGGCAGCTGCACTTGCTGGCTGAGGGTACCGATCCAGCATCCCCTCGCTGCCGTAGGTCCAGTCAGGGGGAAAGGGCTTACCTCTGGCTTCACAAAGGTTGTGAAGAGCACAGCAGGCCACAGTAATGCGTACAGCACTGATGACACTGACATCCAAATTGGCTTGTAGACACCTCCAATGTGATTTTAATTTGTCAAAAGCATTTTCAACCACCATGCTACCTGCTAAGAATATAATTAAACTGTCTTTTGCCAGGGCCTCTGAAATCAAGCTATGACTTCGTAACCCAAGGCAAAAGGAGGAACACAGGGTCCCCCAGAACAACCATGGAGACTGCAACACCTTTTATGTCAATCTCCGTTGGTGGGAATAATGTCCCAATTCTATCAATGAATGTAGACTCCCAAGCAGCGAAAAAGCTCTAGTTTTGTGAGCTGATCCAACACAGCCCACCTTGACATTCATAAATCTGCACTGGTTGTTCTCTGTGGCCATTTATGTACTCCTTGAGGAAGGCAAATGAGTCCCATTAATGGGCCTGCCGATTGTCTCAAAGCCAGCAATTACCTCCAGAATATCTAATGCTTGCCACACTGGGCAAAACCACTCGCCTGATTGTCTCAGTTACCTCCATCACCACTTTACCCACATACAACTTTCCAACCCCACACTCGCTGGCAATTGACCTGTAGCAGATTGGGGTAGCCAGTTTCCAGACAGTTACAGCAAGCTGCTTCTGGACCGGTGAAGATGTGTCTTTTTACGGTGGAGGCAATCTGCTCACAAAGCTCCAGAAGTGTGGCTTTTTTCATGCAAAAGTTCTAGACCTACTGCTCGTCATCCAGGTCTGCATAATGACGTGGTCCCACCAGTCTGTGCTTGTGGCCCTGAGCCAGAAGCAGCAGTCTATGTAGGGGGCATCAGCAGCTATGTCAATTATACTGAGCAGCAGGCACCAGGACACTCCTCCTCCTCCAGCTCCATCAGAAAATCTATCACGTACCTATGGTGGGCCAGAAAACGCTGGCAAAATGTCCACCAGTTCCTCGCTGATGCCCTGCCAGTTTCCTGACACAGGACTGAAAGCACAAGCAAGAGAAGTTAGTGAAAAGACACTTCATGTTGCTGACTCCGGCAGTTGGGAGTGCACAGACCAAAATGACTGCTTGGCAGGCTGTTCAAACTTCCTGTAATGTACAGGGCAGGCAGTAAGTTTTCCCAAAGCACACCATGGTCCTAGGGCTAGAGTGGCCACATTTCAGGAGAGGAGGGTGATAGAAACTCTGGGATATGACTCAGGTCTGCGCACTGCAGTGTGGACATCAGACCCCTAGGTTCAAGCACAGATTAGAAAAGTCTTAAAGTAGGGTTAAAATATAAATATAGACACTCAAGCCCAGGGTTCTTTAACATAGGTCAATTTCAAGTCCCACTAACCCTGGACTTACCCTAGGTGGAGGGCTATGAACAGATAACACCCAGCCTCCAGAACTCTCACCCGTGGAATGTTATCAATATCAATCCATCTGATCTTAATTAAAAGGGATTCTCAGGAAGCTAGGATCCAAACCATTTGGAATTCCAGAACTTTTTTGGGAGAACAGAGATAGTTGCGAGAGGCACAGAACCTCACATACCTATTGTACTGATCCCTCTGAATACTTTAGAGATGTGAGAAGGTCACTGTTACAGCATATCTTTTATATTAAAAAAATTAAGTGAACAAGTTCTAGATTTGCAGCTTTGGAGACAAGTCCTTCCCACAGTACTGGTACAGTTCAGAAAACAGAGCTCCTATATGCCACCCTGCCAGCATGCCACCCTGATCAGAAAGGAAGACGTCAACGATCAAGAGGACTAGTCTCTAGGCCTACACTTAGATTGTCAAGTGTGTTAAATGCAATGGTGTTTTTGGGAAATATTAATACTTGTCCACTATGCTCTGGACTAAGATCACCAATCCATTTCACAGAGATCTCTGGAACAGCCATAAGGATATACTTTTCATCAACTACTGACCTAGGCCAAAGTAGTAGTTAACCATCCACAGGCTAATTAAGTTCATTTACTTAAAAGCAAAGTTATCCATAGGGGGTGAATCTAGGACAGTCAATCTATGGAAAACAAGACATTTTGGCCAGAGAATTAGAACTTTTCAATACACCTGGCTGTTTAACATGTCCCTGTAAGTGAACAATTGCCACAAATTGAAAGCCATGGTACAAACAGATACAGGATGCAGATACATCCACAATCTGTTTGTAGCATACAGCTGCCTTTTATGTCCTAGTACCTTAAGAGTTCATGTGGCACCTTAGAAACTAACAAATGTATTTGAACATAAACTTTCGTGAGCTACAGCTCACTTCATCAGATGTTAGTCTCTAAGGTGCCACAAGTACTCCTTTTCTTTTTGCAAATACAGACTAACACGGCTGCTACTCTGAAACTTAAGAGTTCAGTTATTCAGTGCACAGCACAATTTTACCTTCGTACCTATTACAGTGGGACTGGAGCAGGTGCTACCACAATACAAACAAACAAGTTAAACAGAACAACAGAACATTGTCAGCCTGAACCTCTATAAAGTCTAATTCTAAATCTAATAACTTTTTACCATTTCAGGATTACAAGTGACAAAATTATTCCACTGGATTATTTATGATTATTAGAAATACCAAGGAAGCCACACATGAAAATAAGATTTTGGTGTTTTATTTTGTTGTAAAATGCTTAGAGATTAAAAGGCACGAATACAAAAGGATGTCACGCAACCAAGAATATTTTGTGGCAGAGGGAAGATTATTTCCATTTCCTTTCTCCTCCCGTTATACCTCTCCCAACTACAATTTTCCGGTTTTCTTGCCACCCAGTATGAAAATGGTATTTGTAAAATGAAAACCACTAAAGTAGTAAAATATTTGTATTAGAATTAGCACCACCATAACCAACAAGAGGCGATGCAATTTTAGACTTTTTTTTTGGTAAGTAGTGAGTACATCGTAGAATAGCTGGTCATAGGAAATAACCTTGGATCGAGTGATCACGAGTTGAATTGGTTTAAATTAAATGAAAGGATAATTAAAACCAGGTCAACTCTGATTTTTCATTTCTAAAGGGCAGACTTTGAGAGTTTAAGGGAATTAGTTAAAGAAGTCAGCTGAACTGAAGAGCTCAAGAACTTAAAAGTGAACAAAGCTTGCACTTTCTTAAAATCAACTATACAAAAAAAAAAAAACTATCTGAAATTTGCATCCCAAGTGTGATGCTGTATGGTATCTGGGGGACACTTTATGTTATCATTGATCTCATTGTAAAATTGCAAGGAATCTGACCAGATATGCTGTGAAAGGTGTCAGTGAAAATGTTACGATTTGCAAAGTATGATCATCTTGTTTATATGTTTGTATCACCTTTGCATTATGAAAAAAGAAAAGGAGTACTTGTGGCACCTTAGAGACTAACCAGTTTATTTGAGCATGAGCTTTCGTGAGCTACAGCTCACTTCATCGCTATGCATCCGATGAAGTGAGCTGTAGCTCACGAAAGCTCATGCTCAAATAAACTGGTTAGTCTCTAAGGTGCCACAAGTACTCCTTTTCTTTTTACGAATACAGACTAACACGGCTGTTACTCTGAAACTTTGCATTATGAGTTACAGATATGTAGGATATATCTGTATTTCCAAACTGCTGCTGTGTCTCTGGGTGACACCCCTAGACAGAACAGCATCAGCGCTGGGCCTGCTTGCTGGCCCATCAAGGGACATCAGCTGTACAATGAGCCCATTGAAAGGAGCCAAGGACTATACCTTTTGACTCAGCAAGGCATGCAGGGGCATGCCTACGGAGAGAACTTTTAAGGCCTTTCAATGCCATGTACTGTGAGTCTGTGTTTCAGACAAAGGAAGTACCAGACACATGGCAAAAGGACTATAAAGGGCAGCTGCATCATCTCCATTTTGTCTTCAGTCCTGATTCTTACCTCTGGAGTAACTTTTCTACAAACTGAAGCTCTGAAAAAAGGACTGAATGACTCATCCAAACTGTGGGTGTGTTTCAGAGGGACTTTCAAGCCAGCAAACTCTCAAATACTGCTAAGAACTGATACGGACTTTGAAGTCTTTATATGTATGTGACTGCTTTACCATTTAACAACTCTCTTCTTGTCTCTCTTTTTTCTTTATAATAAACCTTTAGTTTTAGATGCTAAAGGATTGGCTGGCAGCATGGTATTTTGGGTAAGATCCAAACCTATAATGACCTCGTAATGTGGCTGACCCTTTGGGGTCAGAAGAACATTTTGTATATGTGAGCAGAGTTTTAAAATAACTTCTCACTGTACTGGACATAGGTGCTGACTGGGAGCCAGAGAACTGGAAATGCAATAAAGGGGGCTGTGACATTGCTTTTTGTGTGTGTGCACGTGCATGTGCTTTTGGATAACCAGTGTGGGGATCAGAAACACAGTTTGTGACTGATTGAAGAGTTTAACTTCAGTGATAACCACCAGTCTTTGGGAGAATCTGCTCTCCCTTTTGCAGCCTGCCCTGCCCTTGGTATTTTCAGTGAGGACTCCCCAGGCACCATGGGTCACACCAAGCGGGCGGGGGCGGTGAGGGAAGACAACTTGCAGGGAAAGGATCCCGACTCAGCTTGATGACTAGCCTCCACAAAAAGGTTAAGAGTAAACAGACTACCTATAGGGAATGGAAAAGGGAGCTGATCAAAAAAAGCTGCATCATGGAGATTAGAAAATGCATGTTTCAAGTGGGAACTGCTAGCAGTCAAGCTAAATTAGCTTTCAACAAGGAAATAAAAATAAAGAGGTTTTTTAGTTATATAAATAAAAAAAGAATAAGGAAAGATGGGCCACTATGCAGTCTGACTGGGAAGGAAATTATCTTTAACGTAGGTATGACCCAAAAATGAAATGAATACTTTGCCGTAGTTTTCAAAAAGGATGAAAATATGGAACATGTGCATGAAGGCCGAATGCCTGATGGAAATCAGTGTCCAGAAAAGAAAATGATCACTGCTGAGATACAAGAAAAACTTTAGCTGGCACTTGAGTTTGCTCGTCTGGTAGCAATGATTTTTAATTAGGCTGTTGGAGACCCCAGGGCATGGCCACTAGTTAAGTTGAGGGGATGGAAGGCCATAAGGGTCGAGGAAGTACTGTATGACTGGAGAGTAGCTAATGTCATACCTATATTTAGGGAATAAAAAGTGATCTGGGCAATTGCAGACCTGTTAGTATGACCTCAATAATTTGCAAGGCTTTAGAACAAATTGTGAAGGAAGAAAACAATTAAATTAAATAGAGGTAAACGGTAAAGCGGATGTAATGCAACATGGGTTTCATCACAGGCAGATCATGCCAGGCTAACCTGATTTTCTTCTTCGAGACAATAACTGCTTTTTAGATAAGGGAAATGCAGTAGATCAAATACACTTGGACTTTAGTAAGGTATTTGACACAGCACCCCATGGAAAATTGTTAAATTAGGTAAAATGGGAATCAGTACAAGCACTGTAAGGTGGATAAGGAACTGGCTAAAGGGCAGAAGGCAACAGGTTGTGCTGAAAGGCGAAGTATCAGACTGAAGGGAGGTTACTAGTGGAGTTCCTCAAAGATCAGTCTTGGGACCAATCTTATTCAATATTTTTATTAATGACTTTGGCACAAAAAGTAGGCGTGCGCTAATTAAATTTGAGACACAAGGTGGGTGAGATAATCTTTTATTGGATCAACTTCTGTTGACGAAAGAGACAAGCTTTTGAACTACACAGGTATTTTTCCCAGACCTAAAGAGCTCTATGTAGCTCAAAAACTTGTCTCTTTCACCAGCAGAAGTTGGTCTAATAACAGATATTACCTCATCCACCTTCTCTCTCTAATATCCTGGGTCCAACACAACTACAAAAACCACTGCAAACAACTAACAAAATTTGCGCATGATACAATGTTGGGAAGCATCTTCAATACAGAGGAGGATCAAATATTATACAGGATGTTGTGGATGACCCTGAACACTTTGAAGTGACAGAAATGGGAGGAAATTCAGTAGCACAAAGTCATGTACTTTGGGTCTAATAAGAAGAATTTCTGTTACAAACTGGAGGCTCAGCAAGTGGAAGTAACAGAGGAAGAGAGACCTGGGTGTGGGAGTCAATCACAGGATGACTGAGTCACCAATGTGATCCAGCTATGAAAAAGGCAAATATGATCCTAGCAAATTTAGGCAAGGCATTTCCATCAGAGAGAGCGAGAGAGAGAAAAATATTAATGCCATTGTACAAGGCATTGGTAAGATCTCATTTGGAATACTGTGTACAATTCTGATCACTCATATTCAAGAAAGATTAATTTAATCTGGAACCGGTTCAGAGAAGAGCTACAAGGATGATTAGGGGACTGGTGGGCCGAGGCTTTGAGATAGCACCACGTAGTCTCTCTCCCAGGTGCTTGGCTAACTGGTTCTTGCTCACATACTCAGGGTCTGATTAAACACCATTTGTGGGGTTGGGAAGTAATTTCCCCCCAGGTCAGATTGGCAGTGACCCTGTGTGGTGTGTCGGGGATGGTGGTGGTCGTCTTCCCCTGCAGTGTGTGGATGTGGGTCACTTTCCAGGATTTACTGGGTCTCTCTCATTTAATCATTTCTCTGCCATTACGGGGGCCTCCTATTCTCCGCCTGTAGCACATAATAGTCTAGTCTCCTGGGGGATGTAATACTTTGGTCTAATTCCAGTTGCTGAGTTTAATGCAGGGTGCTCATGGCCTATGATATACAGGAGATCAGAACAGATGATCTGGTGGTCTCTTCTAGCCCTAAACGCTGACTCAGATATGGCAATTTCCTGTTTTATCATTAAAAACCCTTTCTGAATTCAGTTTAAACAGACTTTGGAGTTCATTGTATTAAAAACATAAAGTTTATGTATTATTGTGGAATTGTATGCAACTTCTATAAGGGAGACCTTGGGAAGGGTCAGAGCTTCAAAGGACCATGTGAAACAATGGGCCAGACATGAACGAACTTTATGAACCTGTAACCTTGGAAAACCCCTTTCATGGGGTTTGAAGGCTCTGTCACCTGCCAGAGCCCTTATTTGAATCAGGGGTGGTCTCTGGGTAGTCTCTTCATTGTATTAAAAACAAAGTTTATGTATTATTGTGGAATTGTATGCAACTTCTATAAGGGAGACCTTGGGAAGGGTCAGAGCTTCAAAGGACCATGTGAAACAATGGGCCAGACATGAACGAACTTTATGAACCTGTAACCTTGGAAAACCCCTTTCATGGGGTTTGAAGGCTCTGTCACCTGCCAGAGCCCTTATTTGAATCAGGGGTGGTCTCTGGTAAGCTTATTAGCATGCATGTATTTTTTTTTAAATTGTTTTTATTATGTTTTCTCTGTAATGCTTTCACCTTAAGAAAAAGCATGCTTGCTTAGAAAGAGCTGTGTGCTAACTTATACCTATGGGCAATTACACTGTTTATAGCCTCTGAAGAGCACGCAAAGCAGGACTCCTTAGGCAGTCTGACTTCCTGAGGAACTCACTGAAGGAGGGAACTGTACAGCCTGGAAAACCCTGGTCAGGAGGGAGCGAAACGCAGGTCTCCATGCAAGAGACATGACAGCTGAGGAGCTGGGAGCAACAAGAGGGCCCCCTCAAGGGATTACGGAGGAAGAATACTGGTGTAGCTGACCTGAACTGTAACAATTAGTATTGTCCATTGTGACGGGGCAAGGCCAGGCGGCTATAGTAAAGTAGTGAGGAACAGGTATGTTAGCCCCAGGCTAAAGAAATCCCTGGTAGCATGGTAACCAAATGGCAGTTGCTCCAGGTTAATCAAGATACCTGGGGCCAATTAAGATCCTTCTAGAAAGCAGTGGCAATAGCTAGGTTGATTGGGACACCTGAAACCAATCAACGACTGGCTGGAACTAGTTAAAAGCCTCCCAATTAGTCAGTGAGGGTGTGGATGTCAGGAGGAAGCTATTGGAAGAACTAAGTAGTACTCACCATAACAGGCACAAGGAAGGAGGCCCTGAGGTAAGGGTGAAGTGGAGCCTGAAGAAGTAGGGGCTGCTGTGGGGAAGTAGCCCAGGGATTTGTATGCATCCTGTTTCTAAAAGATCAGCCACCATAGTAGATACTATTAGGGTCCCTGGGCTGGAGCCCGGAGTAGAGGGCGGGCCCGGACTCCCACCCCCGTTGCCTCCCTGATTAATCACTGAGACTGGGAGACAACAGAGACTGTGCAAGGGAGGATAGCTTCTCCTCCCTCGCTGGCTTATGATGAAAATGGCTCAGTAGGCCATGACCCTTGCCTCTAGAGAGAGAAGGGCTAAGTAGAGGGTCACAGTGAGCCTCTGAGGCTAGCGAAATCCGCCAGGAAACGCGGGACCCACGGAGACAAGGACAGAGCTTTGTCACACCATATTAAACTTTAAAAGGAAATGGGACATTCTTGTCCAGGTATAATGCTGACAGAATAGGGATGCTGTAGATTTGCAGCATATTTTATAGACTTTAGCTACCAAAGTGACATTCAGAATCTGCACTTCAATTTTATCCCTTGTGATTAGCCATAGCCACTTCAACACCACTTCTCACTCTTCAACACACTGTTGATCTTCTAGCAAACTAAGCACTATACATCATCTTAATTACCGAGCTGCCTGAATTTGCAATTCTTCAAGGCAGAAGTATTCAATAAATATTTCTAGTCTGAATTTGGGAAAAAATGATGTAGCCATGTCATATAGAATAATGCAACACTTTCCATTCTGATAGTAACTCGGGAGGACATTAATAAGAATGGCCATACTGGGTCAGACAAAAGGTCCATCTAGCCCCATATCCTGTCTTCTGACAGCAGCCAATGGCAGGGGCCCCAGAGGAAATGAACAGAACAGGTAATCATCAAGTGATCCATTCCCTGCTGCCAACTCCCTGCTGCCAACTGGCAAGCAGAGGCTAGGGACACCATCCCTACCCATCCTCGCTAATAGCCACTGATGAACCTATCCTCCATTATGTTCTTTTTTGAATCCTGTTACACTCTTGGCCTTCACAACATCCTCTGGCAAAGAGTTCCACAAGTTGACTATGCCTTGTGTGAAGAAATACTTCCTTTTGTTTGTTTTAAACCTGCTGCCTATTAATTTCATTTGGTGACCCCCTAGTTCTTGTGTTCTGAGAGGGAGTAAATAACACTTCCTTATTTACTTTCTCCAAAACAGTCATGATTTTATAGACCTCAATCATATCCTCCCTTAGTTGTCTCTTTTCCAAGCTGAAAAGACCCAGTTTTATTAATCTCTCCTCACAGAGCAGCTACAAAACAACAGCTACAGAAGTTAGATATTTTTAACTCAGAAGACCAGGATAACTTGTTTCCAAGAGTTTTACAAGAGCTGCCGAGGAATTCTCTGGACTGAAAGTTGATTTTCAATAACTCTTGGAATACCGGGGAAATTCCAGAAGACTGGGAGAAAGCTAATGTCATGTCAAGATTTAAAAGAGGTAAATGGGACACCTCTCAGGTAATTACAGGCCTGTCAGCTTGATACTGATCCTGGACAAAACAATGAAGCAGCTGATATAGGTCTTGATTAATAAAGAATTAAAGGAGGATAATATAATTATCGCCAATCAACATGGCTTCATGGACATTAGATCTTGTCAAACTAACTTGACTAGACAGATAGATAGATAAGGATTACAAGTTTGGTTGATAGAGGTAACAGTATCAGAGGGGTAGCCATGTTAGTCTGTATCCACAAAAACAATGAGGAGTCCGGTGGCACCATAAAGACTAACAGATTTATTGGGGCATAAGATTTCGTGGGTAAAAACCCACTTCTTCAGATGCATGATGTGTTGTTGTAATATACCTAGACTTCTGTAAGGCATTTAACTTGGTATTGCATGACGTTTTGACTAAAACTAGAATGATAAAAAATGAACACATTAAATAGACTAAAAACTGGCTGACAGGTCCCAAAACATACTTGTAAACAGGGAATCATCATTAAGCAGGTGCATTTTTTGTGGGGTCCTGCAGAGATTGATACTTGGCTCTGATCTACTTATTTTTTAATCAATGACTTAGAAGACAACAAACTAAGCACTGATTAAATTTTCAGGTGACGAAGATTCGGGGAGTGGTAAATAATAGAGAGGACAGGTCACTGATACAGAGGGATCTGGACTGCTTGGTAAGCTGGGACCAAGCAACCAATACGCGTTTCAATACAGCCAATTGAAAGGTCATACATCTAATAACAAAGAATGTAGGCTGTACTTACAGGATGAGGAATTCTAACCTGGGAAGCAATGATTCTGAAAGACTTGGGAGTCATGATGGATAATCAGCTGAACATGAGCTCCCATTGCAACACTACAGCTGAAAGGGCTAATGTGATGCTTAGATGTATCAACTGGATTACCTAGTAGCAATAGGGAGATCACACAACTATTGTATTTGGCACAGGTGCAACCACTACTGCCATACTGTGTTAATAAATTAGAGGGAGTTCAGTGAAGAGCCACAATTACAGAATTGGAATACATCCCTTATATTCAAAGACTCAAGGAGCTTAATTTATCCTAAAAGAAAAAAGTTAAGGGGTCACTTGATCATAGTCTGAGTACCTACACAGGGAACAAATTTGATAATAGAGAGCTCTTCAGCCTAGCAGACAAAGGTATATAACAAGATCCCATGGCTCGCAAAGGAGCAAATTTTTAACAGTGAGGCTAATTATCTATTGGAACAATTTACCAAGGATTTTGCTGAACTCTGTTGGCAATTTTAAATCAAGACTGGATCTTCTTCTAAAAGACCGGCTCTAGTTCAATCCGGAATTAATTCAAGGAATTCCTATAAAATCATAGAATATCAGGGTTGGAAGGGATCTCAGGAGGTCATCTAGTCCAACCCCCTGCTCAAAGCAGGACCTAATCCCTAACTAAATCATCCCAGCCAGGGCTTTGTCAAGCCTGACCTTAAAAACCTCTAAGGAAGGAGATTCCACCACCGCCCGAGGTAATGCTTTCCAGTGCATCACCACCCTCCTAGTGAAAAAGATTTTCCTAATATCCAACCTAAACCTCCCCCACTGCAACTTGAGACCATTGTTCCTTCTTCTGTCATCTGCTACCAATGAGAACAGCCTCGATCCATCCTCTCTGGAACCCCCTTTCAGGTAGTTGAAAGCAGCTATCAAATCCCCCCTCATTCTTCTCTTCTGCAGACTAAATAATCCCAGTTCCCTCAGCCTCTCCTCATAAGTCATGTGCTCCAGCCCCCTAATAATTTTTGTTGCCCTCCCCTAGACTCTTTCCAATTTTTCCACATACTTCTTGTAGTGAGGGGCCCAAAACTGGACACAGTACTCCAGATGTCCACTATAAGGTGGGTAGAAAGTTGGCTAGACTGTCGGGCTCAACGGGTAGTGATCAATGGCTCCATGTCTAGTTGGCAGCCGGTGTCAAGTGGAGTGCCCCAGGGGTTGGTCCTGGGGCCGGTTTTGTTCAATATCTTCATAAATGATCTGGAGGATGGTGTGGATTGCACTCTCAGCAAATTTGCGGATGATACTAAACTAGGAGGAGTGGTAGATACGCTGGAGGGCAGGGATAGGATACAGAGGGACCTAGACAAATTGGAGGATTGGGCCAAAAGAAATCTGATGAGGTTCAATAAGGATAAGTGCAGGGTCTTGCACTTAGGACGGAAGAACCCAATGCACCGCTACAGACTAGGGACCGAATGGCTAGGCAGCAGTTCTGCGGAAAAGGACCTAGGGGTGACAGTGGATGAGAAGCTGGATATGAGTTAGCAGTGTGTCCTTGTTGCCAAGAAGGCCAATGGCATTTTGGGATGTATAAGTAGGGGCATAGCGAGCAGATCTAGGGACGTGATCGTTCCCCTTTATTCGACATTGGTGAGGCCTCATCTGGAGTACTGTGTCCAGTTTTGGGCCCCACACTACAAGGAGGATGTGGAAAAAGTGGAGAGAGTCCAGCGAAGGGCAACAAAAATGATTCGGGGTCTGGAACACATGACTTATGAGGAGAGGCTGAGGGAACTGGGATTGTTTAGTCTGCGGAAGAGAAGAATGAGGGGGGATTTGATAGCTGCTTTCAACTACCTGAGAGGTGGTTCCAGAGAGGATGGTTCCAGACTATTCTCAGTGGTAGAAGAGGACAGGACAAGGAGTAATGGTCTCAAGTTGCAGTGGGGGAGGTTTAGGTTGGATATTAGGAAAAAACTTTTTCACTAGGAGGGTGGTGAAACACTGGAATGCGTTACCTAGGGAGGTGGTAGAATCTCCTTCCTTAGAAGTTTTTAAGGTCAGGCTTGACAAAGTCCTGGCTGGGATGCTTTAACTGGGGACTGGTCCTGCTTTGAGCAGGGGGTTGGACTAGATGACCTCCTGAGGTCCCTTCCAACCCTGATATTCTATGATTCTATGAGATGAGGTATCACCAATGCCGAATAGAGGGGAATGATTATGTCCCTTGATCTGCTGGCAATGCTCCTACTTATACAGCCCAAAATGCTGTTAGCCTTCTTGGCAACAAGGGCAAACTGTTGACTCATATCCAGCTTCTTGTCCACTGTAACCCCTAGGTCCTTTTCTGCAGAACTGCTGCCTAGCCACTAGCTCCCTAGTCTGTAGCAGTGCGTGGGATTCTTCCATCCTAAGTGCAGGACTCTGCACTTGTCCTTGTTGAACCTCATCAGATTTCTTTTGGCCCAATCCTCTAATTTGTCTAGGACCCTCTGTATCCTATCCCTACACTCCAGCGTATCTACCACTCCTCCCAGTTTAGTGTCATCTGCAAACTTGCTGGGAGTGTAATCCATGCCATCCTCCAGATCATTAGTGAAGATATTGAGCAAAACCAGCCCCAGGACCGACCCTTGGGGCACTCCGCTTGATACTGGCTGTCACTAGACATGGAGCCATTGATCACTACCCATTGAGCCCGATGATCTAGCCAGCTTTCTATCCACCTTATAGTCCATTCATCCAGCCCATACTTCTTTAAATTGCTGGCAAGAATACTGTGGGAGACCGTATCAAAAGCTTTGCTAAAGTCAAGGAATAACAAGTCCACTGCTATGTCCTGTGGTATGCAGAAGGGGTCAGAATAAATGATCACAATGGCCCCTTCTGGCCTTATCTATGAACCTGTAGACCAGGGGTTCTCAAACTGTGGTACGTGTACCACCTGTGGCATGTAAACTTGATGTTCCATCTATTCACTTTACAATAATTTAAGAAAGCAGTATGTGAAGCAATAAAATTTGAGACCTGCTGTTTTAAACCATTAAAAAGCAGATTTTTACTACTTTGCTATGTGTTTTCTGTGTTGTGGTAACATCCGTGCTTACAATCTATAAGACCCTGCTCTGCTGTCAGCCTGGTGAGAAACTCGATGAAGCATTTAAGGCACTGCCCCCTCTCTTTAGCGGTTTGCCACACACTTCTCCCCAGAGGAAATATTCCAAAGCTACAGAAATAGAGTACATAATCCTGCATTCCCCAGCTAGCCCCTGGTTGAGCCAATCCACCCTGGGAGGTGTACTGATGTTATCTCATTATGGGAAACATTTAGCAATGTAAGAAATTTGTTTTTCTGCTATGCAGCCACAACCATTGTGCATGCGGGGTCTGATCAGCAGCACTTGGACAATCTTCCTTTCCTCCCTATATGTGGTTAGAGGCTAAGGGAAAAGGTAAGGCAATAGGATGGACAAGACTCATCTCAGAACCTCATGTCTAAAGGCAGCATTAGCCAATAATGCCTGGTTGAGGAGGCAGTACCTAGAGACAGTGTCAACTGAGCACCAGATAGCTCAGCAGTGTTCAGGAACAGAGGCTCCCCCCTCTCAGCCCAGAAGCCGGCTACCACTCTGGCAGAATGGGCCTTGAGCTTCTTAGGACAGGGAAGATCTGCTAAAGCATAACAATGCTTGGTCTGATCCAGTAACAAGTGACATGAGATACCATTCCCTCCAACACGGAAATCCTCAAAAAGGATGAAAACTCAACAGGATTTCTAGAACCCAGCTGTCACAGAAAGATGGTAAGACAATGCTATCCTGCTCACAGATGCCACCCTGTATGTAGATTCTATTCTACAGAGGTACTTATACCACCATCACCACTTTAGTGTCTGAGCATCAAATGTCCCAAGCTTGAACAGCATTATGATGAGAGTTAGTCACACATGGATAAGGGTCATGTGATTTTTGACAAAAACAAATTGAAAAGAAAATGGAGTAATGCTAATTGGAAAACAATACCTATGACTTCTCCCTGCACACAAATAGCAAGAACAATCTGCTACTGAAGAAGCCAGAAAGAGAAAGTTTCCCATTCCCACATCCCCACACTAGTTCCCCAGTCCTCATATCAGTTACCGAAAAAAGCTATTATGTAGTTTAGGTTATTATAAATGTGATTAAGTGCTGAGCTCAAGAACATTCTCATTGCTACATGTTCCTACAGATTAGATTGATAGAGAAATAGTATTTAATTTACTTTTTTTTAAAAAGGAAATACGAGTGGCCAGTTTATAAACCAACAAAAGTTATAATCCATCTCTTCTCTACAGCATGCTTGGGAAGACTCACCTGACGAATGGCCAGTACTCCCTGGGGATCTACAGTCAGTTCTGCTAAATGAACGCCAAATTCTGCAAGAAAGAATATCTAAAATGAGACTAAGAATAGAATATCTAATTGAGACCAAGAATAGAATTAACATTAGCACCAAGAGATTTAAGCCAACACAGTACAAATCACAAAAAGGATTTTAGCCTGCATCTTCTGGAAGGCACAATGATGACAAAGTGAGTTACATGCACGAAGGAGAAAACAGCCCCATAGAGTAGCTTCTCAGCTGCATTGACAGCATCCACATTCTCCCTCATATTCCCTACCGACTCCACTCCTCTTCCCAATAACCTATTTCTCTCTCTCAAACAGAGAGCTTTTTTGGAACTGTTTTTATACTAAGTGAAAGACTGTATGGACAAAACAAAACAAAACCCCCACATTTTGTTATCAATTTAAGTTACTATAGACTTATGTGCAAACAATGACATTTTGTTAATGACATTAAGTGAGCACCTGCACAGAAGCTATGAAAAAGATTCACAGATGGAGCTATATGTAGGGCCCTACCAAATTCATGGTCCATTTTGGACAATTTCAGTCATAGGATTTTAAAAATTGTAAATTTCATGATTTCAGCTATTTAAACCTGTATCACTTCAAGTCTTCACCAGAAATGTGGGTCACGTTCTGACCTTGACCTTGTTAGCCTACATCAGCTTTGTCAAACAGGCTAGACTGTTAAAATGGACCTCTCCTGGGCCAAAATTATTTAAGAAGAGAAAAAGAGGGACCATAGGCTGACCACCAAAGGGCATCCTGTGTTTTGTAACACCTCAAGTCTTGTCAAACACACACCCTGTAACTGTTTCCCTGAAGTCCTACCTAGGAAGACTGTGGGATATCCTGAAAGACCCAGAAAAAAGCTATCAGAACATTGTGAATGAACCCACCTCCACATAACTGTGTCTGGGAAGACCAGACATTCCTACTGTTGGGCTGAGTTGGAGAAAGCATGTCTTCACAATAATGCCAACATTAAAGTAGCACAAGATTTTAATACATCTAGTCCCTTTACCCAAGTGATGACTGGTTATTTTTAATGCTTCTCAGAAAATACACGTCTGAGCTGCAGTCCAGTAAATGACTTAAGCATACAACATATACTTGTCTTTCACTAAACAGTTTAACAGCAGTTTATGAATAATGCTAAGTCAATAAGCAATTGAAATATGAGGCTGCAGATATTGCATTACATAGCTTAACCTATGACTATCTGAAACAAGAAACTGTAAACACCACAGGACAGTTCTCAGCACAGAAAGATTCTGAATGTTTAAACAACGCTGAAGTGACACATTTTGGAAGGTGACAAGAAACTGACAGCTTCTCAGAGAAGAAAGGGAGAAACCTGGATTCGTTATTAATCTAAAGATCTTTACCGCTGTTTGAACAGTTAGTTAAAAAGGCACAGAGACCTAAACCTACGGCACTGGTGAATCTATATAAAAAGATTCCAGGATTATCATTCTAAAACCTCAAATGTCTAAGTCAGCGTGAAGCAATAAAAACAGCTGCAAGATTGGTTGACAGCTCTTTCTTCAGAATATCACCAGATTCAACCATCACTAGTATCTGTAGTCTGTTACTGTTCAATTTGCTGCACATAACCCTCTTTTACTCAAGGTGCTAGACACATCACTTGCCCTCCTCCAATATGAATACATCACTGTTGAATCCCCCTGCTCCCCAGGAATTCTCTCCCCACCCGCCCTGAACCCTGGCAATTCCTAGTCATCCCAGCTGCCTCCCACTCTCACCAGTCCTTTTACCCAGTTGGCCTCCCAATATGTCTGTTAGGCTATAAGGTGCCACAGGACTCTCTGTCGCTTTTACAGATCCAGACTAACACAGCTACCCTTCTGATACTTGACAACTAAGATAGAAATTCCAGAGTTTCATACTCTGGAAATTTACATGGTTCCCCTCCTCATTTAAAAAAAAAGTGTAAAAAAAGTTATTCCCATATCCCAGATAATTTACAGTTGATTTAAAGAACTAGATTCACCAGTTTGGTGTAGCTACTTTGCACTGTTCCAGTCATGCAAAGCAGACACAGAGTAACAGTACATCTGGCTCTAAAAACTTTTAAAATAAAATCAGTATTTTTAATATCTTCAACTCACTGGAGATATCACATTGTAGCAATCTTTGGGACTTCTGTTTGTATGACATTTTAAATAATTTTTTAATAACCAGGGAAACTTCTAGACAAAACAACTGCTAACCTGGCGTTAATGTTTAGAGTATATATGAATAGTTTAAAGGTTAAAAAAACCTCCATGAATGTTGTAATTATCCCAGAAACAAGTATTTACCAACCCCTGAAGTCACAGTTTGATGTATTTTTTAAAGTTTAACCTTAGGTTAAACAAGACAACTTCAGTTCTGCCCCACAGTGACACTTTGCAATAACCGCATGATTATGCTTAAGGCATTTTAGTATTTGTAGCCCCAGAATAAATTAAACTGATTTTTAAAGGTTTTCTCCTGTGGCATCACTAAAGAACAGAGTTAAGGTTATTTGGGTGCGCCTTAACTGCCCATTTTCAGACCTTCATATATTTGGATTTCTTTTAGGTTTAACCCTAACTTTGAATTTCTGTGCCTTATGCTGCTTGTTTTGGGACATGATTATAAGATTGCTATGATGAATATTGTAATGGTAAAACATACATAACCTCAACCTTAACTCCATCTAAACAGTTTTTTTGTTTGGGAATACATAAAGAGAAGGAACTGGACATTTTTGAAACAAAACACAAAAAATTAAGTAACTTCAAGTCCCCGCACTTTATTATTAATGTTCATTAATCTTTTTCATAGTAATTATTTCTCTTTGCGGGCATACAACAAGCCAAACCCATGTCTGGCAATGAAATCCTAACTGTTCTTAATATTTAAGCTTTTCATTTGCATTCTAGCAATGAGTGCTCTAATTATGATAATATAAAAAACTTTTTGATCAACACAGAATGAAACTCCACTTCATAGAAAAAGTGAACACAACCTTGCAGTTTGGGAGGGGTGGAGGAATAGCTCAGTGGTTTGAGCACTGGCCTGCTAAACCCAGGGTTGTGAGTTCAATCCTTGAGGGGGCCATTTGGGGATCTGGGGCAAAAATTGGGGATTGGTGCTGCTTTGAGCAGGGGGTTGGACTAGATGACCTCCTGAGGTCCCTTCCAACCCTGATATTCTATGATTCTATGGAATTGCTACTGATTCTTCCATGAAATATAAAGATCAAATCCTTGTTTTAAACTTAGTCAGTCTGTACCCATGACAGATCACAAGTGTCCCATTTTAAATGTGTCACAATAGTTACAGAATGACCTTCACATTTCTTGTTGCTTCAATCACAAGCACGTGTACCTCCTACCAGACAGTCCCATATCCATCATTCCACTCCCCACAAGCCTTTTTATTTTAAATACATACTGCATAAAAATGACAAGCAAAATTTGAAGAATGGTATAAATAAGTATAGCAAGCCTATGCCCCTTTCAGGGAAACTGATACTGCACTACTTTGATGGGATGTTTGTTTAGTGCTTAAGAGATCCTCAGCAGGGGTGGTGCGTCCCACCCAAAGGAAGCTGACGTGCTGTGGGAGTTCTAAGCAGAATTATGGAGCCATTCAGGCTAGAGGCATACCCTTAGACACCTCAACTGTAAGCTGTTTACAAGAGTATTTGTGGAACCAAAAACATGGCTAATAAAAAAAACCTGCACAACTAGCCTTTATCCGAGTGCAGGCTCCATCAGTTCGGCTCAGTGAATACCATATGCCCAGGAGCGAGTCTTGATCCTCCGAGGGCTCTCCTTTGCAGAAGGCCAATGTTTACACTATACTGGAAGAGATCCAGAAAATCTCAGATGAGAACCAGAAAGAAACGTCTGCTCTTGACTCCAAATTAATGGGATTATTTCATGACCACTAACTATTTGTACCTATGCAGACTAAGAAATACAATCAAATTTCATGCTTCCAGGCATAACCAAACATCATACAGGGGTCAAAAACAATATTCACCTGTGCCCAGCGGTAGGAAAACTTGTTAGATGTATCAAGGACCTATTTCACCTTCCTCTGAAGGATCAGATATTGAACAGTTCTGAAGGCAGAATGCCAGACTAGATTGAAACAGGTATAGCGAAGCCTATGTAAGAAGTTAATCCTACTACCAACCAAGGTTAATGTAGAAGTCCACGTGGGGGATCACAGGGCCCAGATGAGCTGGATGGAAGGCAAAGATCCCAAACTGCTAAAACAACTGTATAAATAGAAACAAAAATGGGAGGAAAATCTGACATGCCCAAAAAAACCCAACAACAATACATTTAGCAAACCCACCAACCCCTGGTTATCAACACAAATTTGAAGCTCAATTTATTGTCTTCCATGGAAAATGATTACCAAGAACATTATTCCCAAGTACAAGAAACCCTTCAACACCAAGACAAACCATTTGATAGACACTAAATGAAAGACTTTTTCAACGTAAGTGTCTTCCACTGAAAACAGGAAAGAGATCAAATTCTCACTACATGGCACAATAAGACACAGACTATGAAGGATACATTCTTAACATTCTTCAGAGTGGAGCTTATCATACAAGTAAAGATGTTACCACTGCTTCCAGTGAAGGAGGCCACCATTCCACACAAGAAAGAAAAATAAAATTATGCAGGGCCACTGTTCGCAGCAAAGTTCAAGATATGCTATCATGGCAAAAGCAATGAGTTTTCTAAAATAACTAAACAGACAAGGTGCAACCTGGAACTGGGGTACTGCTGAACCCTCTGTTTTACCAATCTAGGTTCCCTCTCACACTGTGGCATTGTGACAAGTGGCAAAGCCCTCCAAGCTTGCCCTCACACAAACATCCCCAGGCAAGGGCCACATACAGCTGTGTTCATGAATACTCTGGCCAGTCACTGCATGAACCAACAACAGAGAGGCTCCAGACAAAATACCCACAGCTCCCCAGCCTAAAACCCCAGAGCTGTATCATCCTGCCCTGGTCAAAAGCCTAACCAGTATGAATCTATTACCCAGTCCACCCCTCCCTCGATGTAGAGAGGACAATGCGCCAGCCCGCCTTGTTCCTGAGCAAATTTCCCTTTGCACTTGAAACACCACAGTATTTTAGGTAAAAATATGAAACAGATTTATTAACTACAGAAAGATAGATTAAGTGACTATAAATAATAGCAAACAGAGCAGAGAAAGTTACCTAAGAAATAAACAAAAGCGCAATTTAAGCCTGATTCAAATCCTATGTAGTGTATAAGTGTCTCACCCTGTTAGACAATACAAGCAGTTTGTAGATGTTTCATACACAGGTAGGGTTTCCTTCTTTCCCGCCTCAGACCAGCACTTCCCCAGTTCCAAGCCTTCGTTATTCCAGAGGTATTTCCAGGTGTTGAGTTGTGGGGAAAGTGAGGCCCATTGGCTCCCTTTTATAGCTTCTTTCATAAGGCGGGAACCCCTTTGTCGCTGCCAAGTTTGTGGAAAAAAACAGGTACCAAAATGGAGATCAGTATCATGTGATCTAGTCACATGCCCTTTTATACTTCGATGAGTCATGGCAGCCATTATCCATAGGCTGACTGAAACATCCCCAGAACAGTTCATCTGGTGAAGATAAGCTTTCCCCATGGCCCACTGTTTTGGTGATGGTCCATTCAACTTGAATGGGCCATTCACAGTGTGCTGTCAGACTGTGTGCATTACCCAGGTGCAAGCATATTTGAAATATAAATACATAGTTAATATTCACAACTCCAGATATAAAAATGATACATTCATACAAACGAGATATTCGTAGTTGACCAACCATAACTTTTCCATAGACACCTCACATGACATATCTTGTACAAGATGCAGCTTAATTAAGGCTACGATTTGGTCACAGAGGTCATGAAAGTCACAGATTCTGTGACTTCCGCAGACCTTCATGACTTCAGCCAGCAGCGGTTGGGAGTGCAGGCTACCCCACAGCTCCCCACCTGCTGCTAATGGGGGGGGAAATCCCCCTAAGTTTCTCGGACAGCGGGGGATCCCAGGCAGTTCCTTAGCCACTGCCAGCGGGGGAATCCCCCGGAGCTCTCCAGCCCCTGCAGGCAGCAGGGGACCCCCTGCAGCTCCCCCGCCTGGGGAGGAATCCTCCAGAGCTCTCCAATTCCTGGGCAGTGGGGGATCTCCTGCAGCTCCCCAGCTGCCAGCCATGGGCCACTGCTCCCAGCCACAGCAGGGCAGGGAGCTGGACCCTCCTCCCTCTCCGTTTTTCATAGAATCATAGAATATCAGGGTTGGAAGGGACCCCAGAAGGTCATCTAGTCCAACCCCCTGCTCGAAGCAGGACCAATTCCCAGTTAAATCATCCCAGCCAGGGCTTTGTCAAGCCTGACCTTAAAAACCTCTAAGGAAGGAGATTCTACCACCTCCCTAGGTAACGCATTCCAGTGTTTCACCACCCTCTTAGTGAAAAAGTTTTTCCTAATATCCAATCTAAACCTCCCCCATTGCAACTTGAGACCATTACTCCTCGTTCTGTCATCTGCTACCATTGAGAACAGCCTAGAGCCATCCTCTTTGGAACCCCCTTTCAGGTAGTTGAAAGCAGCTATCAAATCCCCCCTCATTCTTCTCTTCTGCAGACTAAACAATCCCAGCTCCCTCAGCCTCTCCTCATAAGTCATGTGCTCTAGACCCCTAATCATTTTTGTTGCCCTTCGCTGGACTCTTTCCAGTTTATCCACATCCTCCTTGTAGTGTGGGGCCCAAAACTGGACACAGTACTCCAGATGAGGCCTCACCAGTGTCGAATAGAGGGGAACGATCACGTCCCTCGATCTGCTCGCTATGCCCCTACTTATACATCCCAAAATGCCATTGGCCTTCTTGGCAACAAGGGCACGCTGCTGACTCATATCCAGCTTCTCGTCCACTGTCACCCCTAGGTCCTTTTCCGCAGAACTGTTGCCTAGCCATTCGGTCCCTAGTCTGTAGCGGTGCATTGGATTCTTCCATCCTAAGTGCAGGACCCTGCACTTATCCTTATTGAACCTCATCAGATTTCTTTTGGCCCAATCCTCCAATTTGTCTAGGTCCTTCTGTATCCTATCCCTCCCCTCCAGCGTATCTACCACTCCTCCCAGTTTAGTATCATCCGCAAATTTGCTGAGAGTGCAATCCACACCATCCTCCAGATCATTTATGAAGATATTGAACAAAACCGGCCCCAGATATTGAACATTGTCATGGATATTTTTAGTAAATCCGTGAATTTGTGTTAATTGCCCGTGACCTGTCCATGACTTCTACTAACAATGTCCATGACAAAATCATAGCCTTAATCATAATCATATTACTATGGTGAATATGGGGTCCAGAGTGTCACAGACAGATCTACCTCTCAGTTTTATACCACTGTCCATCAGAAAGAAGGCTAGAACGTTGGGCTCAATGGATAGTGATCAATGGCTCTATGTCTAGTTGGCAGCTGGTATCAAGCGGGGTGCCCCAAGGGTCAGTCCTGGGGCCGGTTTTGTTCAATATATTCATTAATGATCTGGAGGATGGCGCGGACTGCACCCTCATCAAGTTTGCAGATGACACTAAACTGGGAGGAGAGGTAGATATGCTGGAGGGTAGGGATAGGATACAGAGGGACCTAGACAAATTAAAGGACTGGGCCAAAAGAAATCTGATGAGGTTCAACAAGGTCAAGTGCAGAGTCCTGCACTTAGGATGGAAGAATCCCATGCACTGCTACAGACTAGGGACTGAATGGCTAGGCAGCAGTTCTGCAGAAAAGGACCTAGGGGTTACAGTGGATGAGAAGCTGGATGAGTCAACAGTTTGCCCTTGTTGCCAAGAAGGCTAATGGCATTTGGGGCTGTGTAAGTAGGAGCATTGCCAGCAGATCGAGGGATGTGATCGTTCCCCTCTATTCGACATTGGTGAGGCCTCATCTGGAGTACTGTGTCCAGTTTTAGGCCCCACACTACAAGAAGGATGTGGAAAAATTGGAAAGAGTCCAGCAAAGGGCAACAACGATTAGGGGACTGGAACACATGACTTATGAGGAGAGGCTGAGGAAACTGGGATTGTTTAGTCTGCAGAAGAGAAGAATGAGGGGGGATTTGATAGCTGCTTTCAACTACCTGAAAGGGGGTTCCAAAGAGGATGGCTCTAGACTGTTCTCAGTGGTAGCAGATCACAGAACGCGAAGTAATGGTCTCAAGTTGCAGTGGGGGAGGTTTAGGTTGGATATTGGGAAAAACTTTTTCACTAGGAGAGTGGTGAAACACTGGAATGTGTTACCTAGGGAGGTGGTGGAGTCTCCTTCCTTAGAGGTTTTTAAGGTCAGGCTTGACAAAGCCCTGGCTGAGACAATTATTTGGGGATTGGTCCTGCTTTGAGCAGGGGGTTGGACTAGATGACCTCCTGAGGTCCCTTCTAACCCTGATATTCTAAGATTCTATGATCACCGAAGCATACAAGTGCCTTCCATGCAAATTTGATGGATAGAGTTTTATCAGTCTGCTTTCTACGTTCACTGGGAATGCAGTGCAGAACAGGCTTCTCAGAGGGTACATATTTCTGTGCTACTGCCTCCTTTTCCCTAGTCACTATGTTTAAGTGAATTCTTGCGTGGAGTTTGTACTGCTTTAAATTGGCTACATGATTAGCAAGGATTATTCAGCTTTAAAGTTGCTATTACAATTTTTCTGCTGCGGTACCTGATGGACAAATGCACAGCAGTGGTCTCACCTTTGTCCCTGCTCTGTACCCTAGCGATTTGCTTCGAAACAGCTTCAACCCCATACCAAAGCTCCACCCAGTGCCACAGCTCCACGTAAGAGAGTAAAAGTAAAGAAGCCAAATGTGCGAAAACTGAGATTCCACCTCTTTCATAACTGCAGTAACCCAAAGAGGGGACGGAATCCAGCCTGCTGAGTCGGGGGCATCACCCCTTCTCCCAGTCTTTTGCCAGGTGAGCCACGCAAAGAATAATCAGGATGAATACAAATCAATGATTTTTTTCAATTAAAAAATAGGTTATTTTTCCTCAAAAAGCATTTAATAAAAAAAATCCGATCTAAAGATAGTTTTAATTAAGATACATTATAGCTCAAAGATATCTCATCATGGAACAGGGATTATAAATTCTAATTCTATAGTATGAGACAATATATTCATGTAATGTTTAAGAAAAGTTTTGTAAATGAGTTCCAATATTTCATGGATTAGGGACCTAATCTTATGGAGTTCCACGGGCTTCTGTATAGATTATTTAGGTTAATTTTTCTATCTACCCAATGGGACTCAGTGCTCAGTCTAGAAGATACCATCAGAGATGCTTAGTTTTGCAGTTCTCAAACTGTGGATTTGTGTCTCCAGAGATAACATGTTTGTTAACAGCAAAAAATGTTTTTAAATAAATAAATAAATAAATAAATAAATATAGAGGTAAGAAATAACAGACCTCAACTCTATTGTCCCTCTGTAAATTTGTGTACAAAGAGTCGATCCCTTACCACTCTAAAAGTGCAAAGTTTCAAAAAGTTCAATGAATAGAAAGAAGATTGTTGGGGGTGGAATAGATCTGGACATGGAGAAGAAGTCTGGAGATAAATGTGAGAAAGGACAGATATGCAGTAGAAACAAAAGTGAAACTGTTTGAGCAGCATATTCCAGAAGTCTTGAGGTCTTTCTGAGTGTAGCCTTCATTGATTTGAGATCTACCATACCATTATCTCACTGGAAGGGAAAACCTATAATGGCAGCAGGCTGTAAAAGAGACCCAGTTTGGGAATATTTTAATGAAGTTCCTTTACCTGTGGGTAAGACAGGCATGCGTGCAAATAGTGCAACAAAGAAATGCAAGGCCTGGTTGCCCGAATGAAACATCATGAGAAGTCTTCCTTCTCAGGAGGAAGCTGCGTTGAAGATGATGATATAGCTGTAAAACTAATCTGAAAAGTTTTCAAAATAAATCACTTTAAAAATGTATCGTGTGTACCTTCTAAAAATGAAACCTACATCTATCTCTGAGTTGTGAAGAATATGTATTAAGGTTTAACAACTAACAAGAATGCACTTTTATGTAGAAATCCATGATTAAATCGAGCCTTCCTGACTAGTGATTTAAATCATGATTAACTGTGAGACAAAGTGTGTTAGTGAATTTCCTAACTTTTTAAACAGAAAGAGAAATCATCTAGGTAGGAGTTAGTGGTCATTTAGGCAATTGTAGTTATCGTGTAGGTTTGCAGTTGAGATGTTACAGTGGTTAGCTAATACATAGTAATACCTAGCTCTTACATAGCACTTTTCATCAGTAGGTCTCAAAGCACTTTACCAATCAGAGAAACATCATTATCCGAACTGTGCATTTAGGAAAACTGAGGCACAGAGAGAGGACATGCCTGACTAACCTAATTGCCTTCTATGATGAGATAACTAGTTCTGTGGATGAAGGGAAAGCAGTGGACGTGTTATTCCTCGATTTTAGCAAAGCTTTTGACACGGTCTCCCACAGTATTCTTGTCAGCAAGTTAAAGAAGTATGGGCTGGATCGATGCACTACAAGGTGGGTAGAAAGTTGGCTAGATTGTTGGGCTCAACGGGTAGTGATCAATGGCTCCATGTCTAGTTGGCAGCCGGTATCTAGCGGAGTGCCCCAAGGGTCGGTCCTGGGGCCGGTTTTGTTCAATATCTTCAATAATGATCTGGAGGATGGTGTGCATTGCACCCTCAGCAAGTTTGGGAGGAGTGGTAGATACGCTGGGAGGGTAGGGATAGGATACAGAGGGACCTAGACAAATTGGAGGATTGGGCCAAAAGAAATCTGATGAGGTTCAACAAGGACAAGTGCAGAGTCCTGCACTTAGGACGGAAGAATCCAATGCACCGCTACAGACTAGGGACCGAATGGCTAGGCAGCAGTTCTGCAGAGAAGGACCTAGGGGTTACAGTGGACGAGAAGCTGGATATGAGTCAACAGTGTGCTCTTGTTGCCAAGAAGGCCAATGGCATTTTGGGGTGTATAAGTAGGGGCATAGCGAGCAGATCGAGGGACGTGATCGTTCCCCTCTATTCGACATTGGTGAGGCCTCATCTGGAGTACTGTGTCCAGTTTTGGGCTCCACACTACAAGAAGGATGTGGAAAAATTGGAGAGAGTCCAGTGAAGGGCAACAAAAATGATTAGGGGTCTGGAACACATGACTTATGAGGAGAGGCTGAGGGAACTGGGATTGTTTAGTCTACGGAAGAGAAGAATGAGGGGGGATTTGATAGCTGCTTTTAACTACCTGAAAGGTGGATCCAAAGAGGATGGATCTAGACTATTCTCAGTGATAGCAGACGACAGGACAAGGAGTAATGGTCTCAAGTTGCAGTGGGGGAGATTTAGGTTGGATATTAGGAAAAACTTTTTCACTAGGAGAGTGGTGAAACACTGGAATGCGTTACCTAGGGAGGTGGTGGAATCTCCTTCCTTAGAAGTTTTTAAGGTCAGGCTTGACAAAGCCCTGGATGGGATGATTTAGTTGGGATTGGTCCTGCTCTGGGCAGGGGGTTGGTCTAGATGACCTCCAGAGGTCCCTTCCAACTCTGATATTCTATGATTCTATGACATGACTTGGAAGGGTCCCTCCCATATCCTGGCACACACATGGGGGCAGGAAAAGTGATTACCAGTTCCAGAGTGGCAGGGATACCCAGATTCCAGTTCACATGAGGCAGGGAGAGGAGCTCAGATTGGGCCCTCCTGAGATCTTGTCAACCTCATTTTTTTTTCTTTGAGAGTGCCAAGTGCCCCCAACCCTATTCCCCCAGTTTCCGTTCAACCCATCTCCCTGTCACGCAATGCCTCTCCTCCCGTACCACCCATCCCCATTTATTCCCCTCACAGTAAGCATTTGCACGTTTAAATTTTGTTCTTTTCAAAAATAGTTTGAACACCTTTTGAATTTTCTGCTGTATTCAGACTACACTTGCCCCCAGTTAAAAAAAAAAAAAAAACACTCTGACAGAGGCAGTTGGCAGCAACACGATTGCATTTCATTTTTAGGTTTCTACCAATAGTGCGTTCCATCTTACAGTGCCTGGGTGTAGTTCAGCTTCAACACATAGTACATCTCCTTGAGTCACCCAGATCCTCTGAAAATGGGCTGGCTAGAAACCCTCTTACATTCTCTATCTGCTCATGCCCAGTATAATTTCTTTGGTGCATGAATGTTAGGATTGAGCATATCCATAGAGGTTAAATCTCCACTCAGTAATGTTCACACTATTGCTTCCCAAAAGGGGTAGTGGGTGCCATGCACCAGCTGGGATGTCAAGCAGTTGAGACCCTTTGGGGCGGATTAGAGCCATAGTTTCACCCTGAAGTGTTCACCAACACATGCTGGTAGAATAGGGTTGACCTTAAGAAATGCTGTTTTCTCAGCTGGCTGACACTTGGATGATCCCTGCTCAAATGACCCCAAATCTGGATCACTAACCCTACCCCATATCCCTATGAGGCACGTCAAATTCCAAGGCAATTCCAAGTAAGCATGCAGATTTTACAGCACTTGGAGTTACCCTTTTAACAGAAAGGGCTTCAAAACCTTAACTAAAGTGGAGCTGGTGCCCCCCTATAATATCACCATTTGAACTTAAGTTACTTTTATTAAACAGAGATTTGGCTTTGAGCAAATAGTAAAGTAGATCAAAATTAAAAGCTCTCATGGGTAATACACTTGCAGAGAATTTAGTTTTCTGTCTCCGACCCACAAATAGTGGGAAGATCAGGGATGCAAGAAGCTTGGGTTCTTAGTTACATAAAAAGTACTGCCCATTAAGTGATACTAGGTAGGCTTTGCTGATTTGCAATAATTCCAACAGATAAAAAGTTAAATGTCATTGACATATACTTTAGACTTGTGAAATGTTTTAGAAGTAATGTAAATAGAAAAAACATTTGGTTACATAAAGGCTTTCTTCTTGCCCTGAAAGAGTTAAAGCAAGAATTAAAGTGAAATTTAAATGAGGACTATGTGGAAACTCACAGAGAGTTAAAATATATTGACAGGTTTCAGAGTAGCAGCCGTGTTAGTCTGTATTCGCAAAAAGAAAAGGAGTACTTGTGGCACCAAATTTGATAGTCTCTAAGGTGCCACAAGTCCTCCTTTTTTAAAATATATTGAAAACCAGAAGAGCCATTCGGGGGTGTGATAGTGTTCAAATTGCAGAGTAAGAAGAAACCCATCACCAATATTCTGCATAACACTCACTAGAATATTTAAGCTATCATCCCTTGCAGGCTGAAATTTTATTAAAAGTTAGTTCCCTGTCAGGCAGTGGTTCTCAACCAGGGGTCCAGGGCCCACTGGGGGACCCCAAACAGGTTTCAGGGGGTCCACCAAGGAGGGCCAGCATTAGACTTGAGGTGGCCCAGGGCAGAAAGCTGAAGTCCCACCGCATGGGGCTGAAGCCTGGGGTTCCAAACCCCATTACCCAGGGCTGAAGCCGAAGCCTGAGCAACCTGTGAAGCTTCACAGGGCCTCCTGTGGCGTTGGGGCCCAGGCAATTGCCCTGCTTGCTACCCCCTAATGCTGGCCCAGCCTTTTATATGCAGAAAAACAGGTGCTGTGGCACAGGTGGGCCCTGGAATCGTTATAGCAGGTTGGGGGGGGCCTCAGAAATAAAAAGGCTGAGAAACCCTTCTGTAGGGCGTACAGATTACCACAGGATCCGCTTGAGCAACTGCGTGGGACTTGCCAGCAAACCCACCAGAGAAAGGGAAGATAACCTCTCCATGGGAGGCATTTACTTGGATGAGCTCAGAAATTCAACTCATGGCTATATCACACAGCTTCTCCAGTTAAGCAAGACAATCCCAGACTGAGCAGAGGACCATATGCATGTCCTTGGCACAAAAGGAGATTTGGCACACTAGAAATGTTTTGAATAATCTGTCTGTGCTCAAGCAGTCCTCAGTGGAAGACACTCAATTCCACACAAAAAGCATCAAATTCTCTGGGAAAAAAAAATTTAAGGGGCATATAATACATTTGCTGCCCACGCAGTAGGTGCATTACTCCCACAGGGGCACCAAAGACTTAGCTACCCTAAACAAAAAAGTATTACAAGGAACTATGGCTTTAAATGAAAAGAACCATTTGCAGGCAGCCATTTGAACAGCAGAGAACAAGTCCATAAGCTCAGATCTGGGTAAACTGGTGCCAACTATTAATGGCTTCTCCCAGTGTTGAGAGAGAGACATACAAACATGAAAGAGGTTTAAGTGCTGTTCGTCCTACTGCATTTCAAAATTCATTTCCTTAAATTTGCAAGCTATCTAAAATCCCTGTTCCCAGTAATAGTACTAGATACTATGCGATAAATGTTTCTTGAATTCAAGGATATACTCATAGGGCTGGTCTACACTACACAGTTAGGTCACCATAAGGCAGCTTACGTTGACTTAATTATGTCTACATTACAGCCTTCCTCCCACCAACGTAAGTGCTCTACTACACCGACATCACAACTTCACCTCCATGAGAGGCTCGGGACTTATTTTGTTGTAGTTAAGGCGACACAGTGTACCTGTAGACACTGCCTTACTTACAGGGGCTGTTGGCTGTCTTGTGAATTTCACTGCAGGAGCCATGAAACTGACAAGAAAACCAGGCAGCTAGAACCCATCTGCCCCTCTACCCCCCACCCCCGCTTCCCTGGAGAGCTAGACCCTGCTCCCAGCAGGGAGCTGGGGCAAGAATGGACCCCGCTCCCAGAGCGTGGCTGGGGTGAGAAGCCCAGGCAGCTGCACCCCACTGGCCCCTGAGCCATGAAATTGACAAGGCTGCCTGGTGGGGAGTGGGTGGGGGCTGAGAAGCCCTGGGAGACTTCTCTCCCCTCCCCCAATTGTGAACAGGGAGGCGAGAAGCTATGGGTGGCTCCCCACCCTCCCCGTCCTAGTGAGGACACACATCACCAACCCAAGGAGCGTAGTGTGGACATGCACCTCCGCAGTAATTACTGCAGTGGCTGTAAGTCGACCTCATATAGGTCGATTTACCTTTCTAGTGTAGATATATCCATAGTAACATAAAGCCTACTATGCATGCACGTGTACCAAAGCAGTGCTGTCAGAAAACTGTGGGGCCACAAACACACTACACTGCTGAAGCACAAGTTATGCAACAAAACAATGCCATGAAATCACTGTACCTGCAACAGATTCTTTGCTTGGAATAGACAGGCCCCAAGTTGTAGCTTGGGAATCTTAACAGAGTTCTAAAGCACCAAATGGTAAAGTTCAGATGAACATTTCCTTAATTACAACCTCAGGAAAAGAGGATATTGGAAGAACATTTACAAGACTCTTGAACACAATACTCTAACCTGGGATGTATAATCCAAAGTTCAATTCTTGAAAGGTTTATGCATACCAGTTACACACTACATTTACAAATGATTATGCAGGTCAGCTCATGCAACAGGTGATTTGATGTAAAGCTAAAGGTTCAAATTTAAAAGCAATATAAAGTGTCACAAATAAAGCAGAACTGACAGTGTCTTCTAATATAGCCTCCTGCTCCAAAAAAATCCAAAATTGATTATAGTTAAGTATGATGAAGTACAAAACCCACCAAGGCAAAAGCAAGGAAATCTCCTGTAAAAGTAACCATATTTTGCACATCTGAACACCCTATACATGACAATAGCCAAAAACTCGGACTCCAGTGCCACCAGAAACCACCATACATACATAATATAAAAATCTGTGCAGACACCACAGTCCTCTAAATCCTAAAAATGCAAAACTATTATGCCAATCTTGACACACAAGGTTATTTCCTGAATTATTATACAAGAGGTTGGCATTAGTGTTTTGCATTAGAATAATTAAAATATTATTTTTGGCATTAGTGTTTTGCATTAGAATAATTAAAAGGAACAATGCATTTTTATCCTCTTATAATCCAAGGTGTGTGGTATTTTCTGGAAGAGGTGTGGTGTATATGACCATCTCCAGTAGAGAAAGGCACTTAGAGAACAAAATACCCTGTCCCCATTATTTATTCATATACAGAATCATCTAAAGGCTTCAACTGGTATCAGGGCCACACTGTGTTCGGCACTGTATGTACATACTGTGAGGCAGCCCTTGCCATGAGGAGTTTTCCATCTAACTAGACAAGACAGACAAGGGGAGAAACAGAAGTATTACCATCATCTTACAGATGGGGAGATGACACACAGTGACACACGTCACATCAAGAGCAGTGGGGTAGTTCTGCTACCTTCTCTGCCTCACTTTCCACCACTGCTATGAGAAGTGGGTAAAAGGGAGGTCTGTGATAGCTGTCACTGTGCCAAAGAACCTGCTGTTCTTCTAAGAGGGTCATGTCCAGTGAGATCTCTATTGGAGCTGGGTTCTGCAGAGGAGGGGAGTCAGCTTTCCCTACGCCATTTATGGGGGCAGGTATTATTCTGAGAATACTATGAAGGGAGAGTAATACTTTGGGGGAGCTGGAATGGGAGGGATCAAGATGGCTGCCCTAACTCTCGGCTATCTCCCTGTACTGTCCACACTGCAGCCCCTATGCCAGTGGAAACCAAACTCTTTCCCCACAAGCCCCCTCAAGATCTACACAAGCTTCAGACTGGCTAACTCAGGAGCAGGACTAGGAGTCCCATTCCAGGCCCATCTACAGCTGTTGTTATCCCTCTTCTCCGCTCACCTTGCCTCCTGCTTTTCGTCAGAGACGGAGGAGGTGAATGGCAGCTGCAGGCAGGTTAGAAGCAACGCGGTCAGCTTGTCTGTCTGATGAAGACCCAGCGCTAGGTAACAGGGACCTTGCTTTGGCTCAAATGGCAATCCCTCATTTGGGCTGGAGCAGGACTTTGCAAGGGAGGGGAGCCATAAGGGTGTTTGACAGGGGGTAACGAGGACTACTACTTTGGGAGAAAGAGTAATTGTGATGCAGATATGACCACTCCAACCCCTTTACATGCACCCTATAGGATTGCTCCCCAAGTCCCACCACTTACTCACTAACTCACCTCTGCCTTCTATAACTGTCTATAAGCATGCACGCACAGAACAGATGATGTCACTGGCTCTCTACAGGCTGGTATTGGAATAAAGCACAGCATAGGAGAGCAAAAGTCACTGCCAAAACATACTCAAGGTGCCCAAGGTGAAAATAAATGAAGTTCTATTGAATAAGCTGCAATAGTTCCACTTCTCACTCCAGCTCTTTCTGGAGCAATGTAATGTTGTTTGAGCCTTACGAGAAGCGTACCATTTTCAGAGGACTAACTGTTGATTTTCTTAATGACGTGTCTGAAAATTGAACTAGAACATACAGAATTTCAAAAAGGAACCATTTTAAAAAAAAAGCTCTTAAAAAGAATGATTACTTACTTTACAGTAACTGTGGTTCTTTGAGGTGTTTTGTCCATGTGGATACAGTTAAAGATGCACGCACACCACACGAGACTGGAATCTTTTGACCAGCAGTGCCTTTTGGAGCCCAATCTGCATCTTGCATATTCTTGTATCCTCCTCCAACCCCAACGGTACGTAGGGCAGAGCAGCCCCAAATGCCTCAGTTCCATCATTCAGAGTATGACTACACTACAGCAGCACAGCTATGGCAATGAAGCTGTAGCACTGTAGACACTTCCTACATCGACAGAAGGGGTTTTTCCATCAATGAAGTTAATTCACCTCTCCATGAGGTGGTAGCTAGGTCAACCAAATATTTTTGTCGTCTCCCTAGCTACATCTACACTGGGGTTTAGATCAACCTAACTACATTGCATATGGTGTGAAATTTTTCACAGCCCTAAGCAACAAAGCTAGGTTGATCTAATTTTTAAGTGCAGAATCCCACCATATCTGAACTCTGAAGTAGCAATGGAGGGAGCACATTGGGATCCAGACAGACAAAATATCTTGAAGAACTACAGTTAACATTCTTTCTTCGAGTCTTTGGCTGTGTGGTTCCCTCTTTTGACTAGTTAGTAATTTTCAGATTAATACAAAGGTCTGAGAAATCCTACCTAGCTATACCTAACTAAATAAGGATTGAAGAACAGGTCTCAGATTCAGCATCTGATCTAAACACCAAATCTAGGCCACAAAGCTGGGAAACTGTATGGGCTAAGCTCGAAGTGGCTGCCCTGATACAGGAACAGTTCTCAGGTATGCTGAAGAGGTTGCCTGGGCTCTAACTGAGTGCCCTGATGCTTGAAGGAAGGATCATATATGCTGCTAGTTGATAAATTGTGATCTGCTATGTGTTCCACTTAGATCTGAGCAAGAGTTGGGAAAAACAGGGAGGTTGGTAGTTTTGTTTAAATTAAAGCAGGACACCACCTTGGTGAGGAATTCAGTACCACCTTATCCTTGTGGAAGACCATATTTGGGGGGGAATAGGAGGATGTCTGTCATTAGTGCTTTAGTCTCACTAACTCTCCTACCTGAAGCAATAGCCACCAGTAAGACAGTTTTGAATGTGAGATGGTGAGGAAAGCACTTAGATAAGGAGTGTAAAGACGGGTTCCATAAGGTCCATAAGAAATATGCAAGTTCTCCATAATCAAACATGTGCAGAGCCAAAAGAGAGTTCCCACAGGATTAGGTACACTGGCCTCTACAACTGGAGCTAAGGGAAGTGCTCTGTAAACCAACAGGTAGACCTTTATATTCCTTCAGACAATCAATAAAGGACAATATGCTCACAGAAACACATACTGTCCCCACTAAAATCAATGATAGCCAGTGAAATCAGTAGAAGTAGGACTGACCCCAAAGGTATCCACAAGAACAATTAATAAATATGGTTTACCACAATCCTACACCATCACCCCCAAAACTGCCAGTGCATGAGGTTTCAAGGAGATTAAGCTGTATGGAGACTATCAAGGATTAGCAACAAGATATTTATGATAATGAAAAAGAAAAGACAGTAAAGTCAAATATTTTCCTTTGCCTTCAAAGTTAATTGGCAATTTTCCAGGCAAACTCTCTGGTTCCAAAGTCAACTACGGAAAAGCTGATGTATTTCCAATGCATTACTTACTTTATTGACAAAAGTTGTGTTTTTACTTGACATTGACTGCACCTATAGAAGTATTTAAGTCCAACACGTCTACTAGTCCTGCACTGAAGCCTAAAACCTTGGTACAACAAACAGTTTTTATATAACAGATTTATTTGGGCATAAGCTTTTGTGGGTAAAACACTCACTTCTTCAGATGCATGGAGTGAAAATGACAGAACAGGCATAAACTGCCACCCAACTCCTCATTGTTTTTGTGAATACAGACTAACACAGCTACCCCTCTGATACTCTTTATATTGTTTTATTTTTAAACATTACATGAAAGTCCCAAGCGATGGGGCTATCCTTTTTGGAAAATTCAATCTAGTAAGAGAAATACAAGGAAAACCATAAGAGCCACACTTTCCTTTTCGTAATTTCATTACCCCTAGTTTATACCCCCTCATACAAAGCAAAACATTACACCACTTAAATAATATTTAAAAACTTAACACAAGTCTCTTTAGTCAAGCTCTACAAATTTAGCTCTTTTACTACCCCCCTCTTAAATTAACACTTCCAGCCAGTTAACCCTTTGTTCCTTTTGTGTCCCAAGCCATACAGAGTTACATAATGGAAAAATATATATACACTTGTAGATGAGATTGGGGGCGGGGGGGGGAACGACATAGCTTGAAGCAAACTCCTGGAAGCAACTCAAGGGAGAAAGTGAAAAGCAGCAAAGCACCCCACTTCTCAGCGGCCAGAAGGCTCTGCATCGGGGAAAGGAGATCGGAAACCCCTTTTCCCTCCCGGCAGAGGAGGATGCAGGGGCGCTGCCAGTGCCTCTGACACAGACTAGCTAGAGCTTTATACAAAAGACGGAGGCTCCAGGCAGGGCCGAGGGGAAGCGCTCCACGAAGAGGGAGCGGGAAGCCTGGGCTCGGCGACAGAGAGCCCCAGGGCTCGGCGTCGGGCCCCCCGGCCGCTCACGCCTGCCTAGGGGATGGGCGCATCCCCAGCTAGAGCCGCCCGGCGAAGAGCGGGGCTCCCGGAGGGAGAGCTCCGGGCGTGCGAGGCGCTGCTGGCGGGCCTGGCCCCGCAGGGCGATTGGCTGTGGCCCCGGGACGCAAGCCGGTGAAGAGGGGCGGAGGCAGCCCGGAGATGGGGGCCCGGCCCTGGCTGCCCCTCACCGAGCGGAGCCTCCGCTTGGGCCCGGGGCCGCGCCGTGCTACAAGGGAAAGGCCCGGACTCACCCTCGGTCACCTCCAGCACCTTCACCTGCTCCTCGGCGGCCGCGCGCACGCCCTGCACCGGGCACAGGATGCCGGTCAGCGTCTCCACCAGCGCCTCCTTCAGGCCCTGCGCCACCAGCCCCGCGCCCGCCATCCCGCGCCGCCGCTCCGGCCGGCAGGCTCCACAGGACGGGCCGCCGCGCGCGCCGAACGCACACACGTCACGCGACGACGGCACTTTGCGGCGCCCCGAGGGAAGCCGGGAGCCGCGCACAGCGCCCCCGCGGGCCGGCGGGGAGCAGCGCGGGGGGCGGGGAGCCCGGGGCGGGGCGGGGCGAGGCGAGCCGGCCGCGGTGTGCGGTGGCCCCGCGGGCTCCCTCACTTTCTTAAAACATCATTTTTCTTACACGTCATGTTTTAATTTTTTCAAAAGCAATTGAAAAAATATAAATTGTACCAGGCTGACCCCACCTCCGTTGTCAGATTTGCCCTTTTGATCCAGCCTCCAAACTTCTGCCCCTGAGGCGAAGGGACTGATTGGAAGTGGTAGCAGACTGTCACCCGGTGTGTGAACCTGCCGCTGTCCCAAGGGGTTTTCCTAGGTACTCTGCAGACAGCAGTGGCATAGTAGAGTCCCTCCTCCACACCCTAGCGGCGCTAGGCCGTCTGGCTAAAATGGCTGTAAGATTTTTTTTAAAGATGGGCAAAACGATGTATTTTTCCGTAACCTCATTCTCAGAAGCAGACGAACCATTTGAGCTGGATCTTTCCGAAATGCTTATCTTGACGCATACACCTGGCTGGCATAGAAGGTTTCAGCCCAATCTGCTAAAGTTGGCAAAGTTATTTAAAAAAAATGGAAACATGGTCTTATAATGTGCAGTGTTGGGCAACCTTAACTAACCACAGTACTACTGTAACCTATGTGCCTCATAGGGACATTTCAGAGTAGCAGCTGTGTTAGTCTGTATCCGCAAAAAGAAAAGGAGGACTTGTGGCACCTTCCAGACGCCTTTTCTTTTTAATAGGGAGCTATCTCTTTAAGAGATCCATTGGGGGAGGTAGGTGTGAGCTGTGTCTGGGTCATTGTTGCTAGGCAGATTAAGCACGCCACATCCAGAAGCTTCTGGAATTGGGTGTGGTAGTTTTGGGTCTGCTCCAATAGGTTCCCTGTTGCTGGAGTCAGACTCCAGGGGCAGCTGCTTTGCAGAAGGTCACCTGCCCTGGGTGAGTTGAGAGAAGCTGAGCCTAGCAGTAGGAAGCAGGCTGGTGTCCCTACCGCTGAAGCATTTTGCAGGTGGTTAGTGATATTGCGAACCCTCTAACAGGGAAGTATGGGCAATGCTAATTATAGCAAGGAGAAATTGGAAGGGGAAAAATAACTTCTATTTTAATTGTATGCTTTTGATGTTGTTTTGATTTTAACCAAACTGTTCTAGTTAAATTGTCTCAAGTAGCCTGGGTCACTAATGTTTCTTTAAATGTAGTAATGGGGAAGGAGTCATTTCTGTTTTGCTATTCTCAGTTTTGTATTTTCTTGTAACAGGGTTTTCTTTAAATCTAAACACTTAACAGAGTGATTGGCTAATCTATTAGCTGACTGGCTAGCAGTGATTTCAGCAGAGGAAGTCTGCATGGATTCCAACTGAAGATTCCTACAGGCAAGTGGAGGAAAGATGTTGTTTTAGACTCAGCAGACTATAGCTCCTGTAGCATCTTAAATTTGTTAAGTCTCTACGGTGCCACAAGGATGCCTCAGTTTTTGTTTTTTGCTGATACAGATTAACACTGCTGCCACTGAAACCTTTATAGATCTTGGTGACCAAAGACTCTAACTTACACATAGGTGAACAAAACCTAAGCTTTTGGGAGCTCTGTTTCTTCTCTCTCTATTTCTGTGGGGATTGAACCATTCCATTTTAATTTTTCTTTATTTATGTTTATGTATAACTGTGAAGATAATGTCTGTCGATTATAAAATCTTATGATAATGAAACAAATAATATAATTTTTACAGCATGACATAGTTATTTTATAAAGTTATTTAATTAAATTCATTTCTTTAGTTCCTTTTGGGACTTGAATGGGTGGAGGTTGACCCTGTGCAATCCTTACTAGAAATCCTTAGAGACTGAACTCTGGGTCTCCAGCTACTTTCTGTGGGAGTTGGGGGGTTTTTTTAGTCACTGGAAATGGGAAATGAAGTGAACTCTAGCCCACCCAAAGGTTACACTACCAGCCATGCTACTGACTCTGTCTGTAATACTGTTCTAACTCTAGATATTCTTGCTTTTCATATACTTGTCTAATACCTTCTTAAATCCTACAAAGCTCTTGCAGTCAGTGATATTTTTCACAATGATTCCACAGACTAATCCTTTTTCATACAACACACAATTATAGTGGAGCAACAGCACCACTCTAGATATGAATGAGATTAATTTACTGTTCAACAGTTGATTTTTCTAAGTGCTCTAAAATCCTTGTGTTTACTCTGCAAGCCCAAAAATTGGCTGTGGCTCACTGGGGCAATGTGTAGGGTTAGTAGTCAAAATTTAGGGTCATTTGAGCACTTGAGTCTCCAGATAAAGCCCTCACCAAAACATCATGTGACGTCAACTTACGGAGAATTGTTATAACGGTAATGTCTGATGCATAATTTGGACAGTAAGATTGTATTTGGGCTGGCTTCAGCCTACTTTTCTTGACAGGAGTGTAACATTGCCTTAGTGACCTTATTATTATGTATAACTGCTGTGTAGGACAAAGGGGAAGTTTTGGCCACTGTGCTTAAATTGAAGGACAACAGACACACAAAATGTGCTGCCAAAAGGCATTTAGGGAAAAGACAAGTAGAGAAAAACAGGAAAGTCCCAAAAAGTCCCTGTGGCCCTATGCAGACACAAGGGTCAAAGTGACCTGGTTAAATATGCATAATCAGCATGTAATCAGTAGTAATAAACCAATTAGAAAAGAGACATAACATGAAAAAAGCAAGGACAGCAACAGTCATGCCAATTGAAGTTTATGCCTACTTATTTTATGAGTTGCATAAGATATATATATATATATATATATATATAATAAAAATATTCATGATAATGGTAATTGCAAAAAACTAATGAATATGTAATTTGGCAGTGTATAAAATGTGGTTAATTGTAAGAGGTAGTCAAAGCTTTGTAGAAAAAAAATCCATTATGACTTGCCTGTGCCCCAGAAAAAGGTAACTGGCCATTTCCTTTTTCTGTATGTCTGTCATTTCTTACTGTAATAGTAATTTTCGTTCAAACAAAGGTTTGAATTAATAAACCTGAGTGTCTCAAACCCAAGTGTGTGTCATTCTCACCCAACAAACATTTTATGGTCTTATAACTTTTTTGCATTCACCTAGGGTTCAAACTATTGCATTTTGCTACCCCAAGTTGATGTCACCTGTGCAGGTTTCAACTCAGATAGTGTTTAGCAATCTGTGCTTTTGGGGAAGCAATATTTCAATGTTGTTTGGGATTAAAATTAGATTTCCACAGTAGTTCCAGCCTGGTTGTTGAGCTAGAGAAAGTGATTGGTGCATGCACTGTAGTGATGCTGCTCTGTGACCTTCAGTCAGGGTGCATGTTTTAGCCATTGAACCTCAGCCATACACATTGACTTGACTTCAAGTCTACTCTTGGCAGATCTCTGAGAATGTCTGATGTGTATTGGGGAAGGGGATTTTTTTCAAACTTTTGCACCACAAGCAGAGCTTTTTCATTAAGAACTTTTTCAGTTCTGATGAATGCAAAGTAATGCACAATAGAAAACACAATCCCAACTATACATACAAAATGATGGGGTCTAAATTAGCTGTTACCACTCAAGAAAGAGATCTTGGAATCATTGGGGATAGTTCCCTAAAAACATCTGCTCAATGTGCAGCAGTTGTCAAAAAAGCAAACGGAATGTTAGGAAATATTAGAAAAGGGATTCCTAGAATCATAGAACCATATTGATAGTACAGAAAATATCAATGCCACTATATATATATCTATTGTATGCCCACACCTTGAATACTGAGTGCAGTTCTGGTCATCCCATCTCAAAAAATATATATTCGAATTGGAAACGGTGCGGAGAAGGGCAACAAAAATGAATAAGGGTATGAAACAGCTTCCATATGAGGAGAGATTAAAAAGACTGGGCCTTTCATCTTGGAAAACTGATGACTAAGAGGATATATGAGAGAGGCAGAGGCCCTGAGTTCCTGGGGGTTGCTTTACCCCTGCTCTACCCCAGGCCCCACCCCCAACTCCACCCTTTCCACCAAGCCCCTACCCCGCCTCTTCCCACCCCATTCTTCCCTCCTCCCCCCTGCCTGTTCCAGGTGATCACTAGCAGGCAGGAGGTGCTGCAGGGGGTGGGAGGGCTGGGGGGAGAGGGAGGGGCTGATCCGCAGGGCTGCTGAGCACCCACTATTTTTTTCCATGGGTGCTCCAGTCCCAGAGCACCCACGGAGTCAGTGCCTATGGATAGAGGGCTGTAAAATCATGAATGGTGTAGAGAAAGTAACTAGGGAAGTGTTATTTACTCATTTACGTAACACAAGAACCAAGGGTTACCCAAGATATTAATAGGCAGCGGGTTTTAAACAACCAAACGAAAGTACTACTTCATACAACGCAGTCAATCTGTGTAACTCAATGCCCGGGGATGTTGTGAAGGCCAAAAGTATAACTGGGGTCAAAAAAGAATTAGATATGGTCATGGAGAATTGGTCCATCAATAGGTATTAGCCAAGATGGTCAGGGATACAGCCACATGCTCTGGGTGTCCTAAGTCTACAACTGCTAGAAGCTGGGAGTGGATGATAGTTGATGGCTCACTCCACAGGCGCCAACTTCTGCTGGTGCTGGTGGGTGCTCAACCCCCTCAGCTCCGCCCCCTCCCTGCCCCTATTGGACTCCTTCTCCAAATCCCCGCCCCAGCTCTGCCTCTTCCCTGCCTCCTCCCCTGAGCACGCCGCTTTCCTGCTCCTCCCTCCCACAGCTTGTTATGCTGCAAAACAGCTGTTTCGCAGCAGCAAGCACTGGGAGGAGAAGCGGGGATGTGGTGCGCTCACGGGCAGAGGCGGAGGTGAGTTGCAGCGGGGAGCTTGGCTGCCAGTGGGTGCAGAGCACCCACCAATTTTTCCCTGTGAGTGCTCCAGCCCCGGAGCACCCACAGAGTCCACGCCTATAGCTCACTCCATAAGTGACCTGTTCGGTTCATTCCCTCTGAAGACCCTGGCATTGGCTATCATTGGAAGACAGGATACTGGGCTAGATGGACCACTGTTCTGACCCTATATGGCTGTTGTTATAACTGGTGTTTCTAAAACCCTCACACATGTTCAGATTATTTGGAAAACTGCTGTGCCTCTGTGACATGATGCCCTATATTCTTCATAGAGATACTGTCATGATCTGAACATGGCCATAACTAAGATATGTTTTATGTAAGATGGATAATGTGAGATATTCTAGGAAAGGTTATGGTGTCCTAACTATGATTATCCTATTTGTATGCATATATCATTTTCGTATCTGAAGTTGGAAATATTATCTATGTACCTATTACAACTGTCTTTACACCTGGGGAATGGCCACCAGACAAAATGCAATCATCCTGGATGGGCTATTGGGGGAACAATAGGACTTTGAAGATGCTAATCTCCCACCTTCCTGGGATGCTGCAAACAACTTTTGACTCATGGCTGCTTTGGCACTGCACATGTCATGGCTGGGGGCAGCCTCTGGCTCACCTTCTGTGGTGGAAGTTTCTCTGTTGGCTGCTCGTGTCCATCTGCCTACTAGGGAGGTCTTCTGGCCCTGGGTCAGGATCCGGGTTCCCAAGGCCTTCGCGGCCTTCCTCCTCTTTTTTTTGTCTTCCGGGTCTTTTGGGGGGCTGAGAACAGATCCTGAGAAATCTCAGCGAACATCGGGGGTTGACATTCCCCAGGTGACAAGTCGCTGTCTTCAGGGTCCCCACCTCCCTCCAGCCTCTCCAGGGGGAATAAATTATCAAACCGTGGATAGTCCCTCCCCATGGGGCACGGGTCACTTGCTGGAGGATTCTCTGCTCCTTGAAGTCTTTAAACTACGATTTGAGGACTTCAGTAGCACAGATATAGGTGTGAGGTTTTTTGCAGGAGTGGTGGGTGAAATTCTGTGGCCTGCGTTGTGCGGGAGGTCAGACTGGATGATCATAATGGTCCCTTCTGACCTAAATATCTATGAATCTATATGGAAGTTTAGGAATTACGCCCACAGTCACCTCAATGGGGTTTCCCTGAACCTCTATCTCCACTGGGATGGTGGGATAATGGCTTACAGCCCCATGCATGCACGTCACTGCTACGCATTTGGCTTATAGCAGCTGACTATTTTTTACCAGTTTACCCAATATGAGGGTGATAGCACTCCCAGAGTCCACAAGGGCTGTAGTCTCTGCTCCATTTATCCTCACTGGCCTGGTGTAATTATGCGGGGCTAATGCAACCCCCGCGAGGTGGATAAGGGAGCATGGGACCTCCCAAACCCCCAAGTTACATTGCATAGGCTCCTCGGTGCTGAGACACTGTGCTGCTATGTGTCCCTACTCCCCACATGCATAACATCTATAATTGTTTTTAATCACTCCCCTATCCCAGGGTTCCCCCCACTCAGGCCAATCCCTTCCTTCTGGGGTCCCCACTGGTTTTCGCCCTCCCCCCCCCCTTCCACCTAGGACTCCCCGGGAGTTTGGCTGCCCAACCTTCCAGGGTTGGGATTGGGTGCTTGCTTCAAAAGGGGCCTTCCTTGGGTAGTCGGGTCAGTTCCCTGGCTGTCATCCATCTTTCTACCAGCGTGATCATCTCATCATACATGGACGGATTGTTCTGGACTACCCATTTGCAGAGATCTGGTGGCAGTCCCCGCGTGTAATGGTCTGTGACCAGGGTCTCCAAAATCTCCTCCAGCCTGAACACCTCGGGCTGTAACCACTTCCGCGCTAGGTGTATGAGGTCGAATAGCTGGGACCTCGGGGGTTTGTTCTCCTGGTATTTCCACTCATGGAACCTCTGGGCCCTTACCGCTGCCGTTACTCCTGATCGTGCTAGGATCTCTGCCTTCAGACAGGTATAGTCAGTGGCATCCGTGACAGGCAAGTCAAAGTAGGCCTTCTGTGCCTCTCCACACAAAAAAGGGGCGAGAATGCTGGCCCACTGCTCTTGGGGCCACGCTGTTAGAGAACTTATTCTTTCACTCTCCCACTTCCCTGGTCCTTCTCGCATGAACAGAGAGCAACAATACCCGAAGTCCGAAGGTGCAAACAATTCAATGTTTATTGGGGTGAACTTCCAGCAAGGTTAAATACAAGTTCCTTTTTCCTTATTTTTGAATCCCAACTTACTTCCTGTTTGCCCCTAATTTATATAGTAATATTCTTAGCTATACCTTAACCAATCATTCTACTGAAATTTAACTAACCAATCCTAACATATTGTAACATGATTAGCTAACCAATTATATCCCACCACCTTAATTAGTTTACACCCAGCAAAATTAATTATACAGCAGACAGAAACAATCACAGAACCAGACAGAGACCATGCCAATAAACAATAGCAAAGTGGGAACTATAATGACAAAACAATACAGAAGTGAGGATTTCACAACTACATCTATAAAGACACAAGAGAGTTTCCCAGCTGTGTCTATTAATAAGTGAGTTCTTACCAGACAGAAAACTATCAACCTCAATTTCCTTTTACATCTTCTAGGCAGTTCCCTTTCTCTGGAGGTGATAGGCACTATCAGGACAGGATTGTATTCCTAACAGCCCAATAGCACCTTCTTTCAATGTGACTACTTTGGAATGTGAGGATGTGACCGGTCGCTTCCCAGCTTATGGCTGCCTCTGTCGCTTAGCCAAAGGCCTTAGCCTAAGAACAGGGCCTCAGACTGTCACAGTAAGAGAAGGATCTTACACTGGCAGACAGTGATTTTGATTCTTTCTTTTATACCTCTAACTAGCCAAGTGATAAGAATACACCTAAATTCTTAAAGTACAGGCCTTTGCAGACAGGCCTGAATATCTATATCCTAACACACGCCTCACGCTGAGCAGTCCTTTCGCATGAGAGGAGATATGCTTCTATCATCTCCTGACGTCATCTTTGGCAGACAACCAGTGGCCCTCAGGGTTCGCGTCCCATCAGACCCCCGGGCCTGGGTGGTGAGGATCTTCAACTGGTCCACCACCCCTCTCAAGAGGGCACGATCTTGGGTCGCCTGGCTCATCAATAATTGATTGGTTTCCTGCTGAAGCCACATAGACTCCTGTTGTGCCATTGCCTGAACCCGGCTGGCCTCCTGCTGGGCTGCCGTGGCTTGTACCAGAGCTCTGACCACCTCCTCCATTGTGGTACAAAGCAAACAAACAAACCAAAACAAACAAAAAATCCAAAACCCCAGTGCACTTTCTTTTTTTAAAACCTCTTTCTTCCGCCACGCTGTGAATGAAGTCCCACTCCTGACACCAGTTGTGACAAGTCAAGAAAGTCAAGGAAAGTGTGGGCCCTTTACTGAATGAGGGAGGCAACCTAGTGACAGAGGATGTGGAAAAAGCTAATGTACTCAATGCTCTTTTTGCCTCTGTCTTCACGAACAAGGTCGGCTCCCAGACTACTGCACTGGGCAGCACAGCATGGGGAGCAGCTGACCAGCCCCCTGTGGAGAAAGAAGTGGTTCGGGACTATTTAGAAAAGCTGGACGAGCACAAGTCCATGGGGCAGGATGCATTGCATCCGAGAGTGCGAAAGGAGTTGGCGGATGTGATTGCAGAGCCATTGGCCGTTATCTTTCAAAACTCATGGCGATCCGGGGAAGTCCCGGACGACTGGAAAAAGGCTAATGTAGTGCCCATCTTTAAAAAAGGGAAGAAGGAAGATCCTGGGAACTACAGGCCAGTCAGCCTCACCTCAGTCCCTGGAAAAATCATGGAGCACGTCCTCAAGGAATCAATTCTGAAGCACTTAGATGAGAGGAAAGTGATCAGGAACAGTCAGCATGGATTCACCAAGGGCAAATCATGCCTGACTAATCTAATTGCCTTCTATGATGAGATAACTGGCTCTGTGGATGAGGGGAAAGCAGTGGACGTGTTGTTCCTTGACTTTAGCAAAGCTTTTGACACTGTCTCCCACAGTATTCTTGCCAGCAAGTTAAAGAAGTATGGGCTGGATGAATGGACTATAAGGTGGATAGAAAGTTGGCTAGATTGTCGGGCTCAGTGGGTAGTGATCAATGACTCCATGTCCGGTTGGCAGCCAGTATCAAGTGGAGTGCCCCAAGGGTCGGTCCTGGGGCCGGTTTTGTTCAATATCTTCATAAATGATCTGGAGGATGATGTGGATTGCACCCTCAGCAAGTTTGCAGATGACATTAAACTGGGAGGAGAGGTAGATACGCTGGAGGGTAGGATACAGAGGGCCCTAGACAAATTAGAGGATTGGGCCAAAAGAAATCTGATGAGGTTCAACAAGGACAAGTGCAGAGTCCTGCACTTTGGACGGAAGAACCCCATGCACCGCTACAGACTAGGGACCGAATGGCTCGGCAGCAGTTCTGTAGAAAAGGACCTAGGGGTTACAGTGGACGAGAAGCTGGATATGAGTCAACAGTGTGCCCTTGTTGCCAAGAAGGCCAATGGCATTTTGGGATGTATATGTAGGGGCATTACCAGCAGATCGAGGGACGTGATCGTTCCCCTCTATTCGACACTTGTGAGGCCTCATCTGGAGTACTGTGTCCAGTTTTGGGCTCCACACTACAAGAAGGATGTGGAAAAATTGGAAAGAGTCCAGCGAAGGGCAACAAAAATGATTAGGGGACTGGAACACATGACTTATGAGGAGAGGCTGAGGGAACTGGGATTGTTTAGTCTGCGGAAGAGAAGAATGAGGGGGGATTTGATAGCTGCTTTCAACTACCTGAAAGGGGGTTCCAAAGAGGATGGATCTAGACTGTTCTCAGTGGTAGCTGATGACAGAACAAGGAATAATGGTCTTAAGTTGCAGTGGGGGAGGTTTAGGTTGGATATTAGGAAAAACTTTTTCACTAGGAAGGTGGTGAAACACTGGAATGCGTTACCTAGGGAGGTGGTAGAATCTCCTTCCTTAGATATTTTTAAGGTCAGGCTTGAGAAAGCCCGGGCTGGGATGATTTAGTTGGGGCTTGGTCCTGCTTTGAGCAGGGGGTTGGACTAGATGACCTCCTGAGGTCCCTTCCAACCCTGATATTCTCTGATTCTATGAAAGCTCTGTCCTTGCCTCTGTGGGTCCCGCGTTTCCTGACGGATTTCGCTAGCCTTAGAGGCTCACTGTGACCCTCCATATAACCCTTCTCTCTCTAGAGACAAGGGTCACGGTCTCCTGAGCCATTTTCATCATAAGCCAGCGAGGGATTTGAGGAGAAGTTATCCTTCCTTGCACAGTCTCTGTTGTCTCCCAAGTCCCCGTGATTAATCAGGGGGCAAAGGAGCGGGGAGCTCGGGCCCACCCTCTACTCTGGGCTCCAGCCCAGGGACCCTAATAGTATCAGCTATGGTAGCTGACCTTTTAGAAACATGACGTACAATTCCCTGGGCTACTTCCCCCACAGCAGCCCTCACTTCCTCAAGCTCCACTTTACTCTTACCTCAGGGCCTCCTTCCTTGTGCCTGATATGGTGTGTACTACTCAGTCTCTCCAACAGCACAACTTCCTCCCACAGCTCCTGACATCCACACCCACCTGACTGACTGGGAGGCTTTTAACTAGTTTCAGCCAGCCCCTGATTGGCTTCAGGTGTCGCAATCAACCTAGCATTCTCCCTGCCTTCTTTCTGGAAAATTCTTAATTGGCCCCAGGTGTCTTAATTGACCTGGAGCAGCTGCCATTTCACTTATCCTGGTACTAGGGATTTGTTTAGTCTGGAGCTAATATATCTATCTCCCACTACTTTTCTATAGCCATCTGGCCTTGCCCCGTCACAATAGGTGTTCATATTACTCAATAAGGGTTTGGGGGGTATTGTAGTAAATGTGGTATTTACATAGTAACTTAGATAAAAGAGTATGAGGTGATTAACTCAGTGCTTACTTGACAATTGGGCCAAGGGGAACAAGTACCACAATAAAGAAGCCTGTTTACTCAATCCTCCTCTGGGTCCTCCTGTTCTTTTAACACAGTCTTAACAAAAGAGAAGGTTAAGGTGTGTGACTTGATTGCAGTTTATAAGCACCTACATGGGCAACAGAAATTTTATAAGTGAGGGCTAAATTCAGACTAGAAATAAGGTGCAACTTTTTACCAGTAAGGGTAATTTATAATTATCCATCTGAATGATTCATCAAGGTTTGTGGTGGATTCTCCAACACTGGCAATTTTTAAATCCAAATTGGCTGTTTTTCTCAGATCTGTCTTACTTCAAACAGGAATTATTCTGGAAAGTCCTGTAGCCTGTGTTATGCAGGAGGTCAGAATCAGGAAGGATAAATCTGTTTCTCCTGGCAGGGTTGGTGGGAACCTTCTGAATGGTGGTGTCTCTGGTTGAAGGAGGAGTAATGGAAGGCTGCTGAAAGTATCCCCCCTGAAACATTTCCTTTGTAAACCAGCTGGTTCCAGCACCCAGCCACCCGCTCAGAGGCCTTCACCCTTTGCAAGAACCTATCAGCTTGGAACTGAAGAGGTCAGCTCCTCCCAAGGCAAGTCCAAGACCTTGGCCTGAACCTCTGCAGAGCTCTGCAGAGTACTGGATGTTTTCTCATCTTCATAAAAAAGTTCAAGGAACTTTTTTTTTCCTCCTAAGGGCTAGGATGAGCCCAAGAGGGAGTCGTGGAACACACAGCGGTTGCGTGGGACCGTGACACACTGCTAACTGAAGGATCTGTCCAACGGTGCTCTGAAGTACATTTTCCTGTCAGCCACATCCAAATACTCCTCCTCCTCCTCCTCCCCTGAGCACAAGATGCCTCCCCTGATTATAGCCTTCCCACTTGCAGCCACTCTCACAAAGGATCTGAGGCAGAGGATAGGATTTTAGATAGTATTCAGATGACAATAAATGAGACTTGTGCTGCCTAGTCATTTGGATGCTTATCAAAATCCCACCCAAGCTCCTTAAAGTAGGTTGAACCTTTCCCTAGGATTCTAGCAGAGGAAAAAGACAGTTACCTTTTTTCATAACTGGTGTTCTTTGAGATGTTGCTCATGTCCATTCCATTGTAGGTTTGTGTGCTCGCCACATGCACCGGTGCCCGAAGTTTTTCACTTAATGGTATTTGTAGGGGACTGGCTTTGGCACTCTCTGGAATGGCGCCCATATGCCATGGTATAAAGGGCACTTCTGGCTCCCCCCACCCTCAGTTCATTCTTGACAGAAACTCCGACACTGGGGAAGGAGGGTGGGTTGTGGAATGGACATGAGCAACACATCTCGAAGAACACCAGTTACGAAAAAAGATAACTGTCTTTTCTTCTGCAAGTGCTTGCTCATGTCCATTCCATTGTAGGTGACTCCCAAGCAGTACCATCGGAGGCGGGTAGGAGTTCATGGCCATGTTGATTGCAATACAGCTCTGCCAAGGCCAGCATCGTCTCTTGCCTGTGGGGTGATGGCATAGGGCATTGTGAACGTATGTACTGAAGACCATGTTGCAGCCCTGCAGATGTCCTGGATAGGGACATGCACCAGGAAGGCCGCCAAGGACGCGTGAGCCCTGGTCAAGTGAACCTTCACTATAGGCAGCGGCTCGGCCTGAGCCAGCTCATAACAGGTCCAGATTCAGGTGGTGGTCCAATTTGGGATCCTCTGCGAGACCCTTCATCCAGTCTGCTGTCACGACAAAGAGCTGGGTCAGCCTGCGGAAGGGCTTGGTGCACGCCAGGTAAAACACTAGGGCTCGCTGGACATCCAAAGAGTGCAGCCACCTCTCCTCATTGACTGAGTGCGGCTTTGGATAGAACACTGGGAGGAAGATATCCTGGTTGATATGAAAAGGGGACACCACCATAGGCAGGAAAGCTAGATGAGGTCGCAGCTGTACCTTATCCTTGTAGAATACCATATAAGGAGACTGTGAAGTAAGGGCCTTAATCTTGGATACATGCCTTGCCGAGGCAACGACTACAAGGAAAGCAACTTTCCACGACAGATGGGAAATGAAACAAGAAGCCATAGGTTCAAAGGGTGGGCCCGTGAGCCTGGAGAGGACTAGGTTGAGGTCCCATTAGGGAACTGGATCCTGGACCAGTGGGTCCATTAGGAACCTGATCGACATCTCATGCGAGAACACTGATGTGGCCTGGACACACTGGTGAAAAGCTGATATGGCTGCCAAGTGCATCTTGATGGAAGAAAGCACGAGGCTTTGGTGCTTTAGGTGGAGCAGGTAATCAGGACAGACAGACGATGGTCAGGGAGATGCTACGCTCCAACGCCCAGCAGGAGAACCGCTTCCACTTTGCCAGGTAAGTCGCTCTTGTGGAGGGCTTTCTGCTTTCCAAGAGAACCTGCTATACCTGGCTAGAGCAGGACCATTCCTCTGGGTTCAGCCACACAGCAGCCAAGCTGTGAGATGAAGAGAGGGAAGGTTCGGGTACAGGAGCAGCCCGTGGTCCTGCAAGAGTAGGTTCGGTTGGCTGGGCAGTGACCATGGGGAAGCCACTTCCAGATCCATGAGTGTGCCGAACCAGTTCTGGTGAGGCCATGTCAGGGAGATCTTGACTCGCGCCTTGTCCCTTTTGATTTTCGATAGGACCCTGCTGATCAGCAGAATCAGCAGGAATGTGTGCATCAGATTCTCCCGGCCATGACAAAAGAGAGGCATTGGAGAGGGCACCCCTGCTGAGTCCTTGGAGAGAACAGAATTGATGACACTTCCTGTTCTATCTGGTGGCAAACAGGTCCACTTGAGGAGCCCTCCACTTCTGGGAGAGCACCCAGACAACCTCTGAGTGGAGCGACCACTCATGGTAAGAGAAAAAGGACCTGCTGAGGCGATCTGCCAGCGTGTTCCAGGCGCTGGGAGATGAGAAGCTTCCAGATGGATCACATGCTGGATGCAAAAGTCCCACAGGTGAAGTCCTTCCTGACAGAGAACCAATGAGCAGGCTCCCCCTTGCCTGTTGACATACAACATCAAGGCCGTGTTGTCAGTCAACACATGCACTACTCAACCGGACAGCTTGGGAAGGAAGATGCCGCATGCTAGGTAGATGGTTCTGAGCTCCCTGACGTTTATATGTAATGCCAGCTCCGCTGGAGACCATGTCCCCTGGATCCACAGCATACTGAGATGTGCTCCCCAGCTGAGGTCAGTAGCATCTGATATCAGGGAGACTGTGGGCCATGGATTCTGGAACAGCACTCCCTCCAGCACCACCCTTGGGTCAGTCCACCACTGCAGAGAGGTAAGTACCTTCGGTGGGATCGCGATGACCTTGTCCAGATGATACCTGGATGGGGAATAGGCTGGCTAGCCAAAGTTGAAGGGGCCACAGTCTGAGCCTCACGTGGCAGATGAAATACGTGTATGCTGCCATGTGCCCCAATAGTCTGAAGCTGACCCAGGCTGTGATGAGTGGGTGTGCTGAGATGCTGGTAATGAGATCTGATGTTGTCCTGAACCTGTCCTGCAGTAGGAATGCCCTGGCTTGAGTAGAGTCGAGTACTGCTTCGATAAACGCTATCTTTTGCACCGGGATTAATGTCATGGGGTTTTTGTTTTTTGTCGTTTATCAGCCGGCCCAAGGCACGGCACATGGCTTGCAGTACAGTGACGCTGCGCTGGACTTGGGTCCTGGAGTGGCTTTTGATAAGCCAGTCATCAAAGTACGGGGTAAATGTGGATACCCCAATGTCTGAGGTAAGCCACCACTACTGACATGCACTTGGTAAACACCCTCGAGGCTGTTGCTACGCTGAAAGGGAGCACTGCAAACTGGTAGTGGGCAGTCCCCACCGTGAAGCGCAGGAAATGTCTGTGTCCATGGAATATCGATACATGAAAGTAAGGGTCCTTTAAATCGAGGGTGGCGTACCAGTCTCCTGGATCCAGGGAAGGGATGATGGAGGCCAGGGAAACAATGCGAGACGTGAAATATTTGTTGAAGTTTCATAGGTCCAGGATGGGTCTTAGACCAACCCCCTTGGCTTTTGGGATTAGAAAATAACAGGAGTAAAACTCCTTTCCCCTGAAATCTTGGGGAACATCCTCACAGCTCCCACCTGCAGAAGGCCCTGCACCTCCTGAGCAAACATGCTCTCTCGTGAGAGGGGTCCCTGAAGAGGGATGGGGAGGGAAGGCTGGAGGGGAGGAACAGAAATAAATTGAAAGGTATAACCATGAGCCTTTGGGGGGAGGGATAGCTCAGTGGTTTGAGCATTGGCCTGCTAAACCCAGGGTTGTGAGTTCAATCCATGAGGAGGCCATTAGGTGAGGATGAAGAGGAGGCGGGCACCAGCGGTTCTGCCACTTCCGTCGTCTCCTGCATGGGCACCTCCGCTGTGGCCAGGTAGCCCTGTGGAGTCCTCTCTAGGGTCACATCTGTGTCGGTGGGCGTGGTGGGCAGGAGATCGTAGCTGACCGCTTATCTGATGCCCCTGAGGCCGACCTATGCCCCTGCGAGGGATTCCAGAGGTGCCAGGGGAGGGCCACTAGCCTTGAGGCCAGACTGCACAGGGAGGTGCTGAGGGAAAGGCCAGTGCCTCTGATGGGTAGCCCTGACCCGCTGGTAAGGACGACTCCTTGCTGTCAGAGCCTGAGGAGGAAGGCCCACGTCTGGGGGACCAGGACGGTGCCGAGGCCGTCTGTCTGTGCCGATCCCAGAGCTCTGCTGAGGATTTGCACAAAGGCAGTGACCCTCGATGCCATGGTCCCAGTGACCGGCATTGGCGTTCAGCAGATCAGCAATGGTAACCCAGCAATCTATGCCTGATGCTTAGCGAGCGATCTGTCACATGGGAGTGGGAACAGGAGTGGGGACCAACAGCGCACCAACAGTGAGCTGTTCCAGTGACCAGTAATGGGGCTCTCTGGACCGGCGGGTTGAACTGCTGGAGCAGTGCCGAACACTGGGAGAGTGGCTCGGGTGTTCCTGGCACTGGGGCAGTGGGGACGAGTGCCACACCTCTGCAGGTCTGCGCCATTGCGTCTCCTCAAGCCCAAGGAGAGCTGTCCAGGGGCCGACGCCGTAAACTCTGATGGGTGGACCGACCTGTGTCCATGGCATGGTAGCTCTGCGCTGGTGAGCACTGGCAGGACACTCTCTGTGGTGAGGAGTGGTAATGCACTGATGGGGACTGTTGGAAGGGTCCCAAGGCAGCTTTTCCACTGAAGCAGGGCACCTCCGTGGCTGGTAGGGGCAGCACCAGTAGGGACAGAATGTCCTTCCTTTGTGGCCTGAAAGGCCTCCAGTGTCGACGGCACCACTAGGTGCTGAATGCTTCCGCTGCTTCCCAGGATGGTGGGCAGGTCTTGGAGTGGGCTAGCCTGCTCCTCGGGAGCTGGGGCCTGGTCTTTGTCCAGGGGTGAAGAGCTGCCCCTCATGGGTCTTTGCTCTCCTCTGGGTGTCCTTCCCTTTACAGGCTTTGATAACTATCTACATGGAATGGCCCTGTTTACCTTTCTAACGGTACTGGGGAGGGGGATCGCTGCAGGTCGGCCGGTGGTGCGCGCCACAGCGAGGCCACCATGCTGGGAGCAGAGTCCGACCTAGACGGCTGTGGTGCCGGTATAAGTGCTGGCTCCCTAAGGAGTGCTTGGAGATGCATGTCCTGTTCCTTTTTGGTCCGAGGCTTTAACATTTCTACAAATGCAACACTTGTTGCTGACGTGAGTTTCCCCCAAGCACCTCAAACAGCTACTGTGGTGGTCACTGACTGGTATGGGTTTTCTGCACTAGTCATAGGGTTTGAAGCCCAGGGAGCGGAGCATGCCCAGTCCCTAGGCTAAGTCCCATCCAGGACTACAAACTAACCTAAAACTAGACTAAGGGAACTAAAACTATTAACTTTTTTTACAACTATTTACAACCAAGTTCGCAACGAGCAGTTGAGAGGACACTGCTTGCTGAGGCGAGGAATCATCCCAGCACCGTCAGTGGCGAGAAGAAGGAACTGAGGGTGGGGTGAGCCAGCAGCACCCCTTATACCACAGCAGATGCCCGCCACTCCGGAGGTTGCCAGAGCCGGTCCTCTATGGATACCACTGAGTGACAGACTTCCGGCACCAGTGCACGGGGGGAGGGATAGCTCAGTGGTTTGAGCATTGGCCTGCTAAACCCAGGGTTGTGAGTTCAATCCTTGAGGGGGCCATTTAGGGATCTGGGGCAAAAATTGGGGATTGGTCCTGCTTTGAGCAGGGGGTTGGACTAGATGACCTCCTGAGGTCCCTTCCAACCCTGGTATTCTATGATTCTATGCATGTGGTGAGCAGACGCACCTACAAGGGAATGAACATGAGCAAACACTGGAAGAAGAACTAGTTCATTTTTGTTTTTTTAAGACCAAGCCAGTAGAAATAATGTGACTCCACACCTCTTTGACAGGTTGTGACAGAGCTTCTCTAGTAGGAGGGTTCCCTTTTCTTTCTCCATGTCCTGCAGGATGTGGAAAAGTTTATGCAGGTTCCCAGATAAAGATGCTGGAAGGAAATCTAGGACAGCTGCCATTCTGCCTATCAAATGCTGGAAGGTTCTGATACCACTTGGGGGATTTTCAAGAGAGCCTGTGGGCATCTCAGAGGACTCTCTCACCTTTTTTTTTTAATCCTTTTCATTCTCTGTCTGAATCTATACCCAGGAGCATCACTGGTCTGGGTGTCCCTGTTGTTGTCTCCTTTTATAGAGGACTGTTTTCTGTGAAGATGATGACCATAGGGCCAGAAAGCCCACGAGGTACAGTAGACACAGGTAGGACACTCTCTTGGTTAGTCTCTGAAGTCTTGAGTTGTTCCCCTTCCAGAACCAAGCTCCACATGAGGAACATCATGAATAAGGGGGAACCAACTTTTCTTGGTTCCAGGAACTCCGTGGTACCAAGCTCAGATCTGGTAGGAGCAGAGAATCCTCATGGGTCTGCTGGTACCAGCTTGCCTCTGAGCGAGGTGCCGAATGATGTGCACAGGAGTAGGAGATACCAGAAGACTGATAGTTAGGTTTAAACGAAAGTCAGACACCAACTTCTTTGGGAATGGGTCTAAGCACTACCATATCGCTGTGAAATGCGGTAGTAGGACGATATGCCATTAGCACTTCGATCTCACCAGCCTGCCAGAGGTAATCTATATGGGCAGCAGGTATCGTAGGCAGGGGGAGGCTGTGCCTTCCCAAACAGCCTAGTATGGCCCTACCCATGCTCCACCGCCAGGCCAGGCCCCCTCCTGCAGTTTCCAGCGCTTTGCCCTGGCCCAGGCTGGCTGGGGCTAGGCTGGCTTGCCTCCCTAGAGATTCGGGGTGGCTGGTGCTGGGGCTGTGCTGCCTGCCTGGCTCTCGGACTGTGCCACCTGGGCCTGGGGGCGCTGCAGCTGTGCTGCCCGGCGCGCTGGGGCTGGGGCCTCACTCCCACACCACCCGGTGCTGGGGCCAGGGGGCACAGTGGAGGTGGGGCTCTTGTGGGGGTAGAGGAATGGTGGGGGCAGAAGGGGAGTGGGAGGGGCAGGGCCTCAGGTACAAGGGGAGGGCCAGAGGCTAGTCTTCCCCAACAGCCAAGTCACCGGATGCCCATGGTAATCTGCCAGATTGCAGTTTGTTTCTGGCAGCTGAAGACACATGGAGTTAGCCCATTAAAGTGACACCATTTCACAGTTTGATTGCTTCCTGGCAGTGGGGACGAGTGGACAAAGGAGGTTACTTACCTGTAACTGGAGGTTCTCCTAGATGTGTGGTCCCTATCTATATTCCAGTGTGGGTTACACATGTACATCATGCATCCGGAGTTGGAGAATTTGAAAGTAGTGTCCATTGATCCAGGCTTGTGCCCTCACTTGTCTCGTGCTTGCGATGAAGGACTGGATAGACCGACCGCATCTCCAGTTCTTTCTCCACAGCCTTATAATTCTGGACCCCAATGGTACAGTTTTTATGTTAATTGGAGCTGTCTCGAAATTTAGCAAGCTACTCCTTTTATAATTAATTATAATACTAATTAACATTAAATTGTCCTTTACCATAATTATATTTCTGCCACCTTTGTATTGACTTTTACACATGATTTAAATTAACATTTGCACCAATGTCCTTCCCATACTAGACAGTATTTTAATAAAACATTCACAATTCTCAAAAACACACATTAAAAACCTTGGTTTCAGAAAAAAGAAAAGGAGTACTTGAGGCACCTTAGAGACTAACAAATTTAATTGAGCATAAGCTTTCGTGAGCTACAGCTCACTTCACACAAGTACTCCTTTTCTTTTTATTAAAAACCTTGCTGAAACTAGTGTTAACCAAAACCTTAATATTGGGTCATGTCCTTGCTAACTTTCAGTTTATCTCTAACTTTCTCACACTAGCAACACTAATTTCCCATACTCCTCTGCAGTCAGGCTAACTTAGGCCAAAGCCTGGTTTCTACTTAACCTAAACCATCCTATAGGCTACAATGTCAAGGTGGCCACAAGGTTGAATGCCTAGTGACTGAGTGGCAATATAGCGTTATCTGGAGATTCCCTAGGGGAGGAAGGCATTGCATGTTTTGAGACCCAACAGCTTGACTCTGGGAAAAATGAGTGGGAGGAATATATTTGCCCTCGCCAAGATGCTGTCCTCTCCTTGCTAGAAAGGGAGAGTCCAGGTGCTAGGGGCTGGTAACATCAGTATTGAGGTCAGTGCCAGGGGGTCTAGCTTTAAAGCTAATAGTAGATACACTGGTACCATACTGTTACCAGGTCCAGTGTCATGGGTTTCTCCCACGCAGGGCAGAGGCTTGGTGCGGAGCGTAATCCTGGGTATGGCACACTGATTGGCCCTGCCAACAGGAGATGGAGGCACTGCCCTGCTTTGGTGGACCAAGGATAACCTGTGAAAGGGGTAAAAGTTTCCTTGTTGACACTGGCTGAGGGAGCTTTGGGTTAGAGTCTGTATGTACTGGGACACTGAAGGAAACGAATTTTTGAGAGGACAGTCCCTTTTTGGAGGCAGAGGGACATATTTCTGAACCTGGAGGTAACCTCTTAGGTCCACCAGAAAGCATCTTAGCCAAGTGTCTCTCGAGCAGCAAGGTGTGTTGTCGACCTTCTGGCACAGCAAGAAATAGGCCAGAATGTGGTTCATGCTAAAGAAAATGGCAATAATTATGACCATTCCCTAAGACAGGTTTCAGAGTAGCAGCCGTGTTAGTCTGTATTCCCTAAGACAGTCATGGATGAGCAAGGCTTGAAGCCTCAAGGTTTGGGCTCAGATATTTGGTGGGAAGGTGCCTTGGCATTAGAGTGAACCAGACTGATTAAAATAAAAACAAGGAGCTGCCAGAGGGCAGGAAGAGTGTTCTCTGTTGTGTGACACCAAGAAGAGAGGCTGCTATGGGGTCTTGCAGCCATAGGTAATCAGAGGGAACCGAGAGGTGATCAGGGCCACTCTACCCTATATGCCATTAGGTGGAGTGGACATGAGGATACACAGAGTATAGCTGTAGCCCCAACAGAGACTGCTGGTCAAAAGAATACAATCTTGCCACCATGAGAGGGATCCACATGGACAAAGGCTTGAAAAAAGAACATAAAACCTTTTCATTTTAATCATTTCTTTTATTCCTTTTCACTGTAGAGGTTCTTCATATAGGGAAAACTCCTTTGCTTAATAGTCTTCATTTGGTGTTAAATGCTTTTATTGAGAGTCAGCTGTAGATGGTCCTGAGTTTTAGTCTTATTGTGATGTCTAAAACAAAACAGATGCACATACAAGAGACACAGGAATGAGAAAGAATAGCTCAGTTTCCTTCTCTCTTACGATAGATGTTTATTTAGTAATTTTACAAATCATTACCATACAAATACCAAAATGCAATATTAACAAATACAAAAATGGACATTTTGTGTGAGACACGATACAATGATCTATTGAGCAGGTAGTCTCGGAACATGTGTAATTCCATGGGCAAGTTAATCATAGAAAGCTAAGGGAGGTGTCATTTGATTAATAAAAATGGACAGAATCATAATTTCAGTGGGGCCACATTCTGCGGTGTGGCAGGTAGGAACTCATGCTCCCCCCCCCCCGCCCCCAGCTCCACATCTTCTGGTTGGTGGGAAATTTTGATGTGTTTTCAGAAATGGGTTGAGTTTAGTACCATTCAAAAGCCCTTTCTCCTATGAAGGTAATCATACCAAACATACCAAACCTTAGAGACTTGAACAATGATGTGTGATATATATTTGAGAAAATGTTTAAAAATCAACATTTTTAATTATACTTTAACACAGGCTTGTCAAACACGCAACTCTCTCTCTCAACTGACCATACCGTGTTATCAGTTAATGCACAGAACATAGCTGATTTTTTAAAAAAATGTTCCACATTACTATAAATGGAATTTATAGTATTTCTCTCTATATATAAATATAGTATTTCAAGATGATTTGCCATCATCGGCAAAAAAGGAAGTGGTTCAGAGGGGTTGATTACAATGTGTTTGTTTGTTATGCCAAAAGAGTTTGTAGTGAGGCACTGGTTAAGGCATCAGCATCCAGCCAGAAATTACTGGAATCCATCCGCAAATGGTACATGCATAGTTACATACCATACATTACAAAACATAATTAATTATAATCCCAAAGTAATTGATTACAAAAGCCTTGTTTTTACTTTGGTCTTGATCATTTATAGGCATCAATGGGGAGATGAAGAGTACTGACTAGTAGCTGAATCTTCAGAGAATACCAGCATGGAGGACCTGGTTAAACACACAGCTCGGTGGCACCTTACATGCTATAAGAAGTGCACCCATAAAATAAATTTGGCAAGGTTGGAGAGAAAGTAAATCAAGCACCAGGAAAAAGTTGAAGGCGCTGAGACAAGTGCCAGCTGTGGGTGAGGCTCGCCTTACACTTATTATTGGCAGAGGGATAGCTCAGTGGTTTGAGCATTGGCCTGCTAAACCCAGGGTTGAGAGTTCAATCCCTGAGGGGGCCATTCTGTCTCAGACTGCTCTCCCAGCCAGGAGACGACAACAGCTTGCAGTCCTACTGCACTGTCTGCTGGTGAGCACCCAGGAGACGACGATGGCTAGCAGTCATACTGCACCATCTGCTGCCAGCCTACCCCTTTCTCCCCCCCCCTCCATGAAATCAACAATCATTTGGGGGGAGGGATAGCTCAGTGGTTTGAGCATTGGCCTGCTAAACCCAGGGTTGTGAGTTCAGTCCTTGAGGGGGCCATTTAGGGATCTGGGGCAAAAATTGGGGATTGGTCCTGCTTTGAGCAGGGGGTTGGACTAGATGACCTCCTGAGGTCCCTTCCAGCCCTGATATTCTATGATTAGTTGGTGTCTACTACAGACCACAAAATCAAACTAGGAAACAGGATGACACTATATACACATGTGTTGCTTTTTCTTCAGTAAGTTGGAAACCTGAAGGCATCCATTGAGCACAGTCTCAACACAAGAGAGAGGTGAGAAACTGTGAAGCAGTCACTCTTAACTTTATTTTCCATGCAACATTCTTGCTAAGTGGGTGCTGTAATGCTGGGCCAGAAAAGGTTAAAAAATCAGCAAGCTTGGTGACCTGTAAGCAACCCTTAAGGACATATCAAAAGGGTATTGCATTGGTAAACAGGGCCATTCCTTGCAGATAGTTATCAAAGCCATGTTAAGTAGACTAGAATATTTAACCCATTTGCCTGTATTGTTAGAGAATCAAGAGTAAGTGACAGGTTTCAGAGTAGCAGCCGTGTTAGTCTGTATCCGTAAAAAGAAAAGGAGTACTTGTGGCACCTTAGAGACTAACAAATTTATTAGAGCATAAGCTTTCATGAACTTCAGCATCCGATGAAGTGAGCTGTAGCTCACGAAAGCTTATCCTCTAATAAATTTGTTAGTCTCTAAGGTGCCACAAGTTCTCCTTTTCTTTTTAAAGAGTAAGTGCTAAATGTGTTGATGATTAGCTGTATCCTATTAGAAATCTAACAATGTGATCTTGTAGATGTTAAATCCTGTTCCTGTCTTGTAATGCTTCATTACTGTATTCAATTGACTCAGAGATCAAAAGGCGACATTATCATTTAGATGGCACTTATGGTGTAATATTCATAGAACATCAGGGTTGGAAGAGACCTCAGGAAGTCATCCAGTCCAACTTCCTGCTCAAAGCAGGACCAACCCCAACTAAATCATCCCAGCCAGGGCTTTGTCAAGCCGGGCCTTAAAAACCTCTAAGGAAGGAGATTCCACCACCTCCCTAGGTAACCCATTCCAGGGCTTCACCACCCTCCTAGTGAAATAGTGTTTCCTACTATCCGACCTCGACCTCCCCCACTGCAACTTGAGACCATTGCTCCTTCTTCTGTCATCTGCCACCACTGAGAAGAGCTGAGCTCCATTCTCTTTGGAACCCCCCTTCAGGTAGTTGAAGGCTGCTATCAAATCCCCCGTCACTCTTCTGCATACTAAACAAGCCCAATTCTCTCAGCCTCTCCTCGTAAGTCATGTGCCCCAGCCCCCTGATCATTTTTGTTGCCCTCCGCTGGACTCTCTCCAATTTGTCCACATCCATTCTGTACTGGGGGGCCCAAAACTGGATGCAATACTCCAGATGTGGCCTCACCAGTGCCGAACAGAGGGGAATCATAGAATATCAGGGTTGGAAGGGACCTCAGGAGGTCATCTAGTCCAACCCTCTGCTCAAAGCAGGACCAGTCCCCAATTTTTGCCCCAGATCCCTAAATGGCCCCCTCAAGGATTGAACTCACAACCCTGGGTTTAGCAGGCCAATGCTCAAACCACTGAGCTATCCCTCCCCCCCAAGAATCGCTTCCCTCCGTCTGCTGGCAATGCTCCTACTAATGCAGCCCAATGTGCCATTAGCCTTCTTGGCAACAAGGGTACACTGCTGACTCCTATCCAGCTTCTCATCCACTGTAATCTCCAGGTCCTTTTCTGCAGAACTGCGGCTTAGCCAGTCAGGCCCTAGGCTGTAGCGGTGCATGGGATTCTTCCGTCCGAAGTGCAGGACTCTGCACTTGTCCTTGTTGAACCTCATCAGATTTCTTTTGGCCCAATCCTCCAATTTTGTCTGTCTAGGTCACTCTAGACCATATCTTTACCCTTAGGCATATCTACCTCTCCCCCCCCAGCTTAATGTTATCTGCAGACTTCCTGAGGGTGCAATCCATCCCATCATCCAGATCATTAATAAAGATATTGAAGAAAACCAGCCCCAGGACCTGGGGCACTCCACGTGATACCGGCTGCCAACTAGACATCAAGCCAATGATCACTATTGTCTTTATCTCTTTTTAAAACTTGTAATTCTACATAGTAATCCACCTGTGAACTATTTTAATAGTTTGAATGGCTTTGCTACAGGTATTGTCTGAGAAAGGACCCGCTGAATAGAGATCACAGACTATCAGATCACTTTCATCAAAACAGACATGGTGGAGTTGCCTGTCAGCATCCAGCCTGCTTTAACAATAAAGGAAAGCCTTGGGCATGATCCTTTCATATCAGGTCTGCTTAAACTTTAACAGGGAAGATCTAAGCCATAGGAATGAGGTCTCCAAGTAGCTACTTGGATTGCCCTGAAATTCTCACGGAAAAACTCTAACAGACTCTCTACACCTGAACTGCCTATTGGACTATATAAGCCACTGAATTGATTCCAGACTTTTACAAATCAGCAGCCTCACCATCTCTGCTGTGAAACAGACTTAAGGACTTTACACTAATTTGTACGTATATTGATCTTTTAACCATTTATAACTTTTTTTTTCCTTTTTATTGCTAAATCTTACACACTTACAGCCAATCCTTAATAAGTATCTGAAATATTCACTGACCTGGGGAGAAATGTATCGGATCCTTTTGGATTGTAAGAACTTGATTTATCGTGAATAGGGTTTCTAATAACCTCTCCCCATGGATGCTGAAAGGGCCCTTACACTTTTTTTGAAATTGGACAAGCCTGGTCTGTCCACTTTTCGCCCCTCCGGCCAGGCTGGCAGTTGGAGCCCGGGCTCCAGCCAGAACCAAGTCAGGGTAAGAGTTGTGCAGGCCACTGTGGAAAGCCACAGACCCTCCTGTCCTGGGCGGGGGACCTGTGGAAGGGGGACACGGGCCAGGGCCTGCTTTCCTATTCTCTCCCCCTCCCCCAGCAGGTGGGGGGTCCGGGACTCCTGGCCTGCTCCAGCTTGGCCAGGGGCGGGGCCCTTGGGGAAGGGGAGGGGCAGGGGCCCTTGGCCTCTCCACTTTTGGGACTGCTCCATGACCCCTACATCCCACTATACAAAACCAGTTGTCTAGATGGAAACCAAAGGCTGGGATGCCTAAAGGGGGTTGTGGTTTTGGCTTCTTGTTAACCAGTATGATAACACAGAGGCACAGTTTTGATACTGGTTGGTGAATCTAATTGTAGTGTAAACTGCCAGTTTTGGGAAGTGATCGCTCCGTTTCTAACAGCCTGCCCTGATTTGATATTTCCAGTGTGGTCTATCCTAGGTACCATTTGGGTCAGTTACATTGACCCAAAAGACATCCACACACATGACATTGCGTATCACATCGAGTGCTACACCAATACTGTATGTGATGTGTTGCGGCAAAAGGTAAAAACAGCAGCAACAAATACTGATTTACTACTGCAAACTGTGGGACTCAGCTGGAATTGATCAAGTGGTGGCGATGGCCAATGCAGAGGCTAAGTACAGACACTATGTGCTTTGAATGGGATTGAAGAGGAACAAATGCATAGCAGAAAGGCTCCTTAAGCACTTATTTGAAGATGAACTATGGACAACGGATGTAGTTTTTAGCAGTCCTAAATGAATCACAGCACATATTCTTAAAAGTTGCAAAAGACTGTCAGAAGTGGATGAAAGAGCTGATGTCAAGAGTAATATGAAGGCTTTGTTTGCAGCTGCTAAATTTTTACGGAAAGGCAATTTGTCCTGCAGGAGCGTCCGGCTCCATAGCTGATGTCAAACCTGAAAAAATAATACAATGTGACCTGTACTACTACTGTATGAGGTGCGTCATTGGTAGCAGTGACTTCGGCACCAACAAATAAGACAGTGTGTAAGTGTAGCATGAAGCTGCCATTTTCATGCAAAGCCTCAAGTACAAGTGCTTGAGTGAAAGGCAGATTTCCAACACACATGCCAACCATGTGGTATATGTGTAATCTTCCACTACAAGTAGCTGTTGCTTTAACAATTCAGTCCAAAACCCAGAGCAAATTCCTTATGCAGCTTATGCATAGCATTGGCTCCTCCACTGACTACAGCAAAGTAGTCTGCCTGGAGACTGGAATTGCAAATGAGGTTCTTTGCCTCGTGGAACTGAATGAGTGGTTTTATATTCTCCCAGATCTCATCAAGGGTAGATGTAATGCCCAGTGGCTGCAGAGGGCCATGGGCAGTCCAGAGCCATGGTCAAGTTGTGCAAAGGTATCTGGTAGCTGGAGTGAAGTGTGTGAATTGGTATTAGAGGCAGTCCACAGCAATGATTGGAGTTCTCACAGGGGGTCAGTAGCCAGGCGATCCAATCCAAGGGGCCAGTTTGGCAAGATAGGTAGGTGAGGTTGGGTTAGGTGGCAAAGCAGTGACAGGAGAGGCAGTCGGGCAGAGTCAGGCAAGGTGGTCTAGGCAGCAACCAGCAGGCAATGGCATGTTGCTCAGACAATTTCTCTTTCTGTTGGGGTCTTTAGTCCAGGTATCCAATGGCAATGCTGCCTGTCCAGCCAGTCATGGGGCATGGCTGCTGTGGAGCTGTAGACCTTTACCACTAAGACTGCTGGTCAGGGTGATAGTTCATTATTACTGCCAAGGCCTGGAGGTAGGGATGCCATCTAGGTGCCCAGTGGTCCTGGGTTTGATATTGGAATCTTGACATCATCCTCTCCCTTGGGGGCAGTGAAGGACGGGGCTTAGCTGGGTGGGCTCTGTGGGAGGCTCTGACTTCTTCAGGAGCATGCACATAATGGGCTGGTTCCTGGGGCTGCTCCCCCAGCCTCTAACCCTTCCAATCAACAAGATACCATATCTTCCCTCTTTGTGTCTAGCATCTGGTGGACAAGGTACTCTTCCTGGCATTGGACTTGGACTGTTGGAGAGGAAGATTGTTTTCGCTCAGTAAAAGGATTGTCACAGGCTGCACCTTAGGGGAGCAAGGGAGCTGAAGTTTGAAGATTACTGGGTGACTTGCCTGTAGATCTGGTAGGGTTCTAGGTATTGTGTGGTCCAGCTTGTGTGGGTCTGCTCATTTTGAGGGTGTTTGGCTGATAGCCATAACTTCTGCCCTACTGCAAATGTAGGGCCACTCCTGCCAGTGACTGTCAGCATGATGTTTGTATGCTGCCTTGGTCACAGTTAAGTTTTGTAATCTGCTCTTCGTGTTTGTTGGATTTGATGAACCAGGTCTGAGGTGGTTTGGAATTGTGGTAGTGCAGGGTGGGAAACATGGGTGGAAGCCATAATTGGCAAAAACTGGGCTTCATCTTGGTTGAGGCATGCTCTGCATTGTTTGTATGCACATTTTGATTACAGAAGCAGTATAGACCCCAGTCGGTTTTAGTGGTCATTCATGAAGCACTTCAGGTATTGTTACAATACCTGGATCACTCTTTCTGACTGTCCGTCAGGTTGTGTATGGCAGGCATACTGATGCATGTGTGACACATCTCTAGGAGGCAGAACACTTCCCACCAAAAACTAATATGAACTGGGAACCCCCAGTCTGATGTGATGTGGTTTCGGAGACCATGAAGGCAGAACGCATGTAAGATGAGGAGACCAGCAGTATCCTTGGCAGTAGAAAGATATGCACAGAGAACGAAATGCACCATCTTCATTAGGTTTCAGAGTAACAGCCGTGTTAGTCTGTATTCGCAAAAAGAAAAGAAGTACTTGTGGCACCTTAGAGACTAACCAATTTATTTGAGCATGAGCTTTCGTGAGCTACAGCTCATTTCAATCTTCATTAGTTGATCCACAACTTACAGTATGGTCTGGCATCCTGCAGATAATCTGGGAGCTTGACAATAAGGTCCAGTGTAATAATGGCCCAAGGCCTTCAGAGGGTCTCAACAGGTATTAACATCCCAAAGGTTTTAATTCTAGGCACGTTGGTACGGTAAGCCTCAATGTCAGATCACGAGTTTTGGCCAGTTAGAATGTCCAATGTGTCATGAGTGTGATCCTTGTCTGACCGAAGCATCCAGCCAAAGGACGTTGTGACAAATGCACAGGGGTTTCCAAACAGGGATGTCTATGAATGCAGTCTTTTTGTTTTGAACTTAACCTGGAGTTTGGCAATTGGAAGTTAGTGAATGTCTGGGCAAAAGACAAAGTATGGTCATGAATGAATTGGATAGCAATGTACCTCCAAAGAAATTACGCTGTTTCAGGATACAGGGAGGCTCCTTATTGGATTTGTTAAGATCACTGGCATATTCCCCTTGCAGGCCAGAGTGTCTGCCTTTCTACTATGGTAGGGTAGAATCAAAGGAAAGATTAGGGGTTAGAAAGAGACCTCAGGAGGTCATCTAATCCAACCTCCTGTTCAAAGTACAAACCCCAACTAAATCATCCCAGTCAGGGCTTTGTCAAGCTGGGTCTTAAAACCTCGAAGGATGGAGATTCCACCACCTCCCTAGGTAACCCATTCCAGTGCTTCACCACCCTCCTAGTGAAATAGTGTTTCCTAATATCCAACCTAGACCTCCCCCACTGCACCTTGAGACCACTGCTTCTTGTTCTGTCATCTGCCACCATTGAGAACAGCCGAGCTCAATCTGCTTTGGAACGCCCCTTTCAGGTACTTGAAGGCTGCTATCAAATCCCCCCGCCTCCACTCTTCTCTTCTGCAAACTAAATAAACCCAGTTCCCTCAGCCTCTCCTAAATCATGTGCCCCAGCCCCCTAATCATTTTCGTTGCCCTCTGCTGGACTCTCCTATTTGTCCACATCCTTTCTGTAGTGGGGGACCCAAAACTGCATGCAATACTCCAAATGTGGCCTCAACCAGTGCTGAACAGAGGGGAAGAATCACATCCCTCCATCTGCTGGCAATGCTCCTACTAATGCAGCCCAATATACTGTTAGCCTTCTTGGCAACAAGGGCACGACTGTTGACCTCATATCCAGCTTCCCATCCACTGTAATTCTGCATTCACTGGCAAAATTAGAGATTTGGAAAAAAAAATTGGTAAAATTTTAAGTGTAATTTAAACAATATGGGTGGTGGTGGTCGCTTATGCTTGCCTTCTTCACAGCAGTGCTGCTCTTGCAAACCTGAACATTCCAAAGCTGGGCTCTCCTGTGCGGATAATTATCCCCTGAATGTGACTGTGGCAGAAGCCCCTTCCCCAGCCTGAGCAGCCCTGTGTCTACTGGTGTCACAAAGGACTGGTTGCTGCCTTTTTAACAAGTGAGGGGCAGATCATGATGATATCTGCAGCAAGCATCTTCCAACCTAAGTACAGAGATTGAAAGCTTTCTCCTCCATCCCCAAGAGTGTTTGTTTCAGGAATGAAAAAGTGCTGCAGAAACTCCCAGCCCAGCTATTGCCTCTGCCAGATCCACCTCTGCGTTCTTACTTGCTGAGCAAAGAATAGGCCAGGGAGGGGAGTGAGGAGAGGAGCAAGCAATGTTACTCCCAGCCCGCGAATACTAAGCATCTGAGGTGCCCCCCCTCACATGGCACCCCAGGCTCTTGCCATACTTCCTATCTTTCCTGCACAGTGTGATAGTTTGTTCTTGTCCAAAGCCTCTTTGGAAAAACAGTCAACTTTCTTGAACTGATTTTCCCCTTCGACTTGCTTCTCATAGGCTCTTACCTAACAACTCCCCTGAGTTTGCTAAAGTCTGCTTTCTTGAAATCCATTATCTCTATTGTGCAACTTGTCACCTCCTATCATTCCTTAAAATCATGAACTCTACCATTTCATGATCACTTTCACCTAAGCTGCTTTCCACTTTCAAATTATCAACTACTTCCTTCCCTATTTGTCATAAATCAAATCTAGAACACCTCTCACCTACTAGCTTTCTCCACCCTCTGAATAAAAAATTGTCTCAATACATTCCCAGAACTTGTTGGATAATCTGTAATTATATTCCCCAACCCTTAAATGATCTGGACACCAGTTCATACTACTTGTCCATAAATTTCAGGAGAAAGGTACATTTCTACAGGTGGCCTGGACCCCTCACGGTCATGGCGCCCCTCCCCAAATCCAGCCCCAGCCGGACCTGTTGCGGCCAGGAGAGGGATGCCTATCCTGTGGGTCCCAGCCCCGGAGTTCCTGGGGTGGGGGAGAGGTGCCCCTCCCCCCCCCCCCCCCCCCCCCCCCCCCCCCCAGCCAGGTGCTGCTGTGGGGAGAGAGAGCTGGAGGGAGTCCCTCTCTCCCTGCTATAGCCCTGGAGCATCCTCCTGCACTTCAAACCCCTCATCCCTGGGCCCCACCCCAGAGCCCGCAGCCAAGCCCTCTGCCCCTCATCCCCAGCCCCACCCATACCTGCACCCCCAGCCAGAGCCCTCACAGCACCCTGCACTCCAGCCCTGAGCCCTCTCCCACACTTCAAAACCCCTCCCCACCACATGGATTTTGTCACACAGCACCTCCATATTGGTGCCATAAAATTTATTCTGCACCCATGGGTGGGAAAAAATTAGAGGGAACACCGCCTGCTAGCCCCACTGATTCACTCAATTCAGTAACATTCCTTAGGCAACTGGAATGCATGAGCAAATACTTCTGCAGAACTGAAGTCAAAATGTGTCATGACACTAGATGTGGGCCTTGAACAGGTCTGGTTCCATAATGTCCAATGCTGATCTTAGTGGATGGTGGATTCTACATTCTGGCTAATTGCACATCCTTCACAGCTATATGTGTAACTGACTTCTTTGTTAATATAGCTGGAGAATTTTATACAGTGATAATACATGTGAAGCCGATTCTTGACAGGGAAAAATGTTGGCAACGCACTATAGAAGTACACACCTGAACACTCATTGCCCTTCAAAAATGCTACTTAGATGTCTTCTTTGAAAAAGGATACTGATGTGTCTGAAGTCATTTGCCAATGGGTACAGGATTTATTAAACCAGTTTCACAGTGTGTATATTCCACTCCCAGTGACCTATTGCACATGATGGAGAGCTCACCGAACAAATCAAGCAATTTGGATGGGGTTTGAATCTGCAACAAAATCAGCTTTTTGCACTGATGACACATGAAGGTGGTTGAGTCTTCACTGGTCTTTTATTAGATCTGTCAGGACTGCTATATTAGAAATTTGCATCTTGCAGCCACTGGAAGATTTTTATCAAATACTTTTTTGCTTTAGAGTAAACCAACTATTCTGTGATGATTGTCTAGTACCTTGCGGAAATAAAAGGTGTAGAAAAGTCTGACTCTGACTTGAAGGAAATTTTGAAAAGAAAATTGGGTTGTTGTTGGGTTGCTAGTTTCCTTCTGTGTACATGGTTCAGCTGAAGCCCTACAACATGAAAACAGAGCAATGGAAATCATTGAGGGAGTGCTGGGGCCTTAACACAGCATCCAAATGCTCTTTCCCAACAACCCCACAACTCCATCAAATTTTGAATGAAACATTAAGTATGGTTGGGATGACTTCCCCAGAAGTAACCAGGCACATCCACACATTAGCGGCTATTAAATGCCAAGGGACAATTTTAAAGCTACAGGATGAGCTTACAACGGCAACCTATTCTCGTATGATGGACTAGAGCTCATTAATATCATGACGAAAATAGTCTTCAGTAATGAGATAGCTACATGTGTCAGTCAACTGGATACTTTGGGTCATGACTTGTATGAAACCTTCAAAACCCAAAGAATTATCTGAGGCTCCATCAATCTATGGGCTTCAGTGAAGATGAAAAGACTCCAACTGTGATCAAACAGAGTGAAGGAGGCAGGTACAGAGCTCATCCTTGACAGGTCATTGTTTGCTCAGCTCCTTGTCATGTTGATCTACATGAGGCTTTGGGAAAGTATGAGCTCTCTATGGTACCACAAGAAATGTTTGAATGAAACAGAACAATGCATCTGTGCCAGGTGAAAAGCAAATTAGTGCACTTCTTGTATGGTCTTCCTAAGCCTACTGACAATGTACCTTATGTCAGCATAGACCTTTCAGCACAGCAATCATAGATGGTATGGCTGAGGTACAAGTTCTCAACAAACCAGAAATTGTTAACTCCTGCTGAGATTTGTATGAACATTTCATTTTGAGTAGGGTGACCATATTTCCCTATACTGAATACGGGACACCTGGCAAAATTACTCTTATTCAAATGAGTTCAATGGTAATCAGTCATACCAACATTCAAATTAACATCACGATGACCGAGCCCCTGTTAAAAGAAATACTGCTTTTCATTTACCTTCGTATCTTTAAGGCTTTAGTGTTCACCTGGGGAAGGGTGACACCCACACCCCTACTGCCCACACGCACATGGGGAGGGGTGACATATGCACAGTCCCGTACACCTCTCTCGCATGTGGTGGGGAGGGGGTATGCGATCAACCGACCCGGTGTTCTCCACCCTCCATGCCAGGCTAGGCCCCTGGGACAGACCCACCTCTCCTGGTACCTGGCACTGCACCTTCCCGAGGCAACAGGTGTGAGGGGGAGAACACAGGGTCACATGCCCCCTCTCCCCAGATTTCTGCCAGGGTTCACACCTGAATGTGGCCACCAGCAGCCTTTCAGCACTGTGTGGGAGGGAAGTGTGACCTGGCCCATATCTTTGCAGAGCTCATTTCTCCCCCTCCCCCGTGGCTGGAAGCAGCTTTTCCCTTCCTGCCCACACAGTGTCAAAAGGCAGCTAATGCCACCAGGCTGCTGGTGGCCACTGACATAACCCAGTCACCTCCTGTCTCCTGGCTACAGCGCTGGCAGGAATCGGTTAAGCCCAAAGGATGTATTGTGCACCAGGGCCCAGGGAACCCGACTGCAGGGGCTTCAGGGAACCCGGACAGAGAGGTGGCGCAGCAAGGGAAAGTGCCTGGGGGATGGAGCAGACCTATCGTCTCTGGGGGCAGGAGCCGGGGTGGGGTGGGGAGGGGAGGATGCTGAAGAGGGTGCTAAGCCCTTGCCTAGGGGCCTGCTGTGGAACCTGCAGGTTCGGGGTGTGAACAGGCTGGAGATCGCTGTGCTCTCCCCCGCCACTCCAGAGCTTAGCTGAGGGGCGGAGAGGCTTCCCCATGTCAGCACTCTGCGGGGCTTTGGCCCATGCAGGGCTTGGCTCCTCCTAGCCAGTGCCCCAGGTCAGAGGGTCTTCTGCTTTCCTGGGTGCCAGTCCAGCCAGAGACAGTGGGGATAGGGTGACCAGATGTCTCAGTTTTATAGGGACAGTTCTGATATTCAGGGCTTTGTCTTATGGAGGTGCCTATTACCCCTCACTCCCGTCCTGATATTTCTCACTTTCTATCTGGTCACCCTAAGTGGGGGAAGGAAGGAGCCTGCTGACCAGGATGTTGGTGAGCTGAGCACTCCGACCAGGGACTGCTTCTCTGCACAGTGGTAGGAGCAGGATGCACCCCGCCAGGGGGGATATGGAGGAGCAGTGCGGGCAAAGCAGAAAGAGGAGAGCGAGAGAGGACACACGTAAAGGGCCCCAACCTCAGCCTTGCTTCGCTACCCACATCATCAGCCACTGGATCCCCCCCACTCACTCCTGGTGGGCAGGTGGCTGGCGAGTAGGGATCTGGCCAGCAGCAGGACCCACCAGTACTGATGGGGGGGAGGGGACGGGACACAGAAAATATGGGACAATTTGCCCGTTTTTGAGACAGTCAGGACACCTGAAGAAGGGCTTAAATATGGGACTGTCCCTTTAAAAATGGGACATCTGGTCACCCTAATTATGAGGCTACAAAGAAAATATTGGACCTATGACAAAGTCCATCTCGTGTTTCACATGAATGCAGAGGAATCAATTAAAAATTAGCAGAAAAAAAGAGATCCCATGGTATTGCATGTGTCCAATACAAATTCAGTGACTCCACGAACATCTCCAATGTCACCATGAAGAAGCTACTATCTCATATGCATCCAAAGCATGAGTTAACCCAATACTTTACAGGAAAAATGCTCCAGCATGCAAATAATTTTGTCATCCCATAGCGTAATGAAGTTGCTGCCCCACACTGTTCACTGGAGTTAGGGTTTCCATGAGGAGGCTGACGCTAGCATTGTCTTGCCTGCCGTCACTGCCACACAAGGGATGTCTCCACAGCAAAGAAAAAACTGCAGCCTCTTGGGCTCGGTCTTCAGGGCTGCTTCTTGGCTGTGTAGATCTCTATGCTTGGAGCCTGAGCTCTGGGACCCTCCCACCCTGCAGGGTCCTAAAGCCCAGCTGCCCGTCCGAGCCCAGAAGTCTACACAACCAGGAAACAGTCACACAGCCCATGCCCAAGTCAGCTCATAAGAGCCAGCTGCAGGTTTTGATTTGCTGTGGAGACATACCCATATAGAGGTGCTCCTAATGTCCAAATATTTGCACAGGAAAATGTTCTAGTGGTCTCCATGAGCTGCTCGTCAAGATTTCTGCAAGAATCCGTTTTTTTGTGCTTGTTGCTGGGGAAGAGAATTGCTGTATATCCTTTAGAGATGTGTTCCTATCACTCAGACTATTAAAAGCTGTCACATTGCCAGGTTTCCACACCCTTTCAGGATGTGAAACTACTGGAAGGTTGACTCGAAAGGCCAAAATTTTCTTACTGGACAGTATTTGATTAATAGAATCATAAAACCATAGGGTTAGAAGGGACCGCAAGAGTCTAGTCTAATCCCCTGCCAAGATGTAGGATTGGTTGTGACAAAACCACTCAAGACAGATGGCTATCCAGTCTCTTTTTGAAAACCTCCCATGAAGGAGCTTCCACGACTTCCCTAGGCAGTTTGTTCCATTGTCCTACTGTTCTTATAGTTAGGAAGTTTCTCTGATATTTAATCTAAATCTGCTCTGCTGTAGTTTGTACCCATTGCCCCTGGCAAAAGAAAACAACTTCTCTCCATCTTTTTTATGGCAGCCTTTCAAGTATTTGAAGACCGCTTAATCTCCTCTTTTCAAAATAAACCATACCCAGTTCCTTCAGCCGTTGCTCATATGGCTTGCATCCATCCCTTTGTTCACCTTTGTTGCTCACCTCTGGATCCTTTCCAGTTTCTCTACATCCTTTCTAGACATTGGTGACCAAAACTGGACACCATACTCAAGCTGAGGCCTGACCAGCACCGAGTAGCGCAGTACTGTCACCTCCCATGACTTGCATGCTATGCCTCCTTTAATGCAACCTAAAATTGCATTTGCTTTTTTTCCCTCATCACCTCTTCTCCGTCCCTCATTGGCCTCTGAAGGCAGTCCTGATAGTAGCAGTCCCTATCAAAGGTAGCTAGACTGACTCACTCTTCCTTGTTGCCAGCTGCTTTTATGGGCATCCATGCTCTTTGCCATTAAAAGCCTTAAGATGAGTAGAAGGATCTGGAAACAAGGAAGTGCCAACACCATGGGATCAGCCAGCTGTCTGTAGATCACAAGCAAGTGCTCTGCTGACCCTGCTTTAGGGATAACCATTCCTTTTGACAACAGCTAGATGTGACTGGGGGAGATGAGCTGTACCACTCCAGCTTCATGCCTGTTCTCTGATGAGTCAATTGTATCTCGTACCCCCACAGCAGCAGCAGCTCCTCCCCCAACCTCTCATGCTAGAGATCCCCCTGGCAGCTTTCTCTCTTTCTAGTTGGCAGCCGGTGTCAAGTGGAGTGCCCCAGGGGTCGGTCCTGGGGCCGGTTTTGTTCAATATCTTCATAAATGATGGTGTGGATTGCACTCTCAGCAAATTTGCGGATGATACTAAACTGGGAGGAGTGGTAGATACGCTGGAGGGCAGGGATAGGATACAGAGGGACCTAGACAAATTGGAGGATTGGGCCAAAAGAAATCTGATGAGGTTCAATAAGGATAAGTGCAGGGTCCTGCACTTAGGACGGAAGAACCCAATGCACAGCTACAGACTAGGGACTGAATGGCTAGGCAGCAGTTCTGCAGAAAAGGACCTGGGGTGACAGTGGACAAGAAGCTGGATATGAGTCAGCAGTGTGCCCTTGTTGCCAAGAAGGCCAATGGCATTTTGGGATGTATAAGTAGGGGCATAGCGAGCAGATCGAGGGACGTGATCATTCCCCTCTATTCGACATTGGTGAGGCCTCATCTGGAGTACTGTGTCCAGTTTTGGGCCCCACACTACAAGAAAGGACGTGGATAAATTGGATGAGGAGGTCCAAGCGAAGGGCAGCAAAAATGATTAGGGGTTCTGGAACACATGACTTATGAGGAGAGGCTGAGGGAACTGGGATTGTTTAGCTGCGGAAGAGAAGAATGAGGGGGGATTTGATAGCTGCTTTCAACTACCTGAGAGGTGGTTCCAGAGAGGATGGTTCTAGACTATTCTCAGTGGTAGAAGAGGACAGGACAAGGAGTAATGGTCTCAAGTTGCAGTGGGGGAGGATTAGGTTTGATATTAGGAAAAACTTTTTTCACTAGGAGGGTGGTGAAACACTGGAATGCATTACCTAGGGAGGTGGTAGAATCTCCTTCCTTAGAAGTTTTTAAGGTCAGGCTTGACCTGACCCTGGCTGGGATGATTTAATTGGGGATTGGTCCTGCTTTGAGCAGGGGGTTGGACTAGATGACCTCCTGAGGTCCCTTCCAACCCTGATATTCTATGATTCTATGACTCCTTATCTAACCCAATCTGGTAGCAAATCCTTTTGAATTGAAATAATAGACGTTTTTAAAAAAATGTATTTAGTGTGAACAATTTGATCTTGTTTTCTTCCAACACTGAAGACATAAATAGAGTAAAAAATACTGTGGCTTTTCTAGTTCACTTTTTTCCTTAAAAATAAATAAATAAATAGTGGACTTTTCTCGAGCAAGTGGAGCCCACGAATGGAAAGACTGATCATGAAGGAAAGGGAAACTGCATTTCAAGCTCTCTAAAAACATCACCATTTAATTTTATAACATAACCAGGGGTTTATTCCACAATAGAAACGGCAACATTTGATACAAGCTACCCAAAAAAAGGAGAAAGCCAAAATACAGCGGTGGCAATTACTTTACAGAGCTTTTTCTGTCTTCTCCCGCGCTAGTCCATCAGTGACACTAGGACCTAAACATTTGCTTTCTGTACATCAACCAATGCTAAAAGAACCAACACGCTGTTCAGAATTGTAATTCCAGTCACTGCAACCAGACACAGAAGTTATTGCTCAGATAAATAAACCTAGCCTATCAAAAAAAAAAAAAAAATACAAAGTGAAAAAAAACTAAAGTTTCTGAAGAGTTAACATAGTAAACAAGGGATATCCTCAAAAGAGGATCTATTGGAATTCATGGTGCAGTTTTTTTGCACCGAAACCAGGTTGAATTGTGTATGCTGGTATATCCCAGAGAGAGGTAATTTACTGCTGTACAATAAAAGGTGCATGTTTCAAATGCCTTCCAAACTGGAGGAAATCCCTGCTAAACAGGCAGCATTTCAAACCTCAACAACCACAAATAGCTCAAGGGAAAAATACAAAAGTGTCAAAAATTGTTTGAGTTCTGAAAAATGATCCCATGAGGATAGAAATAGCACCATTTGCAGCCTGGCTCTTACACCAGCCCTGTGACTTTATGGAGAAATTCTGATAACCTTCCTTAATGGAGTCCTGAATGACTTCTGGCGAGTTTTACTTTCAATATTGAGAGTCCTTCCCAGTACAGCTGATGCAGATGTAGTCTTCCTTCTCTGCCATCTCTGGAGAAATGCCCACACACACCTGATGGAACCACTGATTGCAGCTGCCATCACACTGGACCCAATCCACCTAATTGCAAAGAGCAGACAGATTAGCGTTCAGAGAAGGGCAGTAAATCAAGTGCAAACCTTCTGTGGTAAGTTATTTTCAAGCTCGTAGCAATCTACCTACTTGAACCAGCCAACATCCTACCCTGAGGGACTGGCTTAGTGACTGCTACGGGCACACTCAGCTTGCAGTGTCGTCAGTTTCACAAGTGTAACTAAAGCAGTTTGGTGAAGAGCAGTGTCCTCCCACTGTACCACTCGCACACAGTTTAAAACCCTGAGGAGAGGGCTTGAATATGGGGTTTTTTTTGAAGTTTTTCTCCCATCACTGTGTGCAACCCTCATAAACAGCAGGGGAACTAACACAGGCACCAAGGGGGCATGAATATACAACTCAGCCCCTGCTGTGCATGTACAATCCTGGGACTGGGCACATCATTTGCCTGCTGCCACATGGTGCTTTCCTTTGTACTGCATAGAGGGGTGTGTGTCTGTGCTCGGTGAACATGAGGGCAACAATCTCTAATGCCCTAAGATTTTTTTCTTGGGCTTCTGGTGCTCTCCCAGTCTTCTGTACAGGCAGTGGGGGTGGAATGCTCTTTGCTGCTAAATTCAGGGATGGCTCCACATGCCCATGTCTCTCCAGTTCTATGCAGAATTCCTTCCTTCCAATCATTCCCAGCCCAGTGAGGGAGGCCTGTGTGAAGCCTCCACCCTCCCGCTTTGCCTCTCATTATGTTTGGCTATGCAGGGGCGAGAGGGAGTCTCCCATTGCTGCCCATCTGCCCAAGCCATGAAACCTTCATATACCTTTATCCCAGGGGCATTGATGGAGACACAGCCTGCTTGCACCCCCTGCCATCCCTTCACTGCATCACTCTGGCTCAGTGCAGACACACTCCTGGCATCTCCTCCACTCTCCTGCCAGGTTTGGTGTAGGAGTCTGAAAGGATGGGAAGATACGCTCCCAGTGACTGCTTAGCTCTCCTCTCTGACTTTGGGAAGAGTTCCAGGTGGGGAAGAGGGACCATCTTAGTTCCCATGCTCTGTGGGGAAGCTGTACTGGTGACACTCCTAGAGTGGCTGAGAAAGGGTGTAAACAATGGACAGGGATGTCATCATGTGGGGAGTTAGGCACTAGGTGATTCTGAAAATCCCACTAGGTGCTTATTTGCATCTTTTGGCCCTTAAACATCTTTAAAAATCTGGCCCAAAGTTACCAGACGAACTGAAGGAGTTCTCTGTCTAAATCACTGTTACTTTCAGAAGCTGATGTAACTTAACAAGAGCTGAGAACAAATGTACATAAAGCAATATAAAGTTTTGAATCTACTGTGTCCCTCTAATAAGAACAGCATAATTTGAAACCCAAAGGGATGTAGGCCAAGAAGTTGTTCGCTCTGCCCTGTGACCTCATCATGAAAATTTCTGTTTGAAAAAATCCTCATTCCATATTACCTGTGAGAGATGTAGGGAGGACCAATGGCTGAGCTCCATGCATTGTTCTTACAGCATCACTAAGGGCTTAGCTCAGTGGTTCTCAATGTGTTATGTGGGCCACAGGTTGAGAACCACAGTACGCCCCCCAACCCTCTACAGTCCCCTATGCCCAGCGCGCCCCCCTGCTCAGAGACCCTTCCACAGAGGGGGCCAGGAGTGGTGCCCTGGGCGGGGGACCCAGACCCCACGGTGCGAGGCTGGGCAGCCGGACCCTGGGACCCTGCCACATGGGGTCAGGTAGCCAGGACCCCTATGCTGGGCCAGGAGTGGAGCCCCAGGCAGCTAAAACCTGGCACCTCACAAACCTCTGGTTCCCAGCACCACCCACTCCCTCACAGCCGAGTGCCGCCCCCCCCCCGACAATCCTGCTCGGAGTCCCACTCTCCTGCTCCCTGCCCCCCACCTCCTTGCTGCACTCACCAGCCCCCTCTTAGCATCTGGCAGCCTGCAGGAGGGCTCCTGCCGGCTGCCAGATGCTGTCTCCTGCTCAGCCAGCCCCACCCCCTATCAGACGAGAGCAGCAAATTTTGAATTTTTTTAGCACACAGCTGCATGGGCCACGGGTTGAGAACTGCTGCCTTAGCCACTCTCAGCAATCACACGAATTAAACTAAATTGAGTTAGAAACTGATTCAGTTAAATTAGAGAAACCCCCTTTGTATGGGCACACAAATTGGTTTACTAGTGGTATCACAGAGCTTATACCTTTCAGAGAGTTCAGCTTTCTCCTGAGACATGGTTTCTCCCAACAACAGAGAAATTCTGGGACTTGTAGCCCAGTAACCATTAGATGCTAAAGCATGTTGGCGATAAAAAGACCTACTTTCCTCAGTCGGGGTGGGGCGGGGAGAATCAGGGATATGGTAGGACTTGCTGAGTTTCTCTCTGTCAAGGAGGAGATGAAGGATGGGCAGGTGTGCTGATCTTTGCAAGAGGAAAGTGCTAAAGGAAGAAGCCTACCAAAGAAGACTTAAAGGCCCATTTGAGACCCTTGCATTAAGAGGGGAGAATCCTTGAGAAAATGAAGGTGCTCCAAGGCTCTGAGGGGGCAGTACCCAATGAATTTGGTATGGTTTGCCTTTTTGGACTCTGTCTACCCTGGAAAGGGGATTTTTTTGGTTCAGCCTGAACTATCCAGCCAGTGGGGAAAGTGAGGCATGGGTTTAGCCTGACAATGGGCAGGTCAGCTGCACCCATAACGTGACTAATATCAATTTAGTTTAATTTGGTGGCAAGCCAAACTACATTAAATTGGCATCAAACATTCTTAAACTGATTTAGGAGTGTCCACACAAAGGGGCTTGGGTTGATTTTGATATTTCAATTGAGAAACTGATTTAGATGGTGGAAATTGTGTGTGTAGACAACCTAAGATTTTTAAAAACAGCCTTTCAAGCGGCCTTTAAGGAGAAACAGTCGTAGCTTTTCTGTCAAAGAAACAGTAGGATTGTAAGAAACCCAGAATTATAAGGACCTCCCTCCAAGCTTAATAGGAGAAAGGAAAGAAAAAAGTTGAGTTAGATTCCTGGTGGGAGAATGTGCCAGTTCAGTGAGGGGAGAACTGACCAGCTGAACAGGAGGGAGATGCAGCAAGCAGCAGCCAGCTGCCAAATGGCCCTTTTAGAGCTACTTCTGTCTACCTGAAAAGTGAGCTATTGGAGACATTGGGAGAAGTTCCTGTGAGAATGTGATTCTACTCTAAAAAAGAAAAGGAGTACTTGTGGCACCTTAGAGACTAACCAAATAAACTAGTTAGTCTCTAAGGTGCCACAAGTACTCCTTTTCTTTTTGCGAATACAGACTAACACGGCTGTTACTCTGAAACCATTCTACTCTAAGTGGTTCCAATAGTTGCCAGGTACTCAAAGAAAAGTGCCTGTGAGGAAGAGACTGAAGGCAAGGATGAGCTCCTCAGGTTTTCCAGGTGCCCAGTGTCTGAAATAGCTCTCACTCTCTTTGTTGATAATGTTGGTCTAACAAAAGGATTAGGGAGCAGTTACGATATCACCTGCTCCCTGCATTCAGTGCCCCCACAGCAGGTTTCCCATGAACTGACCTCATCTCCTTCAGGCTGCAGGCAGTTCACCGCAGGGCAGATTGCATCTTCACCCTCCGAGTCCTCCTGCTCAGAGAATGACATATCCAAGGGAAGCAAGTGGCTTTCGCTGGAGCGCTGCGCCTCAAACAGTCGTTCTCGCTCTCTCTCCAGTTTGCTATTGCTGAGATCCTTGGAGGGATTCAGTTTCAATTTCTTCTTTTTGGGTGTTCTCAGTTTTTTTACTCTTGCTCTCTTCTCACCACAGAAACCCTCTCTTTCAAAGCGCCTCTTTAATTTTCTCTCCGCAGAACCAACTCCATCTCTCTTCCCCCGGCAGCACTCGTTCTAGTGAGAAGGATATTGAAGCAAAACCCTAAGGACTCTAATCCGTTATTCAGTGATCTATCTTCCCCTCCAACATATCACCCATCCATTGCTACACTGAAAGGAGGGCCGCCTTCTATGGCACACTAAACACACTCAACCTGCAGCTATTCTTAAGGGCTGAATATTGGGTCAAAGCAAGAGTTGGAATGACTGAATGACTCCCTCCTTTCTCTCTCTCTCTCCTCCAAAGCAGCTTTACAAGTTTCCAGTTTCCAAGGAAAAACTTCCTCTTCCCCACTGGACTCATTAGTATCTGGTTACTATTAGAATCAGAATGGCCATAATTAAGTCATACAAATGAGCAGCAAATGGAGTTTCAGGATGCAGAAATGCAGCACAAATTATATTCACAGACAGAGAAACCTGCAGAGAGTTGTACAAAGTTCCCAACCCCTCCTGAAGACACACACACACTTCTGAAGTTTACGGATTCCAGCCAGAACCTCTCTGCTTGAGAAGGGCCCCAAACAGAGGGATCTGTGGTGTTGTCAGATACCTGCCTTTTCATTTGTTGGTCCTATTGCTGACCTCTGTTCTGTTTGCAGAACAGGGCTCTGCTTTGTGAATAAGATCTGGTAGAGCTCTTGTATTTCAGGCAGTGAAACCTGTAGCAAATGGGCTTCCATCATCAGCTCATCCAGCTCTGCGCTAATGACTACAACGACAAAACAGATATTATAATTTTCTAATGTTAAGGCTTGTGATAAATACAGAGATTTAGAAAATTCTTTCCCAATAGTACATAAATCAATAAAAAAGAAAATTTGGGGAAGATTTTTTATGCTTAACCGTCTTTGTGCAAATCATTGCTAATAAATCTTGTCAGATACTTCACTATTCATCTCTAATTATAACAGTGTAACTAAAGAAAAGATGAAGGCCTGTGCAGTAACTTGTGGACTGCCATATGGTGGTGGAGACTTTTACTGGGAATGGCCACTCTCAAACTCTCTGGGTCACCATCATAAAAATGACTTATTCAGTGTCTGGGTTACGATTTCTGTCTCAGCTGATAGGCTGAGGGACAGGCATCTGTCTTGGCTGCTTCTTACCAATTTGAAGCAACATGAATCATAGAATCATAGAATATCAGGGTTGGAAGGGACCTCAGGAGGTCATCTAGTCCAACCCCCTGCTCAAAGCAGGACCAATGAGGGAGTGAGTTAAATAATGGTCCTTTGAATCAAAGGAGAAAGATTTTCAGAATCACAAAAGAAAAAGGTGAATCAGATACAAAACCATGGAGAGAATCCACAGTGAAGCCAAGTATGGGAGGGGGAAGTTACTAATACAATACTTTTGTAAATCTCTAACTGAAGCTAAAGGTTGATACCTGAAACTGTTTCTCACTGTATAATTACTGTTAAGCTTTAATACAGCAGTCTTTTCCATTGAGCTTTTAAAGCAGTTTACTCAAAATTCTTATGTAAACGCGTTAACATTTTTGTACAAGGAGTCTGTGCAAATGAAATGTGTACTGAATCCATAATTGACTGTGGAGTTTTAGAGCATCTCCTTGTTTAAATTTACACCATAACGTTCTCAAAAGACTGTTCTAAATTGGAGTATGCAAGTAAACGTACAATTATTACTACAGTTAAGTTCCATATTAACAGCGCACAAAAGTAAAAACTAAATATAAGGCCAGACCTTGGCATCTGAAGCAGCAGATGTCTGGAGTAAAAGGCAGGAAGCAACAAGGGTGGCTTTTGAGAGAAGTGGAAAGATGCCATTTGTACTAGGCCCTATACTGGTTTGGTCCACATTAGACCATCCATGCTAGGAAACAGATCAGTAAGATAATGGAGGTGTCATTTGATTAGTAAAAATCTACAGAAGCTTAATTTCAATGGTGTCACCCTCTACAGCATGGCAGCGGCCACTCACTGCCCACCTGGCTCCCAGGTCCAGGCCCTCCGATTGATGGAATTTTTGATAATACAATGTTGTTGGAAATGGGTCAAGTTGGGTATCATTCGAAAGACCTTTCTTCCATGGACCACTGGTGCCAAACGTGACAAACCTAGAACAATTATACTTTAAAAGAGGGATGCATTGCTTACATAACAAAAGAGACGTTGACTTTTGGTAAACCTAGGGAAGTCAGCCTGGTCATGTAGGACTAAAAACATTTACTCATCAAAGTCATCATCAGTGTTGTCTCTGTCTAGGGAACCACTGCTAAACACATCACACTGATCCTCATCCATGCTGCTCTTGCACATCTCCATACAAGGCACGTTTCTGGTCTGACACTTGCAGAGTGGTTATCATCTGGTCTTTGCACAAGCAGTTGATTAGCTGAAAGATTGATTTAGAAGTGCATCATATTTCACACGTAACTGATACGATCAGTCCATCCTCCAAGACCCATCCATGGGAAGGGTAATTTTGGATGCGCTAAATCATCCCAGAGCCATTCCATTGCTTGACATTTGCCCTCTTAATAGCAGGTATAATTGCACCCCGTCTTAGTGGCAATTTTTCTCAGTTTGTCTGCTTCTTGGAAAACATCCACCAACACAGCTCTGCAAGCGTCATAATCCTGGTCTTCAAATGGTAAGCCAGGCACATGAATGCCTCCAGTGCATTTATGACCTCATAAGTGACTGTCTCAGCCATTCCAAGCATCTTCAGAGCAAGCAGAGTATCTTCGGAGGCTGAATCAAATACTGTCCACTAAGATAATTTGGTCTTTCCAGTCAACCTTCCAGTAGCGTCACATCCTGAGAGGGCGTGGAAGCCTGGCAGTGCAACGACTTTTAATAGTCTGAGTAATAGGAAAACATCTCTTATGCCTGGTCTACACTATGAGTTTATGTCGGATTTAGCAGCATTAAATCGAATTAACCCTGGACCCGTCCACACGATGAAGCCATTTTTTTCCGACATAAAGGGCTCTTAAAACCTATTTCTGTACTCCTCCCCAACAAGGGGATTAGCACTGAAATCGACATCGCCATTTCGAATTGGGGTTAACGTGGATGTAATTCGAAGGTATTGGCCTCCAGGAGCTATCCCACAGTGCACCACTGTGACCACTCTAGACAGCACTCTGAACTCATGTGTATTGGCCAGGTGTACAGGAAAAGCCCCGGGAACTTTTGAATCTCATTTCCTGTTTGGGCAGGCAAGCTCATCAGCACAGGTGACCCATGCAGTGCCAGAATTGAAAAAGAGCTCCAGCATGGACCGAAAGGGAGGTAGTGGATCTGATCGCTGTATGGGGAGAGGAATCCGTGCTATCAGAATTACGTTCCAAAAGACAAAATGCCAAAACATTTCAAAAAATCTCCAAGGCCATGAGGGACAGAGGCTACAACAAGGACACAACACAGTGCCGCGTGAAACTTAAGGAGCTCAGACAAGCGTACCAGAAAACCAAAGAATCAAACGGACGCTCCGGGACAGAGCCCCAGACATGCCACTTCTACGCTGAGCTGCGTGCAATTCTAGGGGGCCCGCCACCACTACCCCACCCCTGTCCGTGGACTCCGATGATGGGGTACTCTCCGCCATGCCTGAGGATTTTGTGAACGGGGAAGATGAGGAGGAGGAGGATGAGCTTGAGGAGAGCACACAGCACACCGCTCTCCCCGACAGCCAGGATCTTTTTATCATCCTGACTGACATACCCTCCCAACCCAACGAAGCCAGAGAAGGGACTTCTGGTGAATGTACCTTTTTAAATATAATACATGTTATAAAAGCAAGCGTTTAATGATTAAGTAGCCCTGAGGACTTGGGATGCATTCATGGTCTGTACAGCTACTGGAAAAGTCTGTTAACATGTCTGGGGATGGAGTGGAAATCTTCCAGGGACATCTCCATGAAGCTCTCCTGGAGGTACTCTAAAGCCTTTGCAGAAGGTTTCTGGGGAGAGCAGCCTTATTCCATCCGCCATGGTAGGACACTTTACTTGCCACTAGCATGGCGTGGTAATCTGGTATCATTGCATGACAAAGCCTGGCAAAGTATGGTCCTGGCGTTTGCTGGCATTCAAGCAACATCCATTCTTTATCTCTCTCTGTTATTCTCAGGAGAGTGATATCGTTCAGGGTAACCTGGTTGAAATAAGGGAATTTAATTAAGGGGACATTCAGAGGTGGGCTGTTTGCCTGTGGCTGAAAAGAAATCCTCCCCACAGTTAGCCACGTTGGGGGGGACAGGGGTGCATTGGCGCAGAGCTGTTCACGTTTGGCTAGCAGGGATCTTCCCTGATACCAGCCACGCGGTGGGGTGAGGGGTAAAGCAATCATTCCAGAGAATTGGATGCGAGGGGTTAGTTTGGTTTCTGCCGCTGCACATTAACAGGAAAACCGCAGCACTAAATGGCCAACAACGCGCTTTGCTTGGTATGGGAGAGGAGGGCGCTGCTGTTATGAAGGTTGCAGAAGCCAAAATACTATGGCTTACCATGGCCGCCTGCAAGCAGAATTCTGTTGTCCGGCACTGCGTGTGTGATCACTGGACCAGGGGGATGAGGTGGACGAGGCTTTCTTCCGGCAACTAACAGAAGTTACTAGATCGCAGGCCCTGGTTCTCATGGTAGACTTCAATCACCCTGATATCTGCTGGGAGAGCAATACAGCGGTGCACAGACAATCCAGGAAGTTTTTGGAAAGGGTAGGGGACAATTTCCTGGTGCAATTGCTGGAGGAACCAACTAGGGGCAGAGCTCTTCTTGACCTGCTGCTCACAAACTGGGAAGAATTAGTAGGGGAAGCTAAAGTGGATGGGAACCTGGGAGGCAGTGACCATGAGATGGTCAAGTTCAGAATCCTGACAAAGGGAAGAAAGGAGAGCAGCAGAATATGGACCCTGGACTTCAGTTCCCTGAGGGAGTCAAAGTCTGTTTTTCTGATGGGCAGGATCCCCTAGGAGAATAACATGAGGGGGAAAGGAGTCCGGGAGAGCTGGCTGTATTTTAAAGAATCCTTATTGAGGTTACAGGGACAAACCATCCCGATGCTAGAAAGAATAGTAAATATGGCAGACAGACAGCTTGGCTTAACAGTGAAATCCTTGCTGATATTGAACACAAAAAAGAAGCTTACAAGAAGTGGAAGATTGTTCAAATGACCAGGGAAGAGTATAAAAATATTGCTCGGGGATGCAGGAGTGAAATCAGGAAGGCCAAATCACACCTGGAGTTGCAGCCAGCAAGAGATGTTAAGAGTAACAAGAAGGGTTTCTTCAGGTATGTTGGCAAGAAGAAGAAAGTCAAGGAAAGTGTGGGCCCCTTACTGAATGAGGGAGGCAACCTAGTGACAGAGGATGTGGAAAAAGCTAATGTACTCAATGCTTTTTTTGCCTCTGTCTTCACAAACAAGGTCAGCTCCCAGACTACTGCACTGGGCAGCACAGCATGGGGAGGAGGTGACCAGCCCTTTGTGGAGAAAGAAGTGGTTCGGGACTATTTAGAAAAGCTGGACGAGCACAAGTCCATGGGGCCGGATGCGCTGCATCCGAGAGTGTTAAAGGAGTTGGCGGATGTGATTGCAGAGCCATTGGCCATTATCTTTGAAAACTCATGGCGATCTGGGGAAGTCCCGGATGACTGGAAAAAGGCTAATGTAGTGCCCATTTTTAAAAAAGGGAAGAAGGAGGATCCTGGGAACTACAGGCCAGTCAGCCTCACCTCAGTCTCTGGAAAAATCATGGAGCAGGTCCTCAAGGAATCAATTCTGAAGCACTTAGAGGAGAGGAAAGTGATCAGGAACAGTCAGCATGGATTCACCAAGGGCAAGTCATGCCTGACTAATCTAATTGCCTTCTATGATGAGATAACTGGCTCTGTGGATGAGCGGAAAGGGGTGGACATGTTGTTCCTTGACTTTAGCAAAGCTTTCAACACGGTCTCCCACAGTATTCTTGCCAGCAAGTTACAGAAGTATGGGCTGGATGAATGGACTATAAGGTGGATAGAAAGTTGGCTAGATTATCGGGCTCAACGGTTAGTGATCAATGGCTCCATGTCCAGTTGGTAGCCGGTATCAAGTGGAGTGCCCCAAGGGTCGGTCCTGGTGCTGGTTTTGTTCAATATCTTCATTAATGATCTGGAGGATGGTGTGGATTGCACCCTCAGCAAATTTGCAGATGACACTAAACTGGGAGGAAAGGTAGATACGCTGGAGGGTAGGGATAGGATACAGAGGGCTCTAGACAAATTAGAGGATTGGGCCAAAAGAAATCTGATGAGGTTCAACAAGGACAAGTGCAGAGTCCTGCACTTAGGATGGAAGAATCCCATGCACTGCTACAGACTAGGGACCGAATGGCTCGGCATCAGTTCTGCAGAAAAGGACCTAGGGGGTTACAGTGGATGAGAAACTAGATATGAGTCAACAGTGTGCGCTAGTTGCCAAGAAGGCCAATGGCATTTTGGGATGTATATGTAGGGGCATTGCCAGCAGATTGAGGGATGTGATCGTTCCCCTCTATTCGACATTGGTGAGGCCTCATCTGGAGTACTGTGTCCAGTTTTGGGCCCCACACTACAAGAAGGATGTGGAAAAATTGGAAAGAGTCCAGCAAAGGGCAACAACAATGATTAGGGGACTGGAACACATGACTTATGAGGAGAGGCTGAGGGAACTGGGATTGTTTAGTCTGCGGAAGAGAAGAATGAGGGGGGATCTGATAGCTGCTTTCAACTACCTGAAAGGGGGTTCCAAAGAGGATGGATCTAGACTGTTCTCAGTGGTAGCTGATGACAGAACAAGGAGTAACGGTCTCAAGTTGCAGTGGGGGAGGTTTAGGTTGGATATTAGGAAAAACTTTTTCACTAGGAGGGTGGTGAAACAGTGGAATGCGTTACCTAGGGAGGTGGTGGAATCTCCTTCCTTAGAGGTTTTTAAGGTCAGGCTTGAAAGCCCTGGCTGGGACGATTTAGTTGGGGATTGGTCCTGCTTTGAGCAGGGGGTTGGACTAGATGACCTCCTGAGGTCCCTTCCAACCCTGATATTCTATGATTCTACGATTTCTAACACGAAAGCCGCAGGCACTCCATATAAGATGCAAAATGAGACCTTGTACCAAAATCACATGTGTTATGTAATGTGAATAGTGTTATTCACCGTGAAAGAGTATAGCCATTGTTCTATAAAATGTATCTTTTTAAATACTTCACTCCCTTTTTTCCTCCAGCAGCTGCAAATGTTTCAAGCCTCCCTCCTCCGTCCCAAAGGCTATCTCAGATAAGGCGGCGAAAAAACGCATGCGCGATGAAGTGTTCTCTGAGCTCATGCAGTCGTCCGGCACTGACAAAGTTCAGCAGAATGTGTGGAGAGTCACAACAGCAGAGTACAGGAAAGTGGCTGATGAATGTGAGGAGAAGTGGCGGCAGGAAGATCAGAGGAGGCATGAGGCAAAGGTGGGTCTACTGCGGGATCAAACGGACATGCTCCGGCATCTGGTGGAGGTTCATGAACGGCAGCAGGACCACAGACTGCCGCTGCAGCCCCTGTTTAACCACCCTCACTCCTCCCCAGGTTCCATAGCCTCCTCACCCAGATGCCCAAGAACGCGGGGGAGGGGGAGGGGGAGGCTCCAGGCACCCAACCACTCCACCCCAGTGGACAGCCCAAGCAACAGAAGGCTGTCATTCAACAAATTTTAAAGTTGCCTTTTCCTTCCCTCCTACCACACCCTACCCAGACTACCTTGTGAGTTATCTCCCTATTTTTATAATCAATTAATAAAGAATACATGTTTTTTAAAATGATAGTGACTTTATTTCCTTTGGAAGCAAGCTGTGATTGAAGGGGGGAGGGCGGGTGGCTTATAGGGAATTTAGAGTCAACCAAGGGGGCGGGTTTTCATCAAGGAGAAACAAACAGAAGTGTCACACAGTACCCTGGCCAGTCATGAAACTGGTTTTCAAAGCTTCTCTGATGCGCAGCCCTTCCTGCTGAGCTCTTCTAACCGCCCTGGTGTCTGGCTGCGCGTATTCAGCGGCCAGGCAATTTACCTCAACCTCCCACCCCGCCATAAACGTCTCCCCCTTACTCTCACAGAGATTGTGAAGCACACAGCAAGCAGCAATAACAAAGGGAATATTGGTTTCGCTGAGGTCTGAGCAAGTCAGTAAACTGCGCCAGCAACCCTTTAAATGTCCAAATGCACACTCTACCACCATTCTGCACTTGCTCAGCCTACAGTTGAACAACTCCTTACTACGGTCCAGGGTGCCTGTGTATGGCTTCATGAGCCAGGGCATTAAGGGGTAGACTGGGTCCCCAAGGATAACTATTGGCATTTCAACATCCCCAACAGTTTTTTTCTGGTCTGGGAAGTAAATCCCTTCCTGCAGCCATTTAAACAGACCAGATTTCCTGAAGACGCGAGCATCATGAACCTTTCCCAGCCATCCCACGTTGATGTTGGTGAAACGTTCCTTCTGATTCACCAGTGCTTGCAGCACCATTGAAAAGTACCCCTTGCAGTTTATGTACTGGCTGCCCTGGTTGTCCGGTCCCAAGATAGAGATATGCATTCTGTCTATAGCCCCACCACAGTTAGGGAAGCCCATTGCAGCAAAGCCATCTAGTATGACCTGCACATTTCTCAGAGTCACTACCTTTGATAGCAGCAGCTCAATGACTGCATTGGCTACTTGCATCACAGCAACCCCCACAGTAGATTTGCCCACTCCAAATTGATTACCGACTGACCGGTAGCTGTCTGGCATTGCAAGCCTCCACAGGGCTATTGCCACTCGCTTGTGAACTGTGAGGGCTGCTCTCATCTTGGTATTCTTGCGCTTCAGGGCACGGGAAAGCAAGTAACAAAGTTCCATGAAAGTGCCCTTATGCACGCGAAAGTTTCGGAGCCACTGGGAATCATCCCAAACCTGCAACATTATGTGGTCCCATCACTCTGTGCTTGTTTCCCGGGCCCAGAATCGGCGTTCCATAGGATGAGCCTGCCCCAGTAACACCATGATCTCCAAATTGCTGGGGACTGCGGTTTTAGAGAAATCTGTGTTCTTGTCCTCATCATCGCACTGCCGTCGCCTCCTCACCTGGTTTTTCAGGTGCTGGTTCTGCATAAACTGCACGATAATGCGCGAGGTGTTTACAGTGGTTATAACTGCTGTGGTGAATTGAATGGGTTCCATGCTTGCCGTGCTATGGCGTCCATTCGGGCAATGCAGGGAAAAGGGCGCGAAATGATTGTCTGCTGTTGTTTTCATGGAGGGAGGGAAGGTTGACTGACGACATTTACGCATAACCACCCGTGACAAATTTTTGGCCTCATCAGGCATTGGGAGCTCAGCCCAGAATTCCAATGGGCAGCAGGGACTGCGGAAACTGTGGGATAGCTACTCACAGTGCACCGCTGGGAATGTCGACATTTGCCACGGTACTGTGGACACACACCACTGAATTAATGCGCTTAGTGTGGACGCATGCACTCGACTTTATACAGTCTGCTCCCAAAAATCGACTTCTATAAAATCGGAGTACTTTCGTAGTGTAGACATAGCCTTAGGGACATACAGCAATTTTGTTCCCCAACAGCAAGCACAAAAAACAATCTTGCGGAAGTTTTGGGTAGTGCCTCACAGAGAGCACTAGAACATGTGTGTCTTATACAAAAATCTGGAGTTCAGCAGCACCTCTCTCTGCGATATTGATGGCATGCAACATAATTTTAATGACAGCCTCCTGATAGGAACTATGAAGGAACACCACTGAATAGTGTGAGGAAGTAGCTTCATTACACCATGAAATGACAAAATTCTTTGAGCAATTTTTCACATGCTGGAGCGTTTTTCCTGTAAAGTATAGGGTTAACCTGTCCTTCATGAGAGTATGTGACAGTAACTTCTTCATTGTGAGATTGGAGATGTTCGTGGAGTCAATGATTTTGTACGGAATAGGTGCAACACCATGAAGTCTCTTCTTTTTTTTCTTCTTTTTTTTTTTTTTTAAATATTTTTTTAATTGATTCCTCTGCATTCATTTCGAACAGGAGATGGACTTTGCCATAGGTTCAGTATTTTCTTTATGTCTTCATAATGAAATGTTCAGCCAAGTCTTGGCAGGTGTTAACTGTTTGTTGAGAGCTTGTACCTCAACCATACTCTCTATGATTGCTATGCAGAAAGGCCTCGGCTGCAGTCAGGTACCAGTCACATTGTCAGTAAGTGCTGGCTTAGAAAGACCATGCAAGACATGCATTTGCTTTTGATAGTGCCACATCTTTTGGAGCTTTTAAGGATATGCACTGTTTTTCATTTCTGCAGACAGGATTGCTAGAACTGTGTCCACATCCCATAGTTCATCTTCAATAAATGCTTTAAGAGCCTTTCTGCTAAGCATTTGTTCCTCTTCAATCCCATTCAAAGCCTATACGTGGCAACTTATCAATTCCAGCTGAGTCCCACAGTTTGCAGTAGAAAAATAAGTATGTTTCTATTTTTCTTTTTTAAAACACACCACATTACATACATTCTTGGTATGACACTCAATGTGATATGCAATATCATATGCAGGGCCATCTTTTGTGTCAATGTACCACTTACCTTTATTTTCCATGCAACATTCTCACTAAAAGTGACTTGCCTCATACAGTTTCTCACCCCCCCGCGCTGAAGGTGACACCACTGAAATTATGATTCTGTAGATATTTACCAATAAAATGACATATCCCTTACCTTTCTACCATTAACTTGCCCACAGAATTAACATGCTCCTAGACTATGAGGCCTGCCTTAGAAAGATGAAGCCCATTCATCTGGCTTCCCAGCTTGTGTTTCAGCCCAAACTGTCTTTATGAACAAATCCTTCTGCTCTCTATGACTCAAAAGCAAGAACTGGAGAACAAGGCAGGGCATGCATGTTTATACTTCAGATCTCCCAGTCATACACTGAAAAATGTAAGTGAAGTATAACAAACCATGAAAGGGAATGCAGTTCTGTCCTGAAGAAAAGGGAGCATGTAAAGACATGGTTCTGTTATCCCAGTCGTGAGGCAGAGAAAAAGACATTGCACCAATTGTCTGAGATACCTAAGGGAACAGAAATATTTATTAAACACATTTTTTTGTATAACACATTTTGAGTTAAATGTGACAGACATTGCAACAAAACAAACACTTATTTCTATTTGAAGTATTTTAACCTTTTAGTATTGCAACTCATTAATTCTATCAAATTCCTTGCATCCTCCTTTACCTTAAACCTGGAAATTTATTAAAAGCAATGTTGTGACTGAAGTTTTTATATGAAAATCTGTGAATTATGGATTCCACAGAGACCATGTAAAGTGGCCCCACTGCATTGATCTAGCTTCTTCGACCACTTTATATAATCTCTAATGGCAAAGTGCAGACATGTACAGTGGAGCCAAGGTATGGTCACCTGGGAATAAAAGACTTTCTTGACTTTGGTGTCTGTAAAATCTCAGTCCCAGTGCTACATTAATGTCACTTTTACAGCTAATTTCCTTCACTTCTTAAAAATGAGAAGGGAATTCTTGCACTGAGATTCTGTACTAGTCATGGGATTAATTGCAAGGACAGTTTAAAGCATAGGTTAACATGCACCAAATGCACAGATTAGGAAAGTACTTGTATCTACTAAACAAAGGCTGTCTTCTCTCCTGAACTTTGTGTAACCTCACAACTTTCATTGACCTCAGTGGGATTTCTGCTATGAACTGAGGATAGTATATAGATCACACTCTTCAATTAAATCTAGAATTCAACCTGTTCCTCCAAACAAGTCTGACACCCCAGTGTAAACAAATATTCTTTTATAGGAGGACATAGTGTGGTCCAGTGGCTAGGGACTCAGTAGACCTAGGTTCTATTCATATCTTGATGTCTTCAAATCCAGGTGGGATGCCTTTCTGGAAGATATGCTTTAGTGGAAACTAAATGCCTAACTGCATCTTTAGGCATCTCAACAACTTTGAAAATCTGGCCCTAAATTAATTGTTCATGACTATTTCTTAAGCAAATTTTTCAAACTAAGCTAAAACTTCTACATTCTTCACTAAAGTCATTAGCCAAAAGATTCAAACCTGGGTGGTTAAAGTCTTGTATTTAAATACGTACGTTATCTGGTTATCTTCAATGGAAGTTGTGGTTGCTCAGCAATTGTAACAATTAGGCCAATTTTATTTAGGAACCTGAATAAGGACTTGGGTGCTTAATTTTAGTGACCTGTGGCAGGGCAGGGGTATAAACCCCTTGGATGCCCTGATAAAGGGGTGGCTCCTCCCCTGCTTCCCGGCAGAGCAGCCGGGTGCAGGGACCCAGACCCTCAGCAAGGAGCTCAGCTGCAGACCCTAACAAGGGCAGGCTCAGGGGAATCAGCTGAGCCCACTGGAGCCAGCTGGGCTGGTGTCTGGGAGGAGATACAAGCCCAGGGAAAGGCTCAGTGAGAAGGCTAGCCAGGGGAGAAGACAGGGGGACTGCAGCTCTATTTCTACTGACTGCAGGAAGCCTCAGGGGCCAGAAGACCCAGGGAAGGGTCAGTGAGGGGATAGGTGTTGGGGGAACTGGGGTTGCACTAAGCACTGTAAATAAAGACACGGGTGAAACAAGTGAAAGAGGCATTGGGACCCCTTCTTTGACCAGCCTAAGCACAAGGACGCGAGGCAGGGAACCTGTGCACACCCTGTGACAGGACCCCATTTTAAAATTTTAGTCTACATAGGTACCAAGTGTGGCAAAAGTATCTGATTTACACAACTACCAAAACCAGCTGGAATATTTCTTAAAACAGAATTAGGCAGGTCAAAAGTGACCAAAACAGACAAGTCTGATATCAAACAAGGTTGGGCTAACAGGAGTAAGAAGTTTCAGCCAGTCGAGAGATTTACTTCAAGTTATAGCCACCTTAAAAGTGACGTGCAAAGGAGGTTTTGTGGTTTGTTTTTGTTTTGTTTTTTGATACACAAAGACCTGAAACTTTTCTTTTAAAGCATTTTGGGGTTTGTTTTTTGCCTTAGAAAAATCAAGTCTGGTTTTGCTGAAGGAACTCTTACCTCTAGAGGTCCCATAATATGTTTGGATGTTAACGCTCACACTAAACAACAGCTATTCTGCACTTCTGAAAACTAAGCCCCCCTCCTTCAGGAAAATGAAACCCATCATACACCCCGTCACCCCACCATGTGTTGTCAAAGGCCCTACTCATCTTAACAAAAACATCGTCTACTACATCCCCTCAGCTACACCCCCATTACTCATGCGCACGTACACACAAAATGGTGCTTTAACAGGATAGGTAAGGATACTGAATCTTCAGCAGAGACTTAATCCAAAAGGACAGTCATTGAAAAGGATGCAGAATTCTCAGTTCCCGCAGGGGAGGAATGCAGCATTCCAAGTTGCTGGACAACATGGTGGATAATACACACATATTCCTCAACTAACAAGGAAAATTCCCACTTCCTCAAAGTTATAGAGGGATCAAGACTTGAGAATTAGCCAGCAATACAATAATAATCTGCCATGGTAATACTTTTTTGAAGACACTAGGTGAATATATAATTAACCTGTTTCAAGTAGAATCTACAAAATATAAAGGAATTTGGCAAACCACTCTTGCTGAGATGACTCCTACCCACTCCTAGAAGTAAATTAAATCTCACCTTGTTTGTCTCTGGCAACTGGTATGCTGTGGCTTGCCATCTATTGTACAATAATCCTGAGCCAATTTTGTCTTGTATAAGTTTTAGATTCCCTGAATATAACATTTGTTGTGCTCTGTGCTGCCAGTTCACAGTTCTCTCGATCATATACCGTAAAGCATCTCCCTCAGGAAGCCTCACGCGGATACGCTGCAGGGAAGCCAGTAAAGGGAGGATTTTTTCTAAAGGTGGCTTTTCTGATCTATGGCAGTGAGGACAGAGCCAAACACGAGGTCCCTGAAAAGTACTGGGCACTGAAACACAGCTGGTGTGGAAGACCCCTCTGCAGAGTTCACATTTTATCATTGGTGCTGCTGGCTCTTTCTGGCAAAGGCAAACTTTCATCTCTGCATCATCTTCATTAGATAGAACCTTCCCTTCATTTGCTGCTCTCAGAGAACGCAGTGCCTCCATCTCCTTTAAACGGGCTTCCCCAAGAGCGGCCATCTGCAAGGGAGCGAAAACAAATGCATTTAATTCCAGGATCGGCAAAAACAGAATCCCCTCTACATGTAGGTTACTCACTGGAGTTCTTTGAGTGACCTCTGAACATTCACACTCTTGAGATGTGCCAGTGCAGAATAGACCTTCCAGTAACAGTGCCAGGTGGAATGCTCTCATGATCTCTGATCCTAACATGTGGAGGGTAAGGCTGTAAGAGTGGGCCTGGTGCTCTATCTGCCTCAATTCCTTCTACCACCTTCCTTGAGTCCAGAGTTATAGCTAGGATTCCAAGGAACAGGGGAAGGTGGATGGGGAGCATGAATGAGCAGAGTCCATCTCAAAGAACTCCAGTTACTGGTGAGTAAACTTCACTTCTTCTGCCAGTAGCCTATGCACACTTCCACTCTTGGGAGTTTGGCAAGCAATGCTCCTCCTTCCAAACAGTGAGATGAGAAGGCCTAGTTAAACAGAGATTTTGATACATTTTTACCAAACTGAGGATCTGATCTAGATGTCAGATCTAAGGCACAGTTTGTGGTGATGGTCTGAACTGAGCTTCAAGAGGGAGCTCTACAGACCACTAATATGGAAGCAGCCTTCACTCTAGTTGGGTGCACTCTACACTCTTCTGGAAGAGGAGCACTGGCATGTTTATAACACTCTTCAGTAGTCTAACCCACTTAGAAGGGCAATGGGATGTAACTGCCTGAATTTCACTCTCTTCCCCATAAGAGACAGTCTAGGCAATTTCCTGTATTCCTCAGACCTAATCAAATAGCAGGGTAATGTTCTTGTAACATCCAATGTGTGTAGATTAGCTTCCCCTAAGTGGGGAGTGAGGCCTGGGGAAAAATACTGGCAAGGATAGGACTGGAATTCTGTTACCACCTTGGAGAAATTTGGGGTGTGTGATGAAGGACCTTCTGAAAGACTGTAAGGGGGAGGGAGGGTCAGCCTGGAGAGCCTGCAGCTGAAGTGATCATAGAATATTAGGGTTGGAAAAGACCTCAAGAGGTCATCTAGTCCAATCCCCTGCTCAAAGCAGGATAGCTACAATAAAGGGAGGTTTCATGAACTAAGTACTAGACTGAGGTCTTGTGTTGGTGTGGGTTCTCTAACTAGAGGTAAATGTACTTTCAAACGCTCCAAAAACCTTTTTATTACAAAATACAGAGTTTTGCCTGGCTAAACTGTGATGAGATGAGATGGCTGAGAGATGTACTTTTACTGATGATAATGGATAGTCCCAAGGATTTAAAATGAAGTACTCCAGTATGGCTAGAACAGCAGCTGAACCTGTGTTTATTTTATTGCTGGATGCTCACAAAGAAAATCTTTTCTACTTATGATCATAACCCAGGCGAGTCCAATGCTTCCTGAAGTTTAATAGACTCTTCTGTACCTTCTCCAAACAGGGTGGTGCCAGATCTGTCAAAGTCCTATAACCCATGCTGCCAAGTGGCAAGAGTCTAAGTCTGGATGGTAAATCTGATTTCTCTTCTAGGTCAACGGGTCTGGAATTGTGGGGAGACTCTTATGAGAACTGCAGTAGATTCAAGAACCAATGTTGTGTCACCCAGTCTGGGGCAATCAGAACAGAAACACAGAAATGTAGGACTAGAAGGGATTCAGTAGGTTATCTAGTCCAGTCCTCTGCACAGAGGCAGGATTAAGTATTATCTAGACCATACCTGGCTTGTGTACATCTGGCCTTTACATAAAAGCCTCTCGTGATGCTAATATGTTCCAGTGCTTACCTACTCATACAGTCTGGAAGTTATTCTTAATGTCTAATCTAAATCTCCCTTGTGGCTATTTAAGCCCATGACTTCTTGCCTTGTCCTCAGTTGATAAGGAGAACAATTTATCATCCTGCTCTTTATAACAACCTTTTACTCATTCCCCCCCCCCCCATTGTTCTTTTCCAGGCTAAACAAACCCATTTTTTCAGTCTTTCCTTGTCCTGGGTTTTAGACCTTAAATCATTTTTGTTGCTCTCCTCTGTGTTTTCTCCAAGTTGTCCACATCTTTCCTAAAGTGTGGTGACCAGGACTGGACACAATACTCCAGGTTGAGACTATCAGTGCTAAGAAGAGTGGAAAAACTACTTCTTCTGTCTTGCCTTCAGCACGCCTGTTAATATATCCCAGAATGTTGTTTGCCTTTTTTGCAACTGTATTACACTGTTGATTCATATTTAGTTTATGATCCACTATAACCTCCAGGTCCTTTTCTGCAGTATGCCTTCCTAGGCAGTCATTTCCTGTTTTGTATTTGTGCAATTGATTATTCCATCTTAAGTGCAGTATTTTGCATTCGTCCTTATTGAATTTCATTCTGATTATTTCAGACCAAATCTCCAGTTTGTCAAGATCATTTTGAATTCTAATTCTGTCCTTCAAAGTACTTGCAAACCCTCCAAAGTTGGAATCATCCACAAACTTCATAAGTGTACTCTCTATACCATTATCCAAATAATTTATGAAGATACTTAATAGAACCAGACCCAAGAAAGATCCTTGCAGGACCCCACTTGATATACCCTTTCAGCTTGACTGTGAGCTGCTGCTGATTATTCTCAGAGTATGATTTTCCAGCCAGTTGTTCGCCCACCTTATAGTAGCTGTGATTGGCCCTGTGAGCCAAAGGCAGATTGGAATGTGGATTTCTCAGAGGCTTGATGCCATGAATCTGAGCCACCACAGTAAACATGGATCAAGTCAGGAGTGATGTTTCCAAGGAAACATCAGGTGCCTCATCAGACTTATGAAGATGTTTTGAGCATGGAACAGAAGGCCTTGAACCTGGTGCAGGGTTTGTTTCTCAAAATAGGACCCTGGCCCTCAATATTACCCTTTGCTGTGACTCTGGCTTCTGAGGCTGAGGTCTTAGAGGAATGTGTTTGTACTTCAGCATATGACACAATAAGTACTCAAGCCTTTGGGGTATGCTGTTAAGAATCAGTTCTCTAACCAGAGGTGGACACCAGCAAAGCCCAGTGTTTAGCTCAATCAGATCCTGTCTTTGTGGATTCGCAGTGGCTGACACTAGGTTTGGCTCCAGCCAAGGATGCAGAAACCTGCTTCAGGACTTTGCCAGGCTTTCTAATATCTTTGGAGGCTGCAACAGAGTGTGGTCTCCCCACACTTACAGATCCCTGCATTTCAGTGCTGAAGCTGTTAATAGCTCCTTCATTTGCACAGCTTGAAGGCAATTCTCACAGTCTTTTCTGACCCTGGGAGAGAAGGTGCTGCATATGGAAAAACAAGGTGAATGACCTTGCCCCAAGCAGGCCACAGGTGCCTCTGGAAGTAGGAAAATCAGGGCAAAAGATGCAACTCTTGAGCCCTGATATCATTGTCTTTGTTTCTGACATATTGGAACCAAGGATCTGCACCAGGGTGCAAAGAACCTTAGTCAAAAAATAATAAAATAAAAATAAAGAACTAACAGCTAATGAAGGTAGAGAGGTGAATCTGGGTTGGGAGCCTGGTGAGGTTCCTGGTCAGTCTGCCATGACTGGAAGGAACTAAGGCAGCTGATGCTCCACATCTCTTTTACTGAGGAATGGGGAGGAAGGAGGGCATGGACAGTGGACGAGAAGCTGGATATGAATCAGCAGTGTGCCCTTGTTGCCAAGAAGTCCCTGGAGTCCTCAGTCCCTGGAAAAATCATGGAGCAGGTCCTCAAAGAATCAATCCTGAAGCACTTAGAGGAGAGGAAAGTGATCAGGAACAGTCAGCATGGATTCACCAAGGGAAGGTCATGCCTGACTAATCTAATCGCCTTTTATGATGAGATTACTGGTTCTGTGGATGAAGGGAAAGCAGTGGATGTATTGTTTCTTGACTTTAGCAAAGCTTTTGACACGGTCTCCCACAGCATTCTTGTCAGCAAGTTAAGGAAGTATGGGCTGGATGAATGCACTATAAGGTGGGTAGAAAGCTGGCTAGATTGTCGGGCTCAACGGGTAGTGATCAATGGCTCCATGTCTAGTTGGCAGCCGGTGTCAAGTGGAGTGCCCCAGGGGTCGGTCTTGTTCAATATCTTCATAAATGATCTGGAGGATGGTGTGGATTGCACTCTCAGCAAATTTGCGGATGATACTAAACTGGGAGGAGTGGTAGATACGCTGGAGGGGAGGGATAGGATACAGAAGGACCTAGACAAATTGGAGGATTGGGCCAAAAGAAATCTGATGAGGTTCAATAAGGATAAGTGCAGGGTCCTGCACTTAGGACGGAAGAACCCAATGCACCGCTACAGACTAGGGACCGAATGGCTAGGCAGCAGTTCTGCGGAAAAGGACTTAGGGGTGACAGTGGACGAGAAGCTGGATATGAGTCAGCAGTGTGCCCTTGTTGCCAAGAAGGCCAATGGCATTTTGGGATGTATAAGTAGGGGCATAGCGAGCAGATCGAGGGACGTGATCGTTCCCCTCTATTCGACACTGGTGAGGCCTCATCTGGAGTACTGTGTCCAGTTTTGGGCCCCACACTACAAGAAGGATGTGGATAAATTGGAAAGAGTCCAGCGAAGGGCAACAAAAATGATTAGGGGTCTAGAGCACATGACTTATGAGGAGAGGCTGAGGGAGCTGGGATTGTTTAGTCTGCAGAAGAGAAGAATGAGGGGGGATTTGATAGCTGCTTTCAACTACCTGAAAGGGGGTTCCAAAGAGGATGGCTCTAGACTGTTCTCAATGGTAGCAGATGACAGAACGAGGAGTAATGGTCTCAAGTTGCAATGGGGGAGGTTTAGATTGGATATTAGGAAAAACTTTTTCACTAAGAGGGTGGTGAAACACTGGAATGCGTTACCTAGGGAGGTGGTAGAATCTCCTTCCTTAGAGGTTTTTAAGGTCAGGCTTGACAAAGCCCTGGCTGGGATGATTTAACTGGGACTTGGTCCTGCTTTGAGCAGGGGGTTGGACTAGATGACCTTCTGGGGTCCCTTCCAACCCTGATATTCTATGATTCTATGATTCTATGATTCTAAGGCCAATGGCATTTTGGGATGTATAAGTAGGGGCATAGCGAGCAGATCGAGGGACGTGATCGTTCCCCTCTATTCGACATTGGTGAGGCCTCATCTGGAGTACTGTGTCCAGTTTTGGGCCCCACACTACAAGAAGGACGTGGATAAATTGGAGAGAGTCCAGCGAAGGGCAGCAAAAATGATTAGGGGTCTGGAACACATGACTTATGAGGAGAGGCTGAGGGAACTGGGATTGTTTAGTCTGCGGAAGAGAAGAATGAGGGGGGGATTTGATAGCTGCTTTCAACTACCTGAGAGGTGGTTCCAGAGAGGATGGTTCTAGACTATTCTCAGTGGTAGAAGAGGACAGGACAAGGAGTAATGGTCTCAAGTTGCAGTGCGGGAGGTTTAGGTTGGATATTAGGAAAAACTTTTTCACTAAGAGGGTGGTGAAACACTGGAATGCGTTACCTAGGGAGGTGGTAGAATCTCCTTCCTTGGAAGTTTTTAAGGTCAGGCTTGACAAAGCCTTGGCTGGGATGATTTGATTGGGGATTGGTCCTGCTTTGAGCAGGGGGTTGGACTAGATGACCTCCTGAGGTCCCTTCCAACCCTGATATTCTATGATTCTATGATTCATGGGTGCTATAATGGGCACTGCTACTAGAAGGTTCCACTGGCTTAGCTGAACTGTTGGCACATCCCAAGAATGGGAATGTGCAAAAGCCATTCAAAGAATAGCAGCTTCTCCAGCAAAGAGCTCCACGGTAATCTGACAAACATGCTTCCAAATTTAATGCTTATAAAAATTGGATACCCTTGCAAAATAATCTTTACCCCCCACTCCCCAAAACCCTGCCCTGCGTATAAAAAGGATTTCACTCTCACTTCTCTAAAGGTTACTTAAAGCTGAAACCAAGGTTCAAAAGCACCCAAGAGCAGACATGGTATATGGATACTTTTCTCTGCACATGCCTCTTTACTCTTCTGGTTTGTCTCTATGTCGTCTGAAAACAGAGCATAGTTTGCAGGCACTCAGTGAAGTTTGTGTGCCTGCCTGAACATTTCGTCCCCTTTTTATAGTTCTTTTTGCCTAAACTTGATAAATCTTTAGTTCTACTCATCATTACTGTAGCAGTATGGTACAATTTATCATGGAAGTTTACCTATATATTATTTTAAAAGTTAAATTTAAAAACAAAAAGTTACACTGTATTCTGAATATCTGACCCACTAAGTCAATTGCAAATTAAGAGCCAGGTTCATCACCATACTCCAGCTGCTTTGTATTGTTCTAGCAATGCAAAACTACAGTAAGCAGCGTAAACTGAACAACGAGCTTATCTCGGACAGAAAGGATTATGGAGTTCTAAGTACAGTGAGGTTTTTGCACAGTTACTAATTCTGAGACACGCCTTTTGGAGATAATGCCTCTTAGAAAGGTAGGCCTTGATGGAGAGAGAGAGAGAATGGGTAAGTTAGATGTCATGGGTTTGAAATGTGCTGCCTTGAGGGCTTGGATAACTGGAGATAGGTACAGTGCTGGGAGATCAGACAAAACCTGTAACAAGCACTATCTGATCAGTCTGAGGAATCTGGGTATTTGAGGTTGCTCAATCGAAGAACTAGAACACTGCATAAACACTGCTGAGGGTTGACACCAGTCTTGCTATGGTGCATTACTGCAAGGCTATCCAAACCACCCTGGAGAAGCTCTAGTATAACTGGGATTCTAGCTTCCCTTGTGCCAGAAATGAAACTTGACAAAATAAATTAACAGGTTAGCGAATAGGAGCAGCTAACAGGGAAGTTTTGCAAAGGAGTTTAGAGGGAGAGCTGGGGGCTAGATACCCTTAACATTCTTTAAACTTCTTTAAACTTAAGCCCCAAAACACCCCCAGATAAAAACAAAACAAACAACAAAGGAATGATCTGCAGGAGGAAAAAGAGAATGCAAGCAGAAGTCCAGCAATAGAGTGGGGGCTATCCAGTTTATTGCACTCAATGCAGCATGTAGGATTACCTGCCCTATGAGCATGTTACATATATGTACATTCGGTACAAGGATCTCCTGGCTCTCAAAGAACGTGTACGGGCTTTGGAAACAAGAGTGACTGAACTGGAGGAGCTAAGGGAGACGTAGAAGTACACAGATGAGACTTTCTGGGACACAGTAGAACAGTCCCACCACCAGTCTGACAGCCTATGTGCTGTTGAGGAGGATGCAAGTCTCAGGGAAAGAACATCCAACTGGAGTGTATGGAAACGATCCCATAGTTGGGACCCTCCTTCCAGATGATGTTTTGGTATCTTCTCGCACTGAGGATACCTCTCTGGTGGCAGGAACTCCAGTTATTAGGAAGAGACCTGTATTAATAATGAATGATTCAATCATTAGAAACATAGTTAGCTGGGTTTGCAATGACTGGGAGAACGACACAGTGACTTGCCTGCTTGGTGCAAAGGTTGCGGATCTCTCAAGACATCTAGATAAACTTATGTGTAGTGCTGGGGAGGATCCGGTGGCTGTGGTATATGTACGTACCAGTGACATAGGGAAGGATAGGAGAGAGGTCCTGGAGGCCAAATTTAGGCTACTAGGTAAGAGATTAAAGTACAGGACTTCTATAGTAGCATTCTCTGAAATGCTTCCAGTTCCACGTGCAGGGCCAGGTAGATAGGCAGAACTGCAGGATCTCAATGTGTGGATGAGACGATGGTATCGGGAGGAGGGGTTTAGATTTATTAGGAACTGGGGAAACTTTTGGGAAAGGGGGAGCCTATACAGGAAGGATGGGCTCCACCTAAACCAAAATGGAACCAGATTGCTGGCACTTAAAATTAAAAAGGTTGTAGAGCAGTTTTTAAACTAAAGGCTGGGGGAAGCCGACAGGGGCGGAAGAGCACGTGGTTCGGACAGAGACATCCCTTAGGGAAGGATTTATTAATGGAGATTCTTGATGGCCTAATAACAAGGAGAGGATGGAAGATGATAAAATACGGATAGGATCTGATGAGAAACAGTCAAATGAAAAATAGTCCCATTCAATTACATCATGTAATGGCAGACTGTGCTAAAAAGTGACAAATTCTTCAAGTGCTTACATACAAATGCTAGAAGTCTAAATAATAAGAGGGGTGAACTAGAGTGCCTTGTATTAAATGAGGATATTGATATAATAGGCATCACAGAAACTTGGTGGAACGAGGAACTGTCCCAGATTGAGGTGTCATTAGAAGAGGTTCTGGAACAAATTAATAAACTAGAAACAGTAATAAGTTACCAGGACTAGATGGGATTCTCCCAAGAGTCCTAAAGGAACTCATATGTGAAATTGCAAAACTACTTACTGTGGTTTGTAACCTATGACTTAAATCAGTTTCTGTACCAAATGACTGGAGGATAGCTAATGTGACACCAATTTTTAAAAAGGGCTCCAGAGGTGATCCTGGCAATTAAGTAAACCTGACTTCAGTAACGGGCAAATTGGTTGAAACTTTAGTAAAGAACAGAATTATCAGACACATAGATGAACAGAATTAGTTGGCGAAGAGTCAACATGGTTTTTGTAAAGGGAAATCATGCCTCACCGATATACTATAATTCTTTGAGAGGGTCAATAAGCATGTGGACAAGGGGTATCCAGTGGATATAGTGTACTTAGATTTTCAGAAAGCCTTTGACAAGGTCCCTCACCAAAGGCTCTTAAGCAAAGTAAGCTGTCATGGAATAAGAGGGAAGGTCCCATCATGGATTGGTAACTGGTTAAAAGATAGGAAACAAAGGGTAGGAATAAACGGTCAGGATCAAAAGGATTGCTCAAAACTGAGTGACTGGGCAACAAAATGGCAGATCAAATTCAATGTAGATAAATGCAAAGTAATGCACCTTGGAAAACATAATCCCAACTATACATATAAAATGATGGGGTCTAAATTAGCTGTTACCACTCAAGAAAGAGATCTTGGCATCATTGTGGATAGTTCTCTGAAAACATCCACTCAATGTGCAGCGACAGTCAAAAAAGCTAACAATTGTGGGAATCATTAAGAAAGGGATAGATAATAAGACAGAAAATATCATACTGCCTTATATAAATCCATGGTACGCCCACATCTTGAATACTGTGTGCAGATGTGGTCACCCCATTTCAAAAAAGATATACTGGACTTGGAAAAGGTACAGAAAAGGGCAACAAAAATGATTAGGGGTATGGAACAGCTTCCGCATGAGCAGAGATTAATATGATTGGGACTTTTCAGCTTGGAAAAGAGAAGACTAAGGGGAGATATGATCGAGGTCTATAAAATCATGACCTGTGTGGAAAATAAGGAAGTGTTGTTTACTACTTCTCATAACACAAGAACTAGAGGCCACCAAATGAAATTAATAGGCAGCAGGTTTAAAACAAACAAAAGGAAGTATTTCTTCACACAACACACAGTCAATCTGGAACTCTTTGCCAGAGGATGTTGTGAAGGCCAAGACTATAACAGGGTTCAAAAAAGAACTAGATAAAGTAATGGAGGATAGGTCCATCAAAGGCCATTAGCCAGATGGGCAGGGATGGTGTCCCTTGCCTCTGTTTGCCAGAAGCTGGGAATGGGCGATGGAATGGATCACTTGATTACCTGTTCTGTTCACACCCTCTGGAGTACCTGGCATTGGACACTGTTGGAAGACAGGATAGTGTGCTAGATGGACCTTTGGTCTGACTCAGTATGGCCGTTCTTATGTTATTATGTAACAAGTTTTCCTGCTGGAGTACTCTGTGAATACCAGAGAATAAGCACTGATGAACTATACTTCTCTTTTGATGCGTAGGCTGTCATTCACAGATAATTGGGGTCCAATGTAAAAGGACTCATAATTCACAGTCCATTCAAGTGTCATTCTGCGGTGGGTTGGCTGGCTGGCTATGTCAGGCCTGAAAACTATGCCTTCTGGGCCAGTTGGGTATTAAAAGGATGATGACATCTGTTCTCTTTTCTTCCTTCTGTTTCAAGGTACCCTTTATGTGACCCGGAGACTCTTCTCTGCCCAGAACATTATTTCCATTGCTTTCAAGAGGCCCTCTGAATTTCTGGTGTTTATTCAAGCACACCACGGGTGGTACTATCAAAATGAACCAGCAGGTGGTGTTGTCAGAAGATATTTCTAGACCCCACTCCCCAGCCTGAGAGGCTTGCTTCTGTAGTGAGTATCCAAAGGTTTGGAACAAGAACAGGGTTGACTTTCAGCGCGTTCTTGGGACTCAGCCATCTGCAAAGGAACATCAGAATATGGTCTGGATCTGACACCTGATTCTGCACCACTTATGGCGAGCAGTTCCACGTCTTGAACAGGAACTTCCAGAAATGCCTCATATGGACTCTCATCCCAGGGATGCATGGCACTATCAATCCCAGCTACTGGAAATACTGGGATATAGATGAATGCTGCTGAGAAGCCAATGATGTTATGAAGTTTTTGATCTTCATAAAGCTTTTCTGTGATGGGAATATTTTAACTAGAACCATGAGAATTTCAATCTCAATGTGAGCAGTTCTTTAGGACTGGTGGTTCAGAGAGCTCTTCTTGATGTTCAATACAGAACACCATGAGTGTGAATTACTGCCAGGTCTGGCGAATTTTGATAATATCTGTTCTAATATGAGCTGTGCTCATACAAACATCATCCATAGGTAAATGAAGGTTGGTTACTTGTAATCAGAGTTCTTTAAGATGACTGCATATTCACATTTATGGGTAACATGCCGCCCAGTGCAGCCCAACAGTAGAACTCTCTCCAATCAGTACCCATTAGAGCGCACGTGTGACTCCTTCAGCCCCTCTCATCATTTCCAAATGTTCTGAAGGCAATGCTATATAAGGGGGTACTGTGCCCTCTACCACCTCAGTTCTTTCTGCCGCTAACCCAGAGAAACCGTAACAGAACTCGAGAAAGTGGAGAAGGTGGGTGGGAAATCTAAAGATGCAGAGTCATGTAGAAGAACTTCAGTTACAAGTATGGAACCTTCATTTCTTCTTCGAGTGGTTCTGCAAATCCACGCATATGGATAGTTTGGCAAACAGTGGTGAAAACTCAGGAGAAGGAAATAGAGTCCTAATTAATCAATGATTAAAGCACTGCTCTACCAAATCTAGCATCTGCTCTTGAAATCAAATCCAAACCATAATATTTAGTAAAGGTAGGGACTAACTTCCAAATAGCAACCTCACTCCAGAACACAGGGTCCAGGCCTAGCAATTGATCACTGATTTCTCCACAGTATTTCCTTCGCAGCCCAGGCAAACCCATCTAATTTCCCATCATATCCAGACCAAACCCAGACACCCGGTCTGCGAAAATCCATGACCCCCATCCCCTTCCCTAAAAAAATGAGAGTAACCATGAAGCAAGAGCTTCAGTCAGCTGGGAGTAATAAAGGAGTTGTTTAGTGGCTGGAGAAGCCCAATAGTTAGAGCCCTGCAAAATTGCAGATATTAGCATCTGTGGATGTGAATATCCGCGGACCATGTTTGCTGATCATGGCTCTACCAATGGTGCTGGTCCTTAACCCTGAAGGGGGCCGTGTTTTTGAAAGATTTCAGGAAAGTCTATGCTGTGTCAAAATTTAAGGCATACCCTATGCCACACATTGATGAACTGCTGGATCAGCTCGGTGAGGTGGAGTACATTACCACCTTAGATCTGACCAAAAGGTATTGGCAGATTGCACTCATGCCTGAGTCCTGTGAAAAAACTGCACTGGGCACCCATATGTGATGGGGTAGGGAGGCCCTATTCCAGTAGAGAAGGGGTTAAGGGAAGCTTATGAGCCCAGCTAGCCCAGTCCCACTATACCTGCAGCCAGTGCCAAGCCTGGCTCAGTTCAGGGCTGACTGGCCCTGAAGAAGGATGGAGCTCTGCCTGAAGGGATCTTTGCCAGCAGGGCTGTGGAGAGACGAGCCTGTTAGCTGGAACACCCACTGGGGAGGAACAGTTAGACTCCCAAGGATTGAGTAAGGCAAAGGTACAGACTTTGGAAATTAAGCACAAAGGATAGGGCAAGGATGCCCTATGGGAGGACTGGTGGTGACCGAGTATTGATTTGGGTTTGCTTTTTACGCGGGGCCTCACTGTCCCCTCATAACCCAATAAAGCCATGGAGTCCAGGACTGATCTCCAATAGTTGGGAAACATATCCCAAAAACATATCTGTACAATATGTCAAACTGTCCAAAAGACTGAGGAAACGCAGATTTAGGTGGCACAAGTTTTGACAGTTCAGGTCTCTTAACTCTTTTTCTACCCTCCTATAACTGACGATCCAACCTCAGATCCACTGTCGACCTCACTGGAGACAGCAAGGACAGTGGAGGATGAACAGACAAAGTGTAAAACTGATCTGCCAGGTGATCCTGTAACAGTCTTTGGAGGAGGCAAAGATGGACCTGGAGAAACTCTCTTCTGCTTTCACATTTTTTCAGGTGAAGGGGATGCAGATCTAGGAGCGGATGATGCCTTTCTCTCTCTCACCCACATCAGTCCTTTACTCAGATCCAAGGAGTTCTCAGAAACAGACCATCAGCCACCACAGTAAAAGTCCTTTTCAGATCCGGGAGGGCCCCAAGTGGGAATGGATGATGACTTAGAGCCATACCCCTAGAATTTGAAGTTGTACCCAGAACTGACTTAAGTTTCAGACTCAGAACTACAGATGGAAAGCTAACATATGCAGCCTAGCAATGCTAATGGTGGCCATCTTCTCCCTCACCTTTTTTTCTTCAGAACAGATACAGCTGCTTCTGCTCTGGTCAAATGAGCCAATATTCAAGAGGTGGTGTGACACAGCTAACTGGTAGTACAAACAAATGCAAGAGTCCTCTGAATGGAAATCAGTTTGCCTTTCACCCCATCTGCAAACAAATAACTGCACTGAGGATCTTAAAGGGTCTGGTGCGGTCCAAGTGGAAGGCCAGTGCTCTCCTCACATATAGCAATGAAGCTTCTGCTTATCTGTATGCGTGTGAGGCCAGTCAGCCTCACCTCAGACCCCGGAAAAATCATGAAGCATATCCTTAAGGAATCAATTCTGAAGCACTTAGACGAGAGGAAAGCGATCAGGAACAGTCAGCATGGATTCACCAAGGGAAAGTCATGCCTGACTAATCTAATCGCCTTCTATGATGAGATAACTGGTTTTGTGGATGAAGGGAAAGCAGTGGACGTGTTATTCCTCGACTTTAGCAAAGCTTTCGACACGGTCTCCCACAGTATTCTTGTCAGCAAGTTAAAGAAGTATGGGCTGGATGGATGCACTACAAGGTGGGTAGAAAGTTGACTAGATTGTCGGGCTCAATGGGTAGTGATCAATGGCTCCATGTCTAGTTGGCAGCCGGTATCTAGCGGAGTGCCCCAAGGGTCGGTCCTGGGGCCGGTTTTGTTCAATATCTTCATTAATGATCTGGAGGATGGTGTGGATTGCACCCTCAGCAAGTTTGCAGATGACATTAAACTGGGAGGAGAGGTAGATACGCTGGAGGGTAGGGATAGGATACAGAGGGCCCTAGACAAATTGGAGGATTGGGCCAAAAGAAATCTGATGAGGTTCAACAAGGACAAGTGCAGAGTGCTGCACTTAGGATGGAAGAATCCAATGCACCGCTACAGACTAGGGACCGAATGGCTAGGCAGCAGTTCTGCAGAGAAGGACCTAGGGGTGACAATGGACGAGAAGCTGGATATAAGTCAACAGTGTGCCCTTGTTGCCAAGAAGACCAATGGCATTTTGGGGTGTATAAGTAGGGGCATTGCCAGCAGATCGAGGGATGTGATCGTTCCCCTCTATTCGACATTGGTGAGGCCTCATCTGGAGTACTGTGTCCAGTTTTGGGCCCCACACTACAAGAAGGATGTGGAGAAATTGGAGAGAGTCCAGCAAAGGGCAACAACAATGATTAGGGGACTGGAACACATGACTTATGAGGAGAGGCTGAGGGAACTGGGATTGTTTAGTCTACGGAAGAGAAGAATGAGGGGGGATTTGATAGCTGCTTTTAACTACCTGAAAGGTGGATCCAAAGAGGATGGATCTAGACTATTCTCAGTGATAGCAGATGACAGGACAAGGAGTAATGGTCTCAAGTTGCAGTGGGGGAGGTTTAGGTTGGATATTAGGAAAAACTTTTTCACTAAGAGGGTGGTGAAACACTGGAATGCGTTACCTAGGGAGGTGGTGGAATCCCCTTCCTTAGAAGTTTTTAAGGTCAGGCTTGACAAAGCCCTGGCTGGGATGATTTAGTGGGGATTGGTCCTGCTCTGGGCAAGGGGTTGGATAGATAGCCTCCAGAGGTCCCTTCCAACTCTGTTATTCTATGATTCTATGAGGCTTCAGGAAAAATGTTGACAAATAAATTGCCTGATTCATGTGGAAATGACCTATGTTAATAATTTTGGGTGAGGGCAGAGGTAAACTTTATCCTTACGGAAAAATATAAGGAGATTCTGGACTCAAGGCTCTCAATTCACCCATTCTCCTTGCTGAGGTTATGACAACCAGAAATGCCACTTTCACAAAGAGGTGGAAAAAAGCAATCTACTACTCACTGGAGGGTGGAACGCTGAAATCACTGCCAAATGTACTTTAATGGAACTGTCAGGCCTTGCTTCTTTTAGGTGCAAGAGATAATCCAAAAAATGATTAAGCCTGCACTGGAGAGACACTTCTCTATTCAGACCGGATAGAAAAATATTTTTTTTGGCCAGGTAAGTACACCTAGTTGAAGGCTCTCTGTTGTTCAGAAGCACCTCCGCAATGTTTTTCAAGAAAGTCATTACTAGTGGTGTTAGCCACGAAGCATCCACTCTGTCAAGTGGAAGGCCTATAGGTTGGGATGGAACAGATAGCCATGTTCCTGAGAATTCACGTCTGAATCTAATGGGATTGGTAGAGGAGGCCTTGCTAATATGGTTGAGAAGCAGTGTTGTCGAAGCCATGCTGGTGCTTTTAATATGAAGCAACCATGAACCCACTTGGCCTCAAATAGGGCTATCGGAGTAAAGGCATACAGCAGGGAGTTAATCCATGATAACAGAAAAACATCCAAAGATCCAGTGCTGTGACCCTCTCGGGAGCAAAACTGATGGCATTTTCTGTTGGCCTTTGTTGCGAACAGGTCCACTTGTGGAGTTCCCCACAGCTGGAAGATGGATCTGGCTATGTCTGGACATAGTGACCATTTGTGGTGAGGGGAGAAAGACTTGCTTAGGTGATCTGCCAATGTTTTGTGCTCCCCTGAGAGGTAAGCAGTTTTGAGGTAACTGAGTTGGTTATACAGAACTCCCAAAGTAGAACTGCCTCCTGGCACAGTGGTAAGGAATACACCTTTCCTTGTCTGTTTAGAAAACACAGTTGCTATATTGGCCATTAACACTAACAGATTTTTTTTGGCAGAATACAGGCAGTCTTCGGACTTACGACACAACTGATTCCTGAAAATTGCATCGTAAGTTGAAATGTCGTAACTCAGAATCGCAATCCACTCCATTGCAGGACCAAGTGTCATAAACCAATTGTCGTAAGTCAAATCAGGGTGTTAATTCCAATGCCGCGGATGCACTCTCCGGAGCTCAATCACATTGCTGTCTGGGCAAGGGGTGAACTCCACCTCTGAGCTGGAGAAGTTGTCACCCCCTGCTATCGAGGCCTGGGTCTGACAGCTCACTGTTGCCGCCGGCAACTGGTGCCGGGAGTGGTCCGACTGGTGCCGGGAGTAGGGAGAGTGGCGCCGGATCAGGGAGAGACCTCAAGGTCTCAGCGATGGTGACCAACAGCGCGACGAAGACTGGCGCCGAGGAGATTGTCTATGCACTGTGGCTCGCCCAGGCGTAGACAGGGATTGGGTGCGCGTTGCCAATGATTCATAGTGGCGAGCCAGAGACCTGAGCCAACATGGAGACTAAGAACGTGGCGACCTAGGGCTCTGTCTTGGCTCCGGAGATCGGTAGTGCTTGCTGTCTTGTGCGAGGCCTTGCTTGGCAGGCTTGTCCTCGCAGGGAGCCATAGTCGGTTCCATTGCTGCACACGGTGCTGGCTGTGGTGGGGGTGCTCTTAAATCTGCAGGCGCTGGGAGCTGAGAGGAGGTCAGCTGTGCCTTCGGCTTGGGCCCCTTTACCGCTCCCTGGAGTTGGTGGTGGGTCCTTTTGTGGGGAAGAACTCCGCAGGGCTGAGCCCTTTTGCGGGTCTGCAGTGGGTGTAAGGCCCAAACTGGGTCCTTTACCCAGAGCCTGCTAGTTGGGCTTGCTTGGTGCCGACTTCTTTGTTTTTTGTTTCGGCACCAGCAATGGGGCTCAGTGCCGGGAAAAGCCCAGTGACAGGGGTGCGCTACACACAGAAGCCAAAGCGCTGGGTGCCGTGACAGGCTGTGCCAGCTCCAAAGCTGGGCTTAAGGCAACCTGCATCAGGAAGGCCCCGAGACATATGTCGTGCTCTCTCTGTGTCTGAGGACGACAGTTCTTACAGATGCGACAGTGCTCTTTTATGTGGGATTCGCCAAGGCAGCTTACACAACTCTCATGCGGGTCACTAACACGCATAGGTCTGTTACATGTGGAGCAAGGTTTAAAACCCAGAGACCGGGACATGCGCCACCTGGGGCAATGTCCCCGCCGGACACTATCTGACTAAACACTTAACAGCTACTTAACAACTGACTAACAAACAATTAAACTATTTACAGCTAGAAGAACAAGGCTGAGATAGGAGAGAAAACCACTGACTGCTTGCAAAGCAAGGGACAGAGGCACTCCAAGTGCCCACTATGTGCCAATGGCGCCTGATACACCGCAGCATGAGCATGGCACTCCATAGGGCGCCGAAGCCTGCCCTACAGATACCACTAAGGCAAAAGTGTCCGACGAACACGCATATGGTCATGCACACACCTACAATGGAATCGACATTAGCAAGCAGTTGAAGAAGAATTTATATGGTGGCTAGAAGTAACAATCCAGGGAAGCACATTGGATGTTACAAGAGCAATACACTACTATTTTATAAGGGCTTAGGAATACAGGAAATTGCCTAGACTGTCTCGGCAGTCACATCCCAATATCGTTCTAAGTGGGTTAGACTCTACTGAAGAGTGTTATAAACATGCCAATGCTCCTCTTCCATAAGTGCATAGAGCCACTTTGTTGCCGCCATATAGATTTTCTTCTTTAATGACAGGATAATCCATGGGGCTGCTGTTGTGGCTTTGAAATCTCAGAATAGGGTGCCCTCACTTAAGCTTTATAAGATCTTTTGGTACAAAGTCCCCTTCCTGGTAGGGCTACTGCTATTGAGGTTGGTAGGGCTATTGAGAATTAATACCTATGATGTATGAAATTTCCTTTTTGTTTGTTCTAACTGGAGGTTGACATTCAGATCCTATGATGTCCTCAAAGGATGAATCATAGAATCATAGAATATCAGGGTTGGAAGGGACCTCAGGAGGTCATCTAGTCCAACCCCCTGCTCAAAGCAGGACCAATCCCCAATTAAATCATCCCAGCCAGGGCTTTGTCAAGCCTGACCTTAAAAACTTCTAAGGAAGGAGATTCTACCACCTCCCTAGGTAACACATTCCAGTGTTTCACCACTCTCTTGGTGAAAAAGTTTTTCCTAAAATCCAACCTAAGAGTAGGAGTAGGAGAAACCCTGTATTCAATAGGGTTTTGGTTTGTAAGCAAAAATATTCAATCAATGTTTAGACCTTCTTCTGTTTTGCCAGTTTGCAAACTAAACTACTGAAGTGTTCAGGCACCGGAATCTTTCCTGACTGTCCAGCTCTAGTGGTGATTCAGAGTTTGCCCTCCTCAAGAGCAGAACTCTGGGAAGAAAAAAAAGAAGAAGAGTAATATGCGTGTGGGTTTGGGTTTTTTAAGGTTTCTTAGGAGTTTCTGTCTCTCTGTCCCAAGAGGGAGGGGTCCCTGTGCTTCAATGTAATTTCTCTGGAATCCACCCACCCAAGGATAGGCATTGGAGCAAATCCAGATTATGTGAAGAGCCCAATAGGGGGCTTGAAAGTCTGAAAGGAAAGCTGAAAGACCTAGTAACTTGGTCTTTGTTCAGTAAATCAAGTTGCATTTTGTATATATACAGGGATTTCTCACCTACTGCAGTCATCCAATGATGGATGAGAAATGGGAGTGCTTTGTTCCAGGTGGGCCTTGAGTGGGCCTGGTTGATTGAGTGGAGGGTAAGGCTTTGAGCCGGGACAACTGCTTCAAGCCAGCAGCCTTATAAAAAAAGGCAGCCAGTTGCAAACAGCGCAGAGGCTAACAGAGGGAGTTGGCCTGGGAGTTCACCTGGGGAGAGCCCACTAAGGAGTTCATCTTACAGGCTTCTCCGACCTTTCAACTACCTGAAAGGGGGTTCGAAAGAGGATGGCTCTAGACTGTTCTCAGTGGTAGCAGATGACAGAAAAAGGAGTAATGGTTTCAAGTTGCAGTGTGGGAGGTTTAGGTTGAATATTAGGAAAAACTTTTCACTAGGAGGGTGGTGAAGCACTGGAATGGGTTGCCTAGGGAGGTGGTGGAATCTCCTTCATTAGAGGTTTTTAAGGCCCAGCTTGACAAAGTCCTGGCTGGGGATTGGTCCTGCTTTGAGCAGGAGGTTGGACTAGATGACCTCCTGAGGTCCCTTCCAACCCTGATATTCTTTGATTCTATGAAATGGAGATGTTATATGCTTCTTGCCTGGGCACAGATTACCCAAAGCACTCCTTGCTGTGAAGGTTGGAGGGAAACCCTTTTCTACCTCAGACTTAGAACCAGTTTCTCTGGCTGAGCTGCTGTGCCCCTACTTCGCAGGCCACAAACCAATTCATCTTCTGAACCTGAAACAGAGCTTCACAGAAGAAGCAACCTTGAATTTGGAAAGCATCTCTGATATGAACAGGAGTGGGAATCCTTTCTGAAGGAAACTTGCTGCTCTTGGTTGAGCTTTCGCACAGTGGAAGGAGGCATCATAAGGCCCTGATGTGTTCGTTTGACTCAGAGCTTCATGCCCTGGCAAAAGGAAGGTCACCTAGCTAGTAGTAGGCAGAGCAGAGATTGCCCTCAGAAGCTTCTGAAAGGCAACCTCACAAATCTAGCACCTCTTGGACTTTGCTAGGAACACACAGAGCAATTCTGCATACGTGTGTGCTGGGTCAGGGGTGAGGGAAAGAGTGGAAAGACAAAGCCCAGTAGAGAGATGCTGCACCAGAGAGCTGGAGCCTCAGTACCCTGGTGATTCCCAGGCTGAAGAGAGGAGATATAAACTGAAATAATAGAATCATAGAATATCAAGGTTGGAAGGGAGTTCAGGAGGTCATCTAGTCCAACCCCCTGCTCAAAGCAGGACTGATCCACAACTAAATCATCCCAGACAGGGCTTTGTCAAGCCTGACCTTAAAAACCTCTAAGGAAGGAGATTCCACTACCTCCCTAGGTAGCCCATTCCAGTACCTCACCACCCTCCTAGTGAAATAGTGTTTCCTAATATCCAACCTAAACCTCCCCCACTGCAACTTGAGACCATTACTCCTACCATCTGCTACCACTGAGAACAGCCTAGATCCAGAAAAATACAAATTGACTGCTTCTTCCATCGCCAGAGGCAGAACTGAAGAGGGGGCAAGACTTAGCAACACCACAAGACTCCTCAAAATTCTACACCCCCTTGTGGAGAGCTGGGAGAGAAGCTGGGCAGCAGGGAGACAGTAGAGATGCAAGTAGGATATAAAATCAAGTGGGGAAAAAGCCCTAAGAGGAGCCTGTATTTCAAAGTTTAATACATACCGCAGAGGCAGTCTCCTTACTCTCACACAGAGCTCTTTCCAGATCACAAAGACTCTCCAGCCTGGTCCCTCTCTTCTTTCCATTTGGCACTGGCTCCTTTAATTTTTTCTGTTTCCTTTTAAGATTCAGTGTTCCAATATCACATCTGGGAGACAACACCTAAGACACAGCCAAAGCACAACTGTCTGGAGCATTTCTCAGTGCATTTATCCTCGCATAACACATGGCCATGCACTCATAAGTCCATTTAAGTACCCTAAAACTTTGACTAACCAAAGGTTATGTTGGGGGAAAAACAAAAGCCAGAGGACTGAAAAAACGGTTACTCACCTCTCGTAACTGTTGTTCTTCGAGATGCGTTGCTCATGTCCATTCCAATAGGTGTGTGCGCACGCCGCATGCATGATCGCCGGAAGCTTTTCCCTAGTGGTACCCATCGGGTTGACAGTGGAGACCCCTAGAGTGGCGCCCTCATGGCGATGTATATATGACCCTGCCGACCCGCCACTCATTCAGTTCCTTCTTGCCGGAAGACTCCAACAGTGGGGAGGCGGGCGGGATTTGGAATGGACGTAAGCAACACATCTCGAAGAACAACAGTTACGAGAGATGAGTAACCATTTTTTCTTCTTTGAGTGATTGCTCATGTGCATTCCTAATAAGTGATTTCCAAGTGGTTACTCCAGAGGAAGGGTTGCAGTTCACCTGACTGTTGACTGAAGGACTGCCAAACCAAAAGCAGCAGCATCCCTCGCCTGCTGGTAATGGCGTAATGGGAAATGAAGGTGTGGACTGAAGACCACGTTGCTGCCTTGCAGATGTCCAGGATAGGGACCTGCACCAGGAAAGCTACAGACGTCACTTGCGCTCTGGTGGAATGGACTGTAATAGGCGGAGCTGGAATTTTAGCCAGGTCATAGCACATCCTGATGCAGGACATGATCCATGATGAGATTCTCTATGATGAGATAGGAAACCCCCTCATCCTTTCTGCAATTGCAATAAAAAACTGTGGTGATTTACGGAACGGCTTTGTGCGTTCAATGTAAAAGGCTAAGGCCCGTCTAAAATCTAAGGTGTGAAACATGCGCTCCCTGCTGGTGGCATGGGGTTTAGAGAAGAACACAGGCAAGAATATATCCTGGTTCACATGAAACTGGGAGACCACTTTGGGCAAAAATGCAGGGTGGAGGCATAGCTGCACCTTGTCTTTATAAAACACAGTGTACGGGGGTTTGGAGGTCAGGGCTCTGAGCTCGGACACCTTCCTCACAGAGGTTATAGCTACTAGGAAGGCCACCTTCCAGGACAGATAGGAAAGAGGGCAGGTAGCCATAGGCTCAAAGGGGGGCCTCATGAGAGAGGATAGGACCAGGTTTAGGTCCTAGGAGGGGGAATGGGCCGACATACAGGTGGGTAAAGTCTGTCAAAGCCCTTAAGGAACCTGCCCACCATAGGGTTACTGAATAGTGATCCCCCCAGCGTTCCCCGGGGGAAGGCCAAAATGGCCACCAGGTGTACCCTTAGGGATGATATCCCCAACCCTTGGCGCTTGAGGTCCAAGAGGTAGTCTAGGACAAGGGAACTGGGGTTGATTGTGGTTCAGATCCTCTTTGTTGGGACCAAATGGAGAAACCCTTCCACTTGGCCAGGTATGTGGCTCGAGTGGAGGGTTTTCTGCTTCCCTACAGGACTTCCCTGACCGAGTTCGAGCACTGAAGTTCCAAAGGGTTCAACCATGGAGTTTCCAAGCTGTGAGGTGGAGGGACTCCAGGTTGGGGTGCTGCAGCTGGCCGTGGTCCTGCGAAATTTAGGGATGGGCAGATGGGGACCGCTATTGGTGTGACCACTGAAAGGTTCAGCAATACGGTGAACCAGTGCTGGCAGGGCCACATTGGTGCTATCAGGATCAACAAGGCCCTGTCCTGGCGAACCTTGAGGAGCACTCTGTGTATGAGGGAGAACAGTGGGAATGCATACATTGCGTGCCCCGCCCAAGATAGGTGAAAGGCATCCGCAATGGAGCCTGGGTTGTGGTTCAGGAAGGAGCAGAACCTCTGGCACTTCCTGTTGCCTTGCGTGGCAAACAGGTCTGTATGGGGAAAGCCACACTTCTGGAAAATTGAGTGGGTGATATCTGATCTGAGGGACCACTCGTGTCCCTGGAATGAGTGGCTGAGGCAGTCTCCCAGCTCGTTCTGCACCCCAGGAAGGTATGACGCCTGCAGGTGTATGGAGTACATGATGCAAAAATCCCCCAGGGCGAGGGCTTCCCGACAGAGGGGAGAGGAGTGAGCACCACCCTGTTTGTTTATATAAAACATCGCTGTGGTGTTGTCTGTGAGTACTGATACGCACCTGTCCTGGAGACGGCTCTGGAACGTCTGGATGCCAGGCGAACCACTCTCAACTCTTGGACATTGATGTGCAGCGACAGCTCTGCCTGGGACCAGAGGCCTTGGGTTCTGACACTGCCCAGATGAGCTCCCCAACTGAGCGCCGAAGCGTCCGCAACCAGGACAATCGTCAGTTGGGGCTTTGCGAAAGGTACTCCCACACAGACTATCTGGGGATGGAGCCACCAGTGGAGGGAGCTGAGTATTCACGGGGGGAGGGTCACTACTGAGTCCAGTGGATCCCTGCCCTGCCTGTGCACCTGTGCTAGCCATGTTTGTAGAGGTCGAAGGCGGAGCCTGGTGTGTCGCACTACGTATGTGCAGACCGCCATATGTCCCAGAAGCCCCATACAGTTTCTGGCTGTGGTGGTTGGGAAACGAAGGAGGGTATAAATAGTGTCAGAGATTGCTTTGAAGTGTAGCTCTGGGAGGAATGCCCTCATGACCGTAGAGTCCAGGAGGGCTCCAATGAACTCTATCCTCTGAGTGGGGGGTCAGGATAGATATGGGTTCATTCAGTGTAAGGCCCAGCCTGAGGAACGTGTCCCTGATCAGGGATACATGCTGCACTACCCTTCTTTGGGATGCTACCTTGAGAAGCCAGTCGTCCAGGTATGGGAAAACCTGGACCTGACGCCTGTGGACAAACGCTGCCACTACCGCCATACGCTTGGTGAAAACCTGAGGGGCGGTAGAAAGGCTGAACGGAAGCACCCTGAACTGGTAGTGATGGCCACTGACTATGAACCTGAGAAAACGCCTGTGAGAAGGGATAACTGAAATATGGAAATACACGTCCTTCAAGTCGAGGGTGGCGTACCAGTCTCCCGGCTCCATTGAGGGAATGATGGTGGCCAGAGAGACCATGCGAAACTTCACCATTTTTTATGTATGAGTTGAGGTCTCGCAGGTCCAGGATAGGCCAAAGCCCCCCCTTGGCCTTGGGGATAAGGAAATAACAGGAGTAGAAACCCTTGCCCCTGAATTCCTGAGGGCCCTCCTCTATCACCCCTAGTGCTAGAAGCAACTGAACCTCCTGTAAAAGAAGTTGCTCATGAGGGACGGGGAAGGGGGTTGGGAGGGCGGTAGGGAGCAGAATTGGATAGAATATCCTGCCCCTACTGTGCAGAGGACCCAGCGATCTGACGTGATCTGAGCCCAAGCCCAGTAGAAGCGGGAGAGTCGGTTCACAATGGGACGGGAAGGTCTGGTAAGGCGACTGGTGCGCTGTCCTCGTGCGTAACTTCAAAAGTTAGGCTTAGGGCCAGGGAGCTGTTTAGTCAAACGCTGGCCTTGGCCCAAAGAGGGCTGTGGGTGCCTCCTATTGTTTCTGCCCCCCCTTCTAGGTGGGTCCCACCTAGGGGGTCCTTGATAGAAGCGAGATGGGGGCTGAGGCCTAAAAGGTCTTCTTTGAGGTGTAGGGGTGTGCAGCCCCAGAGATCTTAGCGTGGCCCGTGAGTCCTTGAGGCTGTGTAAACGTTTGTCTGTATTTTGGGCAAACAGGTCCTCACGGACAAAGGGAAGGTATTTTGGACCTCAGGAGGGATACCCAAGACCTGGAGCCATGCACTATGTCTCATAGTGATGGCGGTGGCCATAGCTCTAGCTGCTGAATCCGCTGCATCGAGGGCTGCTTGAAGAGCAGTTCTAGAGACCACCCTGCCTTCCTCCAGGAGGGCTCCGAACTCCCTATGTGAATCAGTCGGGACAAACTCCTGGAACTTGGCCAGTGCTGACCAGGAATTAAAGGCATAACAGCCTAGCACTGCCTGTTGGTTAGCTATTCGAAGCTGGAGACCCCCAGTCGAATAGACTTTACAGCTGAAGAGGTCCAGCTTCTTTGTGTCACGTGACTTAGGAACGGAACCCAGTTGACCCTGCCGCTCCTTATGATTTACAGTGTCTACGACCAACGTACCCGGCTGGGGGTTTGTAAAAAGGTGCTCACAGCCCTTTTGTGGTACAAAGTAGCGTCTCTCCACACCCTCAGCCGTCAGTAGTATAGAGGCTGGAGTCTGCCAAAGCACGTTGGTGGTGGTCTGGATAGACTTTATGAGGGGCAATGCAAGCCTGGAGGGACCCTCCGGGGCGAGGATATTTACTATGGGGTCTAAGTCCTTGGCAACTTCCTCCGCCTGGAGGTTAAGGTTAATTGCCATCCTCCTAAGTAGGTCCTAGTGGCCCTTGACAGCCATCGGTGGTAAAGCGGTGGATGTGCCCGCCACAGCCTCATCAGGCGAAGAGGAGGAAGACGTTCCCAGAACTGGGTCCTCCTGCCCCTCCGGCTGTCTAGAGGCCAGACGTGGTAACTCAGGAGGCCTGACAATGACCCGCTGAGTGGCCTCTATTGTCGGTGGAGTGGCAGCTGTGGCTGATCGACAGTCGCATCCCGTGTAGGGTCCTCTGGTGCCTTAGGGGAGCGGCGTGCTGTTGATGATGCCGATAGAGGGGCACGGGGCCCCGATACCACCGACACAGGTCTAGACTCTTGGCCTTGTGCCTGATGATAGGCCCAGGGGGTCCAAAAGGGCCATTGTACTGTGCCCTGCCACTGAGGTGGCCAAGTGGCTATGGGCATCTCTTGCTCCACCAGCCGATGGTGCCGGGAACGATGTCAGGACTGAGATCGGCAATGACTGCATCGGGACCGTGACGATTCGGCCTCCGACTCCAATGCCAACCACGGTGGAGTGGAGCCCGATGGTACCGGAGAATGGTAGCGAGGAGATGGAGACTGGCGCCATAGCATCATGGGTTTACCACGGTGCTGGATTAGTGGCGGTGCCATCATCGGTGCCGTCATCGGTGTCCCCAATGGTGCCGTAGCCATCGGAACCGCCATCATCGGTGCCGCCATTATAGGTAGTGACATCGAAGCCAAAGTTGTTGGTGGTATAGCAGCGCCCCTCGGTGCCGGGCACTCTGCTACGGTTGGCACCAATGCCGGTAGCTGAGTCTGCAGGCCCAGATCTCGCACATGCGGGGCCGGGTACTGCGACATCATATCAATGAGGTTGCAGGCCGCCTCATAGGTGTCCGGAGTGGAGGGGAGGTCAAGCTCTTCCTCCAATTGCCCATGGGTAGGAAAATTCATTCCCGCCAGACTCAAGGGCTCTGCAGCCGGGGCCTACGCTGACAGCGTTGGCTCTTGAGGGCCTTGCCGGGGGTGTCCAACTGGAGGACACACCCCACTGTGATCACACTTCAGCTTCCTGACAGGGGAACAGCCTCTGTCTGGCTTCTTTTTCTTATGTGGCACTGGAGAATGGGATCGGTGCCTATGCGAGGCACTGGCATTGTGTGCCGGGGAACGGTGCTGGTGGCTCCTTGCCGGGTCCTTCCTCGGTGCCGGGACATCCCGCACCGAGACCGGCGCACTGCATACTGAGGAGACCGGAGTCGGTTCCATCTGCGGCTGAAGGGCTGACTCCATCAAAAGGAGTTTCAGGCAGTAGTCCCACTCTTTCTTTGTTCTGGGTTTAAAGCCCCTGCAAATAGGGCACTTATCTGTTTGGTGGCCCTCGCTGAGACGCTTGAGACAATCGGCATGCGGCTTACTTGTGGGCAAAGGCTTCCCACACCTCTCGCACGCTTTAAACCCCTGCGGCCAAGGCATGCCCCAGTGCCAGGGAGAGTAGAACGAAAGGGGGGGGGGGGGACCCGCTGGGAGAACAATAACTACAACTATTAACAACTTGAATAACTATCTACACTGAAGACAAAGGAAACCACTAGGCTAAGTAACTTGCGAGCAAGCACTAAGCTATTCCAATGACCGTCACGGGCGATAAGAAGGAACTGAATGGGTGGCGGGTCGGCAGGGTCATATATACGTTGCCATGAGGGCGCCACTCTAGGGGTCTCCACTGCCGACCTGATGGTTACCGCTAGGGAAAAGCTTCTGGAGATCGTGCATGCGACACGCACACACACCTATTGGAAGGCACATGAGCAATCACTCGAAGAAGAATCCCATTTACTGAAATGGACGAGATTGCAAATTCATCTTTAATATGGAGTGGAGGTCCATGGAGACTCTGTTGCAGCAAACATTATTCCCTCTTGATCTTAGCAGTCAGCTCCTGGTCACACTAAGACTCCAAGGCTGCCCATCCCCAGACACCCCCAGTTTATAAACTAGGGTCTGGGAAAAGGTTAGGAATGTTTCCAGTTGCTGCAACAGTTTAGATTCATAGCCAGGCTAACGAGCAGTGTCACAAGCACACCTATGCTCACACTATTTAAGAATTTGATATGGGAAGTCTGTCTGCACAGTTAGTCTTTGTTTCTAGTTTAGTTAGTTAATGAAAATACAAAACAAGCCTTCTCCAGGCTGAAGAGAAACATGCAGTAAACTTACAATATGCAAAATGAATGAGGAGTACTTGTGGCACCTTAGAGACTAACAAATTTATCTGAGCATAAGCTTTCGTGGGCTAAAGCCCACTTCATCAGATGCATACAGTGGAAGATACAGTACGAAGATCTCACACACACACACACACACACACACACACACACAGAGAACACGAAAAAATGGAGGTTGCCATACCAACTCTAACGAGAGTAACCAATTAAGGTGGGCTATTATCAGCAGGAGAAAAAAAAACTTTTGTGGTGATAATTAGGATGGTCTATTTCAGACAGTTGACAAGAAGGTGAGAGTAACAGTAGGGGGAAAATAAGCATGGGGAAATAGTTTTTAGTTAGTGTAATGACTCATCCACTCCCAGTCTTTATTCAAGCCTAATTTAATGGTGTCCAGTTTGCAAATTAAGTCCAGTTCTGCAGTTTCTCGTTGGAGTCTGTTTTTGAAGTTTTTTTGTTAAATAATTGCAACTTTTAGGTCTGTAATTGAGTCTCCAGGGAGGTTGAAGTGTTCTCTAACTGGTTTTTGAATGTTATAATTCTTGACATCTGATTTGTGTCCATTTATTCTTTTGCGTAGAGACTGTCCGGTTTGGCCAATGTACACGGCAAAGGGGCACTGCTGGCACATGACGGCATATATCACATTGGTAGATGTGCAGGTGAACGAGCCTCTGATAGTGTGGCTGATGTGATTAGGTCCTATGATGGTGTCCCTTAAATAGATATGTGGACAGAGTTGGCAATGGGCTTTGTTGCAAGGATAGGTTCCTGGGTTAGTGTTTTTGTTGTGTGCTGTGTGGTTGTTGGTGAGTATTTGCTTCAGGCTGCGGGGCTGTCTGTAAGAGAGGGCTGGCCTGTCTCCCAAGATCTGTAATCAGACATCAAGAATTGTAACATTCAAAAACCAGTCGGAGAACACTTCAACCTCCCTGGAGACTCAATTACAGACCTAAAAGTCGCAATTATTCAACAAAAAAAACTTCAAAAACAGACTCCAACAAGAAACTGCAGAACTGGACTTAATTTGCAAACTGGACACCATTAAATTAGACTTGAATAAAGACTGGGAGTGGATGAGTCATTACACAAACTAAAAACTATTTCCCCATGCTAATTTTCCCTCTACTGTTACTCACACCTTCTTGTCAACTGTTTGAAATGGGCCATCCTGATTATCACTACAAAAGTTTTTTTTCTCCTGCTGATAATAGCCCACCTTAATCGATTACTCTCATTAGAGTTGGTACAGAACCCCCATTTTTTCATGTTCTCTGTATATCTATCTACCTACCTACTGTATTTTCCACTGCATGCATCTGATGAAATGGGCTTTAGCCCACGAAAGCTTATGCTCAAATAAATTTGTTTCTCTCTAAGGTGCCACAAGTACTCCTCGTTCTTTTTGATGATACAGACTAACAGCCACCACTCTGAAATATGCACAATGCCTCTAAAATCCTTTGCAAAAACATTTAATAAAATATTAAAGCCAATTTCAGCTTTTTATGGAATTAATACCCGCAGCAGTGAGGTGACAACTTAGACATGAACTCTGTGCACTTGTGGATACAGCTTAGAGTTCTTACCTCTAGAAGTGAGTAAGGGGAGTTCTCTGTCAGAAATGTATTGGCTGCACACTCCTTCCAAGCTTGAACATCTGCCACTAAAGATTCTAGCCTTGGCAGGTAGTCCAGATGCACCGGTATAGATCGACCTCTCACCACAAGTTCCACAAGTGTGTCTAGCACGGGTACACGTCCTCCAGCCTAATGAATTAGAAATGAAGAGATGCTTGATTTGTGCAAGACAAAAACAGAACAAAGACATTTGAATCAACTGGAGTGAGATTTTGTAAAACAGAATCTAGGCTCTTTATTCTCCTATTGAGAACAGTCCTATTTATGATTTTTTTTTTTTTTCAATTTTTGGCACCAGTTTGTTATCTGTGTTTTTTAAATACCCTAATAATAAAAGTACATGTAATAATAAAAGTACATGTTCAAACTGAAAGCATTAAAAAAAGGACAACTACAAAATAACTCCAGGCAAAAAAGACTCCCGCAGCTGAAAGCTCCCAGCACCCACACCACCATGCATCCCTCTCTTCTGGAAAGCAAAGGAATTTTGTAGCATGCCCTGAAGGTAAATCAAATCCAGTCTATGAACATCCAGTCTATGCATATCATAGCAGAGTAACATTCCAAAGCAGAGCTCCCCTTAAAAGCAGACCCTGTTCATTTAATTAGGGGTCTACGGATCAAGTGGCTGTATCAATTGGAAGCATGGCAGAACCACATAAAGGAGAGGTGATTTCTGAAACAGGCAGAATTAAAACCATTTAGGACTCTACAGGTTACAAACACCTTAAATTTCATCCAGAAGTCAACTGACGAAAGATTGCATAGCACTGACACTATGTACTCCATATAGGAAACAATGTTCGCTGTAAGTGATTCAATCAAATTCACTATTTCTAAAAATGTAAGAGCTTAAATTAAAGGTGCTGCCACTCAGCAGGGCCTTCTCTTCATACCCTTCAGTGTGTGGAACGTCAAAGCCCCCAACTTAAACATTAGAAACCAGGAAATGTTCAGTTAAGGTCTCCCCACATGATAGCGCCAAAAAAGTTAGTGTTATAAGAATAAACAGAACACAAACTTACAAAACCCAGGAAACGCACACTCTCTTCATAGTTTCTGTTAAAAGGTAAATTTTGCAGCCTCTTTAAAATCCCTAAGAAAAGTATACTGGACTGAGAATTAGTGGTCAGGTCAGGGTAGAGTTTGTGGAGTAAATCTGAAGTCATTCGAAAAAAAAGTTCCCAAGACAACGCATCCTAAAAACTGAGTTATTTTGAACAGCTGCTAAAGCTCTCTTGTCTTTTTATTTTTTTTGCTCATACCAATCATTGCACCACCCTACCCCCGAGATCTAGTACACTGTACGAAGAAGGTGGCCCATAATTTGAAACATTAAACATGGAATGAAGCAGCACTCTTATGTTGCTAACAGAATACCACACAATTCAAAAGGTACAAGGGAGAAGAGTAGAGAGCACAGGAGTCTGTGTAGTGTGCCTGTAGCACATTAATTCCAATCTGTAATTCTAAAAAATAAGGTCTAATAAATTATTGTATTTCACATGTTAGATGTTTTCAGTACCATGCACTAAGCTCAGCGAGGGGTGTCCAGTGATACAGGTTTCTTGTGCTTCCTATCTCTGTTTTATCCTATGTGCAAAAAAATGGTTAGAAGAATTTTGTAACTTAGAAAATAGCTCAGTTTTTGGGTTCCTGCATCTTGGCATACTACTTTATGAGACGATTTTCAATTTTCCCCAAACTCAAGCTCATCTTCCAGTTTACAGGCTGATGTAACTTTAGATGTAAAATTATATGGACACTCAAAATTTGGCTTTTAGCAGAAGTTTTGCCACAATTTTAACTATTAAATCTAGCTGTTAGGTACTTATCTAACCCCCATTACTGTAGAAGTCGAGCTTCTCACAATCTTTAACATAATTATCCCCACAACACCTTTTGAGGCAGGGAAGTATTGTTATCTGTATCTTACATGGCAGAGTAGGGAACTGAACCCTGGTTTAAGAGCCAGGCTACTGCCTTAACCCCCGAACCATCCTTTCCCTTAAAGAGAACATATCCCTTATATACACTTTAAAAAGGATGTTGAAAAACTGAAGAGAGTTTCTAAGTATGTACATGGGGAAAGAAGGTTTTTGACATTAGGAGGCCCTTTAAGTTTAGAAGATGACAGCACAGCAAGATCCAACACTTGACATTTGAAGCCAGAAAAATTCAATTTGGAAATAAGATGCACATTCTTAACACTGAGGATAATAAAAGTTTCCCGTGTGAAGTGGTTAATTCACTGTTGCTTTAAGTCTTTAAACTGAGACTGGTTGTCTAAATGATATGTTTTAGTTTAACCACAAGTTATAAAGCAGTACAGTAGGGAAAAATAATTCCTTCTACCACAGGAGTTAACTGGATGAAATTCCATTGTGTATGTTTTACTGAAGGCTAGATTAGATGATCACCAGAGTCTCTTCTGGCCTTAAAAATCTATGAATCTACAATAGGCAACTCCTACATTCTGCACTAGCAGCAATTTCTGAATAGTCTTAAGGAATAAACATCCAGATCACATGATACTAATCTGGTAACCATTGTACAAGTTGTTCAGCCACACCATTTGAGCCAAAGATGACAGAATGTAGTTCCTACTGCCATGCTTCTCTCGTGTGGAGCAATATTTGCCTAGTATGATAAAGTATCACATAGTAGGATATCGGCTAAGGCGGAAAGTCCAAAATTCTGGTCGTCAGCACACTGCATACTTTCAACTCGCTTGGGAAGCTCACAATCAGTGTACTCACAAATCAATCAATTCTATTAAATACAGAGTATAAAGAAATGATAGCCATCAAGTATGGACAAAAAAATCAGCAAAAGTAAAACATTACTTCTCATAGGACAGAAGCTTCAGCCAATTCCTGTCATGACTTCCAATAGTGAATACAAAATAAAATATGTAAGAGGAAAGCCATTCATACACCATTTCTACACTAGGGACATTTACCAAAAATGCCCACTGGTAGCACTTCTGGGAGCTCCAGTGCAGACAAAGCTCTCAAGGGCCAGACTCATTCCTACCACTGAGTCCATCAGACTTGTTTTCAGAATGTTTAACTGACACATGTATAAATGGGTCCTGTCAGAGAAGCCTTCTCTATACAAATGGGAATATTAAGAGTGTTAGAAATGAGTAAAGGACTGTAAAATCTTTTTTTTTTTAACCTCACTTTTTATCTGACATGAACAGCTGCTCATGTTATCTATTATTATCACAGTAATTCCAAAATTAGTTCATGTTAGAATTCTGATGTTACTTGTCATATAATGCATATTATATATGCACAACTAGGATGTTAACTTAAGAATGACTGGGCCATAAGCAAAAAACTACACAGATACAGTATAAATATGCTTTTTAAATAGTCATCAGACAATCTCTGAAAATAACAGGCAATCCCTAACATTAAAATGACCAGAGTAATCTAGAAATAAAATAGTCTTAGCAACATGGCTTTTACCAGTGAGGATTTTTTGTAGCTAGACAATGGTACAAAAACTATAGCAGTGTTAAAATATAGTGTCATAATTGTTACCTGGTGGCTGTGAGAGACTTATATTAAGGAATGTTTTGCACTATGAATATCCCCAAATGAATAACCAACAGGAACATTTTACCTACCTGCAGGGCCTCCACTTCCTGTAGCCAATCTTTGGCCTTCTGTACAGCATCTTTCAGAGCAATGCCATTTGGGAGATAGGCAGGAATCTCCTCTATCTCCTTGACTGCTGCCGCAAGACTGCTTACTGACTGTCGTGGTCTATGTAAATGATATATACAGCCTACTCAAAATGTGATACAAAGTAATTCATTTTAGCTTTGTTATCTCAAACTACAAAACAAATATTGAACTGAATTAGGGATGAACCCTACACACACACACAATTCTAAGAATGAGACTACATTCTTACCACTATGCTGTTCAAGGAGCTGTTTCGAAAGGAGGAAGGTATACCCAACACTACCAGTCAATTTACGTCTTTGTAATATGACTAGGATTTTAATAATAATAATGTACGGCACAATACCTAATTTTTGGCTATCAAGTCAGTCATTACTGCAGTGACATTTGGGAGTGCTAACATTTTGATTTATAAATAATTCATTTAAAAAACTGATATTTTTGTAATAGTTAAATTCAAGCTAAAACTAGGGACAATTTAAGAAAAGGACCCCACACCCCAAATCCATGGCCCTCCACAAATATCATACACTACATAAGCGAAAAAGGGCTGTTGGACTTATTCCTCTCACTTAAAAAAAAAAAAAAAAAGTTTTTTTATGCCTGAAAAAGGTGAGCAATATGGATCTCAGTCTAGGGAAAAGTAGACAGAGACCACTAGCCAGTGACTTAAATGCCAACTTGGGTCGTTGTAGCTAGTAACAGAGGTGAGAGACTCGAAGTTACCCAGAGCACTGTAAATGAGTTCCTGTCCCAGAGCTGACTTTTTTTTTTTTCCTCTTTTTTTTTTTTTAGAAAAAAGGGACTGAGCAGAGATTTCGGTTCAGCGTACCCACTACACTTGAGATATACATTTTAAAAGTGTTTTTTTCCCTGCATCTAAAAGGATTTGGCTAGGTACACTGAAGAACTTGAAAAGAAAACTAAAGAGAGGTTGTTCACCACAGTATTTGTTTTTTAACTGTGTAAAATGTAAACATTTCACATGTGTGTCCTTCAGTGCCTGTGAAATCACTTTGGTACATTTCCTGGTACTGAATTATTGAGTATGTACCACAAGGATTTCACAGAGAGAAAAAAAATGGTTGGTTGTTTAAGACTACTTAAAACTTATCTTGGGGCGATTGCTGCCTTGCACACTCAGGCTGGTTAGTGGGGCCATCTGGCACAAATTTATGTTTAACTCCATTGGTTTTTAATTTGTTGTTCACCTTCAGCTAAAAAGAATAGAGAAAGTAAACTCACTGTAGCAAATGAAGGTGTTAAAACCTTGTTTACTCAAAAAGCTGCTGTTTGATTCTGGAGTGCCTTATGTATTTTGAAAAGAGGTGTCCATATTGGTTTAAAAGAAAAAGCAGTGTATTACATGCATCCTTTTTCTTCTCATCAGAGTTGCAGTGATCAATCAGGAAAATCTGGGTGTTTATTTTATAGTGTTTATACATTTCCATGAGGGAGATTTAACATAACATCTAAAATTCCATAAACCTTTGAATGAGAGCCTGAGCATCTGTCAGAAAGTTCCAAAGGCAGGAAATTTTTAGAGATACAGCAGATTCACCCCAAACTCAAACCTGTCAGCTAACAGTAGGGGCTTCAGAAAAAAATATTTATTTGTCATGATGCTATTACATATGTATATTCTGCAATTAGTAACTCAGTTTTGTTGCTTACAGGCACAATTTCACCTATAGCTCTGATTTTTTGTGGGATCAAGCCAAATTTATTCTAGAGTTTGTGCTTTACCATCACATTTCTCTTAAATAACAAACAATGTGACCAGTACAAGAGTGGTAAGAAATGCTCGAGTATTTAAATAATTATGAAGCCAAGGATCTGGGAGCCAAATTCTGGTCTCATAGAATCTGCACTTAGCATACAGCTTTCAATTACATCTTAATGAATGTAACAAATGTTATTTCTTCCTTTATATTAATTATGCTATATTGAGAGTGAAATGTCCAGCAGCATCCTTTCATCACAGTGAGGAGGTATTCCATCTCAATTCCTCCTCTCTCCATCTTTAGGCCTTGTCTACATAGGAGAGTTTTACCATTTATACTGATATAATTACAATTATAGAAGTATAAACCACCCCACTTGGATACTCTTATTCCAGTATAATAGTTGGGTTTTTTTTTGGTTTAGCTTACGTCGTTTCTTAAGTAACATAAACGATCAAAAAGGCCCCTATTATTCCGGTATAAGAATGTCTACATGGGGGACTGAAACCAGTAGAACCACACTGGTTTAAATTCACATCTTAGCTTATAATTCACATTTTAGCTTTATTGTGTAGACAAGCACTAAGATTTGAAACACTGATGGAGGAGTAAACAATTGAATTGATCTGAACCTTCAACTGTTTTTACAGGTCTTTTCCATCTTCCCCTCCCTTCATTTGTTCATGTAAGATATATAAACAGCATGGAATTGTCCTTCTGCATATCATCCAATATTACAAAGTTCCATGCAATACCTGATACAAAGTAAGTAACGATACACTAGTATACTCATGCACTCATAAAAATGAAGAGGAAAAACAAAGGCAAGAAGGTCAGGACCACATGTGAACTGCCTGCTTTTTGGGTTACCAAGTGAAAGATGCAACACTAATTGCACCTATTCCCAAACTCTAAGATTCAGCGTCTACCTGGCCTTTATCAGATTTCTGGCCTTGTCATCCCAGTGTTCAGACACAGTAAGAAGTTCTTGCAGTTTAGCCATTGCTTTCTCAACTGCTGAATGAGGAGTCAGCCCAACGCCTGAGTCTATGAGTCGTCTCATATCATCCAGGGTAAGGGAGCTTTGATCCAAGCAAGCTTGCTGTACATCTTCCAGCCAGCGTGCCTGCTCCAGACGGATCCGCAGTTCTGCTAGCTGTGGAAGATCAACATCAAACTCAAAGCTGACATTCAATAGCTCCTGCAGTTCTGCAGCACTGGGCATTTCTTCAGACAGAAGTTTTTGGCTATGCTGTTGGAAAGCTTCCACACGATTAAGAAGATCCTGAAACACACAACAGCAAATATTAAAACGAAAGGTGAAAACCACTGTCAAAGCTTAAAGCTCCTATACCCAAACACCACAGCCATCTTGGCTGTACTGTGAGTTAAAGCACTGCTAGTAGAATTTACGGGTAAACACCTCACTAAGGCCATGTCTATATGTACAGTGTTGCAGCGGCACAGGTGTACTTAAACAGCTGCGCCACTGCAGCATGTGTGATGAAGACGCTCTATGCCGACAGGAGCTCTCCCATCAGCAGAAAAAAACCCGCCCCGTGAGCAGCAGAAGCTATCCTGGCAACATAGCTTGTTCACACAAGTGCTTATGCTGGTGTAATTTATGTCAGTTGGGAGGTGGTATATTCACACCCCTGGACGACATAAGTTATGCCGACAAACTATAGTGTAGGCATAGTTGTATGATGCAAGGAATGCACAAGGCAAAATAACCTTGAAATGCTCATCCTCTTCTTAATACCTTGGGATTTAGAATACTTTCATAAATAGTGTATCAGCAACACTAAACAGAACTTGAGTCCTTCCACTTGTGAATTCCTGTTCTAGACTAGCTGTTCAACTGTATGCAGTCTTAAGAACACTTTATTGCTATCTTTATTATTTTAAGTGTTTTAGTTCCTCCCCCTCCTCTCTAGAGCTCTCAAAGTTACCTTCAGTAATGGAGTCTGACTGAGGACACAGGGTAGAGCATACAGCTGTCTTACAAACAACCGAAGCTCATTCACAGTCAGCTGATTTGGGGATTTTCCTCCACCAGAACGATATCTGCAATTACATATAGGCATTTCCAGATTGTCAGAGGTCACTAAAACATACTCCAACATTTAAAGTTTTAAGTCTACTCATGAATTTTCAGAAACTTTAGCTCAGAGATTATACATGAAAAGCACGATCTTCAAAGCATCTAAGTGAATTAGGACTTGTCTATATGCGAAACTGAATGGAAAAAAAAAAAGATACCCACCTTTTCATAACTGTTGTTCTTTGAGATGTGTTGCTCATATCCATTCCATTGTCGGTGTGCACGCACCCATGTGTGCAGTCATCGAAGACGTTTACCGTAGCAGTATCCGGAGGGCTGGCTGTGGCACCCTCTGGAGTGCCGCACTCATTCCATTGTATATCAGGCGCCGCTGGCCCTCCGCCCTCTCAGTTTCTTCTCCTCAACAACTCCGACAGAGGGGCAGGAGGGCGGGTAATGGAATGGACGTGAGCAACACATCTCGAAGAACAGTTTTTTCTTCTTCGAATGCTTGCTAATGTTGATTCCATTGTAGATGACTCACAAGCAGAATCCTCAGAGGTGGGCTTGGAGTTCACAGCCTTGCAGCTTGGAGCACTGCTCTGCCAAAACCAGCACCATCATGAGCTTGCTGGGTCAGTGCATAGTGCAAAGTGAATGTGTGGACAGACGACCAGGTCACAGCCTGACAAATTTCTTGGATCGGCACTTGAGCGAGGAAGGTTACTGAGGACACCTATGCCCTAGTCGAGGGAGCCGTCATGATTGCTGGCTGGTGCATATTCGTCAGCTCATAACAGTAGCGGATGGAGGCCGTGATCCAGGATGAGATTCTCTGGGTAGACACTGAGCAACCCTTCATCCTGTCTGCGACAGCAACAAATAACTGTGTAGACTTATGGAATGGCTTCGTTCTATCTATGTAGAAGGCCAGAGCCCGTCTGATGTCCAGGGTATGCAGCCTGAGTTCCTCATCTGTCACATGAGGCTTTGGACAAAGGATATGTCTTGATCTGTATGGAACTGGGAGATGACCTTGGGCAGAAAGGCCGGATGCAGACACAGTTGGACCTTGTCCTTATAGAAGATCGTATAAGGCGGTTCTGACGTGAGCACCCTGATCGCTGATACCCTACAGGCCGAAGTTATAGCGACAGAGAAGGAGACCTTCCATGAGAGAAGCAGGAGGGAGCACGAAGCCAAAGGCTCAAACAGGGGTCCCATTAGCCTTGAGAGCACAAGATTCAGGTCCCAAGGGAGAACCAGGTCCCGGATATGCGGGTAAAGGAGCTCCAAACCTTTCAGGAAGCGCGCCGTCATGGGATGGGCAAAGACCAACCTGCCTTGAAGCAGAGGGTGGAACGCTGAAATGAATGCCAGGTGTACCCTAACTGAAGACAGCGACAGGCCCTGGAGCTTAAGGTGCAGCAAATAGCCCACAATGTCTTGCAGTGGGGCCTCTTCCACTTGAATGTGATGATCTGATGCCAAACACGTGAACCACTTCCACTTTGCCACGTAGGTAGCCCTGGTGGAGGGTTTCATGCTGCCCAGCAGGACCTGCTGGACACCAGCGGAAAACTGCCGCTCGTCCCTACTTAACCATGCAGTAACCAGGCTGTCAAGTGGAGTGCTGCTAGATTCGAATGCAGCAGATTGCCATGGTTCTGGGACAGCAGAGCTGGCCAAAGAGGCAGCTGCTGAAAGACTCAGCAGCATGCTGAATCAGTGTTGATGAAGCCACACTGGGGCTATAAGGGTGACTGTCGCTTTGTCTTGCTTCACCTTTAGCAGGACCTTGTGGATTAACGGCACCTGCAGGAAGGCATACGTCAGTGCTCCCGACCACGGGTTTAGGAAGGCGTCAAACAGGGAGCCCTTGTCCCTGCCCTGCCGAGAACAGAATATGTGGCACTTTCTGTCCTGCCTGGATGCGAACAGCTCCACGTGGGGAGTTCCCCACCTGCAGAAGATTAGGCTGATCACCTCCTGGTGGAGTGACCATTCGTGGTCAGAGGAGAAGGTCCTGCTGAGGCGATCGGCTAGGATGCTCTTGGTTCCAGGCAGGTGGGTGGCTACCAGATGAATGGTGCGCTGCACACACATGTCCCAGAGGCTGAGAGCTTCCCAACAAAGGGCCGAAGACCTGGCGCTGCCTGCCTGTTGATGTAATACATCGCGGCAGTATTCTCTTTCAGGTGGGGCAAGAAAGCCTGGTAGGGCAGGCGAACTGCTCTGAGCTCCCGACATTAATATGAAGGGCTAGGTCAGCTTGTAGCCAGCGGCCCTGGGTGTTGAGCTCCCCCAGATAGTCTCCCCAGCCCAGATCTGATGTGGCCGAGACCAGGGCAAGCGACGGAGATGGTGTTGCGAAGGGAACTCCTTGCAGCACCGACTTGGGATCCCGCCACCAGTCCAGAGACAAGAAGACGTGGCTTGGCACCACTGTGTCCAGGGAGTGCCAGCTGGGGATCTAGACTGAGGCCAGCCATGCTTGCACAGGTCTCAGATGAAGTCGGACATAGCTGACCATGTACGTGCACACGGCCACGTGTCCCACCAGCTGCAGCACATGTGGGCCGTGGTGAGCTGGCTCTTTATGTGGGAGATCAAGTCCGCCATGGGCTGAAACTGCACTTCCGGAAGGAAGGCCCTGGCTCGAATGGAGTTGAAAACTGCCCCGATGAACTCTATGCTTTGGACTGGTGTTAATGTGGACTTCTCTGTATTTATTAACAGGCCCAGGTCGCTGCAGTCACACATCTGTTTGGTTGGAAAAAAGGTCAACACCATGAAACAAGAGGTCGTGAATAGAGGCCTGCAACTCCTGGGACAGTCCGGCAGTCTGAAGCCAGGAACTGCATTGCATGACCACTGCCAAGGGTACCACCCGGGCAGCTGAATCAGCCGCGCCCCAGACCATTTGGAGGGAGCATCAAGCCACTGCAGTCTCCTCCTCCACCAGAGTTGCGAACTCTGGGCCGTCTCCTGAGACATGGAGTCCTTGAACTTGAGGAGAGTGTCCCACAAGTTAAAGTTATAGTGACCCAAAAGTGGAGGCTGGCCATAGAAAAAAACTTGTGACCAAACAAATCCAGCCTCTTGGCCTCCTCATTCTTAGGGGTGGAACTGGTGGGCCCCCGTTTATCCCTCTTGTTGGCTACATCACCTTCATATTGGTGCACACAACAAAATTCATGTAGTGGGGGTGGGGCTGAGGGGTTCAGAGTGGGGGAGGGGGCTCATGGTTGGAACAGAGGGTTAGGGTGTGTGGGGGCGGTGAGGGTTCTGGCTGGGGGTGTGGGCTCTGGGGTCGGGCCAGGGATGAGGGGTTTGGGATGCAGGAGGGGCTCCAGGGCTCCGGCGGTGAGAGAGGACTCCCTCTCCCTCTCTCTCCCCTCAGCAGCACGTGCGCCGCAGGGGACAGGCACCTCACCTCGCCACAGCAGCTCCAGCATAGCATACTAGTCACCTCTCCAACGCAGTGACTGAGGGCTGGCGGGAGTGTGGCAACGGCATGATGGGAATGTCCCAGGCGTTCCAATAAGGTCATTGGGTTGGCCACTGGCCCTGCTGCCAGGCTGGCACCGATGCTGCAGATACGCCCTCCAGAGCCCAACCAAGTTGCTGTCCAGGCGAGGGGCTGAACTCCTCCTCCAAGCGGGAGAAGTTGTCACCCTTCAGTGACCAAGGCGGGGCAACTGGTGCCGGGAGTGGTCTGACTGGTGCCGGGAGTAGGGAGAGCAGCGCCAGGTTAGGGAGAGACCTCGAGGTCTCGGTGATGGCGACCGACAGTGCAACAAAGACCCGGTCTGAGGAGATCATCTACACCTGGGCGCGAAGACGGGGATCAGGAGCCCGGTGCTGATGATTCATAGTGGCGAACCAGAGACCTGGGCTGATGTGGAGACCAAGAACGTAGTGACCTAGGGCTCTGTCTTGGCTCTGGAGATCAGTAGTGCTCGCTTGTCTTGTGCAATGCCCTGTGGGGGGGGGATAGCTCGGGGGGATAGCTCAGTGGTTTGAGCATTGGCCTGCTAAACCCAGGGTTGTGAGTTCAATCCTTGAGGGGGCCATTTAGGGATCTGGGGCAAAAATTGGGGATTGGTCACCCTATGAGCAGGGGGTTGGACTAGATGACCTCCTGAGGTCCCTTCCAACCCTGATATTCTATGATTAACCATGTAGGCGGGCTTGCCCTCACGGGGAGCCATAGCCAGTTCCATTGCTACACACGGTGCCGGCTGCAGCAGGGGTGCTCAAAACTCTCCAGGCACCAGGAGCTGAGAGGAAGTCAACTGTGGTCTCGACTTGGGCCTTTTACCATTCCCTGGAGTAGGTGGCGGGTCCTTTTGTGGGGAGGAACTCCACGGGGCTAAGCCCTTTTGCAGGTCCAGAGTGGGTGTAAGGCCCAAACAGGGCTTGCTGGTGCCAACTTCTTTGTTTTCTTCTTCGACACTGTCGACGGGGATCAGTGCTGGGAAGAACCCGGTACTGGGGGTGCGCTACACGCTGTGTCAGGCTGTGCTGGCTCCAAGACGTATGTCAAGCTATCTCTGTGTCCGAGGACGAAAGTTCTTACAGATGGGATAGCGCTCCTTTATGTGGGATTCTCCGAGGCAGCTTCCACAACTCTCATGCAGGTCACTAACAGGCATAGGCCTGTTACTTTTGGAACAAGGCTTAAAACCCAGAGACCAGGGCATGCCCTGCCTAGGGCATAGTCCCTGCCGGGACACTATCTGACTAAACACTTAACAGCTACTTAACAACTGACTAACAAACATTAAACTATTTGCAGTTAGAAGCACAAGGCTGAGATAGGAGAGAAAAATCGCTGACTGCTTGCTGAGCAAGGGACAGAGATGCTCCAACTGATCACCATGGGCAGTCAGCACCTGATACACTGTGGTATGAGCGTGGCACTCCAGAGGGCGGAACAGCTGGCCCTACAGATAATGCTAAGGCAAAAGTCTCTGACGACCATGCACGTGGGCATGTGCACACCTACAATGGAATCGACATGAGCAAGCACTCAAAGAAGAATAGCTATAGTGGAATAAATAATCCAGCAATAACTCTTCATGTGGACATACTATTCCAGAATAAATGTGATTTTATTTAGCTATTTTCTCTGCTTTAGAAGCACACTAATTATTCAGAAATAAAGTGACTTTTATTCTGCAATATAGTACTTCCTCATGTGAACTCTACACAGTAGCCATAGAGGAACAGCTTTTTCCACAATGGCTATTCTGGTCAATTTCCCTATCTAGGCAAGACCAGAGGAGCACAGATCCCATTGATTCTCAATAGAACCTATACTCTTAAATCACTTAGTCACTTTTGAAAACTTTTAAGGGCTCTTATGCTGCAATCTCTACATTTTAATTTGCATTTTAAATCATCACATTCAATCAGCTCTTTTGGGTTTTATTAGACTGGCTAGCATTTCTGCAGTCAAGCAGATAGTAACTAGGTCTGAGTGTCCTGAACAGAGTATGAAAGAAAGCTTATATGCTGCCAGTTTGACTTTACTCCAGAACATGCCAGCTAATGTTCCAGTCACATCAGCATACCCTGGTGAGATTTCCTGTTCCTCTGTTGTTAAAATAAATATTCATTTGTTTAAACTGTCTTATTTTAAATGGAGACTAATTCCCCAAAAAATTACATACAGAACAGAGTAAGTCCACATTATGTTGAGTGATAGGTAAGTAGCTTTTAAATTAATTCAAAGATCCATGTGTTCCAAGGGAAGCTGGACCTACACTCTGCAACTCTATGACATATCAGACTGGAAGTTCTACAGCAGCTTCAGATAAATTCAGAAACAGCTACTTACCAGTAATTGCTCTTCTTCAAGAATCAACTGTTGAGTCACACATGTGGGATTGTGCCCTGGCACCTTGAGATCACAGAACCCTCTTCAAAACAGTGTCTTTGGAGTTTCAGATGTGCCCCTTTGTAGCACCAAAAGTGCTTATGGGAGTACAGCCCCCAACCAGCTCAGTTCCTTCTTCTGAATCACAGAATCTCAGCTATATAGAGAACTCTGAAGTAAAGAGATGCAATAACTCTCAAAGAACAAACCAGTTATTAAGTATCCTTTCTTCTTCAGGGGCTTCTTGTGCGTACCCAGTTGTGGGAGATCAGTGAACAGCACTGCCCAGGTAGAATGAAGAGTTCTTAGTTGTAGTTTGTAGAATTGCTCTTCTGAACTCAGCCTCAGAGCAAGGTGCTGGCTCCAAAGGGCAGTGCTTGGCAGAAATGTGAAAAAAACTCAGCTCTTGTCCTGTCCAAATAAAAGGCCAAGGTTCTCCTCATGTTGAGTGTATGGAGGATGGCTTCCATATTATCCTGATGAGGTTTGGGATAAAAAAGCCTGGAAGCTGAATAAGATGATTCATGTGAAATGAAGAAGTCACCTTGGGAGTGAACTTCAGATGTGGTCTAAGTGTGACTTTGTCAGAGAAGAACACAGTGAAAGGGGGATGCACCATCAGAGCCACTATCTCCCCTATCCTTCTTGCCAAGATGACGACGATCAGGAATGCCATCTTCATGGAAAGGTGAGTTAATGAACAAGGGGCCATAGGTTCAAATGGCGGTCCAGTCAGCCCTTTTAGCACTAGTCTGAGATCCCATTGAGGAGTGGGAAGTCTGGGTTGTGGAAAGAGGTTTGTTATGCCTTTGAGAAACCTCTTTGAAATTGGATAGGAGAAGATTGAGTAACCTACCTGCTGGTGGAAGGTTGCAATTGCTGCTAGATGAACCTTTAGTGAATGAATAGAGTCCCCATTTCTTAGGTCTCAACAGGTAGTCCAAGACTACCGATAGGGTGGCTGAATTTGGGGTGACACCAGATCTGGAATCTCTTCCATTTTTGTAGCTAGGAAAGGATGTACCAACTGTGTAACAGCACCTCCTCAGAGCAAGATGTTTCTATATGCTGAAGCCATGAATGACCCATGCTTTGAGCCGCAGAATCCGCAGGCTGGGATGGAGAGTGCATCTCTCATTTTGCAACAGATGAGGAGTGATTGGAAGAGTCATTGGTGGACATAATGCCAGATGTGACAGGTAAGTGTACCACGTCTGCCTGAACCAAGTGGGAGCAATCAGTATGATGTTTGCTTTTACACTTTTCACTTTCAACAGGACTTCCAGTAATAGAGGGAATGGGGAAAAGGTGTAAAGAAGGCCCTTCTCCCATGGAAGGAGGAAAGCGTCTCCTATGGAGAGTTGTCTGATCCCCCTCCCCCTGCTCTGGAGCAATACTGTGGACACTTCTTGTTCTGGTAAGTAGCAAACAGGTCTATTACCAGCGTCCCCCATAATCGGAATGTGTTGTGCAGTATCCCCAAATCTATCTGCCATTTGAGATTGTGAGAGAATTTGTGGCTCCGACTGTCTGTGGTGTTGTGTATTCCTGGTAGCTAGGCCACTGATATTAAGATACTGTGGGAAATGCACCAGTTCCATAGTTTTAGTGCTTCCACACACAGGGAATGTGACCTGGCACCTCCCTGTCAGTTTATGTAATATGTGCAGGCCACACTGTCCATCATGAGATTACTTGACCCTGATGGGCATCGACATAAGTTTCTTTATACGGTCTCTGGTTTGTAAATCGAACAGTACAACGTTTGGTGGCATCTCACAGGTAGTCTGGCATGAGGAATGACTGATATGCCCACGGTCATATACTCCAGAAGGTGAAGACAGTGTCTGGCCAAGATTTGTGGGCTGGATTGTACTGTCTTTATCAGGGAGGAGCACCTTCACTTGAACAGAGTCGAGGTCAGCTCCTATGAATTCAAGTCTTTGTACCAGTATCAAAGTAAATTTTTATTGGTTGATCTGTAGGTCCAGATTTAAGAACAGGCCTCATGTGGCTTGGGTGACTCGCTGGGCTTCTGCATAAGACCAAGCCCTGAGTAGGCAATCATCCTGGGGCTGGTTTTGTTCAATATCTTTATTAATGATCTGGATGATGGGATAGATTGCACCCTCAGCAAGTTTGTGGATGACGCTAAACTGGGGGGGGGGGGGGGGGGGAGGAGTAGAGAGGTAGATACGCTGGACTGCGGGAAGAGGTAGATACGCTGGAGGGTACGGATAGCGTCCAGAGTGACCTAGACAAATTGGAGGATTGGGCCAAAAGAAATCTGATGAGGTTCAACAAGGACAAGCGCAGAGTCCTGCACTTAGGATGAAAGAATCCCATGCACCGCTACAGGTGGGGGACCGACTGGCTAAGTGACAGTTCTGCAGAAAAGGACCTCGGGATTACAGTGGACGAGAAGCTGGATATGAATCAACAGTGTGCCCTTGTTGCCAAGAAGGCTAATGGCATATGAAACTGCATTAATAGGAACATTGCTAGCAGACTGAGGGAAGTGATTATTCCCCTCTATTCAGCACTGGTGAGGCCACATCTGGAGTAATGCGTCCAGTTTTGGGCCCTCCATGACAGAAAGGATATGGACAGATTGGAGAGAGTCCAGAGGAGGGCAACGAAAATTATCAGGGGGCTGGGGCACATGACTTACGAGGAGAGGCTGAGGGAACTGGGCTTGTTTAGTCTGCAGAAAAGAAGAGTGAGGGGGGATTTGATAGCAGCCTTCAAATACCTGAAGGGGGGTTCCAAAGAGGATGGAGCTGGGCTCCATGTGGTGGCAAATGCTTTTTTTGCCTCTGTTTTCACTAACAAGGTCAGCTCCCAGACTGCTGCGCTGGGCATCACAAAATGGGGAAGAGATGGCCAGCCCTCTGTAGAGATAGAGGTGGTTAGGGACTATTTAGAAAAGCTGGACGTGCACAAGTCCATGGGGCCGGACGAATTGCATCCGAGAGTGCTGAAGGAATTGGCGGCTGTGATTGCAGAGCCCTTGGCCATTATCTTTGAAAACTCGTGGCGAACGGGGGAAGTCCCGGATGACTGGAAAAAGGCTAATGTAGTGCCCATCTTTAAAAAAGGGAAGAAGGAGGATCCTGGGAACTACAGGCCAGTCAGCCTCACCTCAGTCCCTGGAAAAATCATGGAGCAGGTCCTCAAAGAATCAATCCTGAAGCACTTAGAGGAGAGGAAAGTGATCAGGAACAGTCAGCATGGATTCACTAAGGGAAGGTCATGCCTGACTAATCTAATCGCCTTTTATGATGAGATTACTGGTTCTGTGGATGAAGGGAAAGCAGTGGATGTATTGTTTCTTGACTTTAGCAAAGCTTTTGACACGGTCTCCCACAGCATTCTTGTCAGCAAGTTAAGGAAGTATGGGCTGGATGAATGCACTATAAGGTGGATAGAAAGCTGGCTAGATTGTCGGGCTCAACGGGTAGTGATCAATGGCTCCATGTCTAGTTGGCAGCCGGTGTCAAGTGGAGTGCCCCAGGGGTCGGTCCTGGGGCCGGTTTTGTTCAATATCTTCATAAATGATCTGGAGGATGGTGTGGATTGCACTCTCAGCAAATTTGCGGATGATACTAAACTGGGAGGAGTGGTAGATACGCTGGAGGGGAGGGATAGGATACAGAAGGACCTAGACAAATTGGAGGATTGGGCCAAAAGAAATCTGATGAGGTTCAATAAGGATAAGTGCAGGGTCCTGCACTTAGGACGGAAGAACCCAATGCACCGCTACAGACTAGGGACCGAATGGCTAGGCAGCAGTTCTGCGGAAAAGGACCTAGGGGTGACAGTGGACGAGAAGCTGGATATGAGTCAGCAGTGTGCCCTTGTTGCCAAGAAGGCCAATGGCATTTTGGGATGTATAAGTAGGGGCATAGCGAGCAGATCGAGGGACGTGATCGTTCCCCTCTATTCGACACTGGTGAGGCCTCATCTGGAGTACTGTGTCCAGTTTTGGGCCCCACACTACAAGAAGGATGTGGATAAATTGGAAAGAGTCCAGCGAAGGGCAACAAAAATGATTAGGGGTCTAGAGCACATGACTTATGAGGAGAGGCTGAGGGAGCTGGGATTGTTTAGTCTGCAGAAGAGAAGAATGAGGGGGGATTTGATAGCTGCTTTCAACTACCTGAAAGGGGGTTCCAAAGAGGATGGCTCTAGACTGTTCTCAATGGTAGCAGATGACAGAACGAGGAGTAATGGTCTCAAGTTGCAATGGGGGAGGTTTAGATTGGATATTAGGAAAAACTTTTTCACTAAGAGGGTGGTGAAACACTGGAATGCGTTACCTAGGGAGGTGGTAGAATCTCCTTCCTTACAGGTTTTTAAGGTCAGGCTTGACAAAGCCCTGGCTGGGATGATTTAACGGGGACTTGGTCCTGCTTTGAGCAGGGGGTTGGACTAGATGACCTTCTGGGGTCCCTTCCAACCCTGATATTCTATGATTCTATGAAATGACAGAACAAGGAGCAATGGTCTCAAGTTGCAGTGGGGGAGGTCTAGGTTCGATATTAGGAAAAATATTTCACTAGGAGGGTGGTGAAGCACTGGAATGGGTTACCTAGGGCGGTGGAAGAATCTCCCTCCTTAGAGGTTTTTAAGGCCTGGCTTGACAAAGCCCTGGATGGGATGATTTACTTGGTGTTGGTCCTGCTTTGAGCAGGGGGTTGGACTAGATGACCTCCTGAGGTCTCTTCCAACCCTAATCTTCTATGATTCTATGAATACCCTGGGGGCCAAAGAGAGGCTAAATGGGAGGACTATGTACTGGTAGTCGTCCTGGCCCAACATAAATCTGAGTTAATGACTGTGACTTGGTATAATGGAAATATAGAAGTATGCATCTTGAAGGTCGAGAACCAATCTCCTTCTAGAGCTGCGATGATTGTTGATAGAGTGAGCATCTTGAATTTCTGCACTTTGACAAAACTGTTGAGTGCTCTGAGGTCCCGTATGGGCCTCCAACCTCCCCTTTTCTTCAGTATTAGGAAGTAGTGAGAGTAGAAGCCTTTGCCCCGGAGATGCATAGGTACCAGCTCTATTGCTCCTACGCTGAGGAGATGGCTCACCTCTGGGCGTAGTACACCCTTGTGAGAAGGGTCCCTGAAGAGGGAAGGGGAAGAGTTGGGAAGTGGATGGCATATCCAGTCTGGACGATTTCCAACACCCACTTGTTGGAGGTTATCTGCTACAAAGGTGCTGCGAAACCAGGAAATATGATCTCCGAAAGGAGATGTGGGGGGAGGGATAGCTCAGTGGTTTGAGCATTGGCCTGCTAAACCCAGGGTTGTGAGTTCAATCCTTGAGGGGGCCATTTAGGGATCTGGGGCAAAAATTGGGGTTTGGTCCTGCTTTGAGCAAGGGGTTGGACTAGATGACCTCCTGAAGTCCCTTCCAACCCTAATATTCTATGATTTCACAGCATGTGGTAGTAGAGTGCGTTTTCTGCAGGCACCTCAACAAACTCATCGAAACTGCCATTTTGATGTTGAGGGCAGTGATGAAGTTCTCTGTGGTCCTGACTGCTTCCGCTTAGGGATCCTCAATTTCTTCCTTTGTGGTTCGTAGGACCTCTGCAATGGATATTGAGGTGTATGCTGTGATGATCGGCGCTTAAATTGTGGCTGAGAGCTGTCTTTTCTCTTACAGGCTGGCGTGTAAATTCCCAATAAGCAAAGTGTCATCCGAGAATCCTTCAGCATGCGAAGGGATGCATCCGTCTTCATGGCAAATAGCTTAGTTTCCTCAAAGGGGATGCCCTCCATTGTTGTCTGAACCTCTCTGGGGAAAACTGATGACTTCAGTCACGAAGCCCTTCTCATAACCACTGCAGTGGAAACTGAGCATGCGGCCATATCTGCCGCATCTGTGTAATTCTGGTAGTTGTACATGGCCAACAGGGCCTGGTAGTTCGCCAATTGAAACTGCGAAGTGGCAGATGAGTACTCTTTCCTGCTGAACAGGTCTAAGTATTTTCCACCCTGGTCCGAGAGAGTGGACCTATATTGGTCTTGGCGGCCCCTAGAATTAACCACATCCACCATGATAGAGTTCGGAGGTTGATGAGAAAACAGGAACTCTGTGACTTTCACTGGCACATAGTACTTTTTGTTCGCCCGCTTACATGTTGGTGGGACAGACGCTGGGGTCTGCCATAGAATTCTGGCAGGGTCCAGAAGCGCCTCATTCACAGGAAGCACCACTCTGGCAGAGGAATATCTACAAATTTGTGGTGTGGTTTGGTCACCTCATGTAGTTGGATTTGTAAGGGTTCTGCAACCCTCTGGGCCAGCTCCTGAAACGACTTGGAAGTCACTCACCATGGATGGTGGGGGGAGGAGGGAATCCCTGCTTTATTGGGCAAGGAGGACGACAGGCGGGCTTGAGGGGTGTCCTCTCTTTCTGGCTCAGGCTCAAATTCCATCAGCAGGAGGTTCTGTGGTCCTTGATGCTTGCTGGTGTATCACACTGGGGGCTTGGGAGGTTTGCTGTCTCTGGGCTTACCAGGGGTCCCAGTGTGGCCACTGATGGGAGCTTGCGGCTGATACCAGTGCTGCCCGTACCATGGAGGTTGAGGGTGTGGGGGTCAGTACACCTGTTGCCCATGCTGGAATTGAGGCCTGTATAGTGGGTATGAGGAGCGTTGGGAAACCAGGTCCTCTTGCTCACTCTCTGACTCCACTGAGAAGGGTTGTGTGGGGCATGGGAGGCTATCGATTCCAGTGCCTGGAGTAGCTTGGTAGCGGAGCTCCAGTGCTGTGAATAGGCGAGTCTGGTGCCCCAGATACAGAGAGGTCAGCTGCACACTGGAATGCTGTCGGTGTGGAGGGCGTCAGTGCTGTTAGTTGTCAGTGACAAGCAGCTTGTACCAACAGCGATGCGGGCCTGACCATACGATCCACCAGTACTAGGTGTGCCGGTGTCAGTGCTGTTGGCTGCAATGATGTAGCCTTCCCCGGGGTGGATTTCCTATGTTTTTCACACCCTCTCAGTACCAGAGCTTCCTTGCCTGTGCCAAACGGGTCTTTGGGCTGACCGATTTGCTCTGTTGTCTTAGTACCTTGCGTGCCCTGGGCACTTGGTTTACTCGGCTTCAGTGCTGATAGTACCAATGACAAACGATGGAGCCGGGGAACATTTCCAGCTCGATCTTGGCTTGCTGCAGGGACTCTCAGACTTCTTCTTAGGGGTCTTGACTGAGTGGCTCATCTCCTTGCAATCACCTGCCTTTGACGTAGAACGTCGTGGTGATAGCTCTTGCTGGACTCTGAGGATTGAAGGGCCAACTCCATGAGCAGGAGTTTAAGCCCCTCAATTCTCTGTCCTTCACGGACCTGGATTTTAGCTCCTGGCACCAACCACATTTTTGTGGATTGTGCTGTTTCCCCCAAGCAACAAACCCATTGAGAGTGTCTGTCCATTACCGGGATGGATTCTTTGCACCTCGGACACTTCTTGAGGCCTGGAGAACCAGACATATCTTTGTCCAGGGGGGTCCCCGCTCCTCCCCCAATGGAGTTGGCGGGAGGCAAACACTTTCTTCTTTTCTTTTTTTCCAGCAAGGCCAACTAAAAAAAAGCCAAGGAACTTAAAGAAAAAAGGCAAATCTGCAAAACTATGGGGAGTTAATGATCCATGAATGGACAGCTCTCAGCTTTGGCAGGGGTGGCTGAGAAGGAACTGAGAGGAAAATGCCCTTGCATGCTGGCTAGCCTCTTGGCGGGTGAGAAGCCGCATGTGCGGGACAGACTGCTATTGAAATTCTCCAGTTGGCAGCATGGGGGTCCACGCACACCTACAGAGGTGCATCCACAGGGACACTACTTGGAGAAGAATTCAACTGTGTGTCTGACACAGGATGGTGACACGTGGTTCCCATGAGCGCTCTGCCAGGTCAGTATACCAGTGCTGTCTTAGAAACACTGATGCAACCGGTACTCTTGCCTGCTTCTCTGGATCTTTTAAATCACATAAGAGCGGAGAATTATTAGGGGAAATGTTTAGAGACAGGCACTGCTCCAATCTACGAGAAATGCATCTTAGAGACACTCCCTGTCCTGGAACAAAAAAAGGTAATATTTGCAGTTTTTCCTAGTGGCCAAGAGGTCCACCACAAGTGTCCACCAGTTGCTGAAGAGGAAGAGAACAACTCATGTTTTCATGAACCACTCATATTGGTCCAGACATTTTCCGCCCAAGAAGTCTGCTTGGACATTTTGAACTCCCACTAGGTGTAGGCATGTGGAGTGAATACAATGATTTATGCACCACTGCCACCATTTCAGAGCCTTCAGGCACAGTAGAGGAGATTGAGCTACATCTTTTATGTTTAGATACTGTCTGTTGGTGCTGTCTGTAGTAGGAAGAGGGCCTGAAACATAAGCCCTTGTATGAGAGGCCTGATCTGAGGCCTGAAGTCTGGGCTAAAGTAGTGGTCAAAGCTTTCCTGATACAAAGCAAAATCAGGCTGTGAGCTAGAGGCAGGCCCTGCTCACAGAATCTGGCAAGAACAGGGCTGATATTTCAAAAACACACATTCTTAAGAGGTGCTAAGCACAGAGCACTCACGCAAACACATTGCAGAAGGGTGGTACCAGAACACCAACATATTCCCTAAAGACAACAGGAACATGCTGACCCATCCTAAATATAAGGTCAGGATGACAATGTGATGGATAGAGATGTTTTGATTGAATCAATATGTACAAGGTAATGGGTGGTAACAGCCCACATCATGGGGCAGCTAACTAACCACATCCTAGAGACAATATGTAATTTGTTTGTACTGATGTATAAAATGAAGCCCCAAAGGAAGTGTCTCTGTCTGGCCTAGGGAGGAATGGAAAGTCACGCTGATCACTGAGCTGGTCTATTGTCACGGGCATACATGTGTTACTGTACCTGTAACCATTGAACCGGGGCATTAGCACCATGCTTTGTTGGCAATAAAACTGACCAGGTCCTTCACTATTAAACCAAGTCTTGCGGTCTTACTGGGCAGTTCGATGGAAGCCTGCTGCATGGGCTATGTGCCCAGAGCCAGTGCAGCATGCAAAAATAACACATGCACGCAGCCGAACATCTATCAACACTGTTGTCCATCAATATCTGAAGAAGTTCCTCACCTTGTGCAATAACAATGGTTCTTCAAGATGTGCCCCCCTATGGGTGCTCCACGATAGGTGTGCCCCCATCCCTGCACTGCTGATCAGTAACAGTGTCTATTGGGCCTGCACATGCACTGTCTTTTCTCATGTTGCACCACCAGGCTAGCCAGCACACACGGGCTAATCATCCTCAGGTCCTTCTCTACACAGAGTCATAAGCAAGAACTCTGAAATAGAGGGGAGGAGGGCAGGTAGTGGAGCACTTACTATAGGGACACACATCTCAAAGAACCATCGTTACTTAACAAGGTGAGGAACTTCTTCTTCAAGTAGTGTCCCTCTGGGTGATCCACTATAGGTGACTCCCAAGCAGTACCCCTCTTGGAGGACTGAGACTTCAGTGTCGGGTTAGTCACAGGTGATAGTATTGTGGCCAAAGATGGCATCAGAGGCAGAGTCCCCGGTGATGGCATAATGTTCTGCGAAGGTGTGAACTAATGCCCACATCGCCACTCTGCAGATCTCTCAGATGGGGACGTCCTTAAAGAAGGCGACAGATGAGGAGATCCATCTCATGCAATCTGTACGGATGGAGTCTGGGGGAGCCATGTTATGAATTTGGTAGCACTGCCTGATGCAAATCAAGACCCATTTAGAGAGCCTTTGGGCTGATATCATTAAGCCCCTAGACTTTTCTGCCATCGAGAGAAAATCTAGGAGACTTCCTGAAGGTTTTTGTCCTATGGAGATAAAATAAAAGGGGCTCTCCTAACATCTAAGGTAGATACGCTGGAGGGTAGGGATAGGATACAGAGGAACCTAGACAAATTAGAGGATTGGGCCAAAAGAAATCTGATGAGGTTCAACAAGGACAAGTGCAGAGTCCTGCACTTAGGACGGAAGAATCCCATGCACGACTACAGACTAGGGACCGAATGGCTAGGCAGCAGTTCTGCAGAAAAGGACCTAGAGGTTACAGTGGACGAGAAGCTGGATATGAGTCAACAGTGTGCCCTTGTTGCCAAGAAGGCCAATGGCATTTTGGGATGTATAAGTAGGGTAATTGCCAGCAGATCGAGGGACGTGATCGTTCCCCTCTATTCGACATTGGTGAGGCCTCATCTGGAGTACTGTGTCCAGTTTTGGGCCCCACACTACAAGAAGGTGGTGGAAAAATTGGAAAACGTCCAGCGGAGGGCAACAAAAATGTTTAGGGGACTGGAACACATGACTTATGAGGAGAGGCTGAGGGAACTGGGATTGTTTAGTCCGCAGAAGAGAAGAATGAGGGGGGATTTGATAGCTGCTTTCAACAACCTGAAAGGGGGTTTCAAAGAGGATGGATCTAGACTGTTCTCAGTGGTAGCAGATGACAGAACAAGGAGTAATGGTCTCAAGTTGCAGTGGGGGAGGTTTATGTTGGATATTAGGAAAAACTTTTTCACTAGGAGGGTGGTGAAACACTGGAATGCGTTACCTAGGGAGGTGGTGGAATCTCCTTCCTTAGAAGTTTTTAAGGTCAGGCTTGACAAAGCCCTGGCTGGGATGATTTAGTGGGGGATTGGTCCTGCTTTGAGCAGGGGGTTGGACTAGATGACCTCCTGAGGTCCCTTCCAACCCTGATATTCTATGATTCTAGGATTCTATGAAGGTGTGTCATATGGCCTCCCTATTGTCTTGGTGAAGCTTGGGGTAGAAGGCAGGAAGGTGAATGGCCCATGTGCAATGACTAGCCTCGAGGTTCAGCATGAACAGTCCATGTGCAGGCCCAACAGACATGGCTACTGAAGATCTCGGATCAGCAGCGGAGGGACACAGACACATCTACAGTGGAGCACCCATAGGGACACTACTCGAAGAAGAAACAACTTTCCTCTCAGGAAAGTAAGAAACATTTTAAAGTGCAATGGATCACCAGGAAGAGAAAGGCGAGTGCTATTTTACATAACTTACTTAATGCTGCCTCAAATTTCATAGATTCATAGATATTAAGGTCAGAAGGGACCATTATGATCATCTAGTCTGACCTTTGGAACAGGTGGCCTTTAGAAATTTTGCAACGTTCAGGACACTTGACATATCATGTGCCAGGAAGTACCAGACCCCAGAAGTAGGACATCTTTTCAGGAGACCGGAAGGGTTGCCGTAATTTGGAAACCCATAAACCAAGTGCCTTTTCCAAATTTTCCCCTCAGTAATTTGAAATAAGTGCAGCACATACCTTGTTTGTCTTTTGCCATTAAGAAGTTGCTGTGCAACTGAGGCACATTTGTCTGCATCCTGAGTAACTAATCTGAGGTGTCGCAGTAGATCATTATCTGGAAACTTTCTCATTTCTGATTCTTCTATCAAAGCCTTAAAACTGATGAGGCCTTTTAGAAGAGAATATTTTCTTGAATTAAAAATAGTTCTTTTTAGGATTGATTTTAAGTAATAGAGAAGAATACTGCAGTGCAATAATTGTATGCAACAATGTCTAATAAAAAAACCCTGAAGCTGGTATAGAAATTTAAAAAAACCTGCACTCTCAGATATACAACATCCCCTACCTGCCAAAGCCATACAACCCAACCGCCGACAAGCTTCTCTTTGGGGACTCTCTCTCTCAGTTGTGAGATGGAGTCATGGAAAAGTATATAAATATACAGGAAAAGGAGTACTTGTGGCACCTTAGAGATTAACAAATTTATTTGAGCATAAGCTTTCGTGAGCTACAGTGAAGTGAGCTGTAGCTCACAAAAGCTTATGCTCAAATAAATTTGTTAGTCTCTAAGGTGCCACAAGTACTCCTTTTCTTTTTGCAGATACAGACGAACATAGCTGCTACTCTGAAACCTGTAAATATACAGATTTATTCATATGATACATAAATAAGCTTCAGAGACAAAGTTGTTGAGTTTCAGCAGTTCACAATGAAATAAGAAACATTTTGGAAACTGACAATTTTTTAGCATCTGTAGCAAATACAAGATAAGGAAAATACATACTTCTTTTATTGTTAATTTTTGCCTCCAAAGCTTCATTTACTTTTGAAGCCCATTCATTGTAGGATTCTGCACGCAATTTCAGTGCATTCATCATTGGATAGAGATCATCTAGTTTGTATCGATATCTGGAAGGGGCACAGAATTCAATCCCTTTAGTAAGGCATGAATGAACATCAAAATAAGATTGTCTAGTGTCCATATGAATCATCACTGCTTTATCTATAGAACTTGTACTTACTATTATTCGTTATATTATTCAGTGCTCACAAGCATATTAGGCACCTCATTTTACAAATTCTAGACCAGGTTCCTGCTCTGAAGAGCTCGCAATCCAACTGAAAATATGACAGTGAAGAGATAACAAAACAGTGGAGGGGAACAGAGGATGAAGGACAGCAGCTCAGGAAAGCAACTTGATTACTCAGTTACTCAGCAAAGGCTAGAACTGGATCATTTGATGATTAACTGTTCTGTTCATTCCCTCTGGGCAGGGCCGGACTAACTCTCCTGAGGGCCTGGGGCTATTAGATTTTATGGGGCCTGTATACAAGTCTTTTTCCTGGGAGGGAGCTTGGTGCAGAAGGGGGCTCTGGGTCTCGGAGGGAGTTTGGGTTCAGGAGGGGGATTCTGACCTGGGGCAGCGGAGGAGGAGGTAGTAAGGGTCTGCAAGGGAGTTTGGGTGCAGGAGGGAGTGCCAGACTGCTGCAGAGTGTTGGAGTAAAGGAGAGGGTGAGGGGTGTGGGCTCTGGGAGGGAGCTTGGTGCAGGAGGGGGACTCTGACCTCGGGCAGCGATGTAGGAGGGGGGTGCAGGATCTGCGAGGGAGTTTGGGTGCAGGAGCAGGCTGAGGCAGAGGCTTGGGGTGCAGGAGGGGGTGCAAGGTATAGGTGCTGGCCGGGAGGCGCTTATCACTGTCTGTTCCCGGCCGGTGGCGCAGCAGGGTTCAGGCAGGTTACCTGCCTGCCTGCCATAGCCCCACGCCGCTCCCGGAAGCGGACGGCTGCTGACATGTCTCTGCGCACCCCTGTGGGGAGGGGGACAGCGCGTCTCCATGCACTGCCTGCACCCACAATCGCCGCTCCTGTAGCTGCGGGGACGGTGCTGGGGGTGGGGGCAGTGCGTGGAGCCTCCTCCCCCTCAGGGGCCGCAGAGACGCGCCAGCAGCCTGCCGCTTCTGGGAGCAGCATGGGGCCAGGGCAGGCAGCCTGAGCGCTCCAGAGATCACTGCCTGTGATTTATTTTTCCGGGGACCCCAGGCTGCAGCCCCTGTCAGAAGACAGGATACCGGGCTAGAAGAACCTTTGGTCTGACCCAGTGTGGCCGTTCTTATGTAACTACTATAGCAAGATGAAACAACACTTCTTTTGGTGTACAGCTGGGGATTGGTCCTGCTTTGTGCAGGGTGTTGGACTAGATGACCTCCTGAGGTCCCTTCCAACCCTGATATTCTACGATTCTATGATATTCTACATATAAAGAATGAGCACACTAATTTATTGTAGATGTTACATGCAGTGTAGTTGTAGCCGTGTGGGTCCCAGGATATTAGAGAGACAAGGTGGAGGAGGTAATATCTTTTATTGGATCAACATCTTTCCAGCCACACAGAGCTCTTCTTCAGGTCTGGGAAAGGTACTCCGAGCATCACAGCTCAATGCAAGGTGGAACAGATTATTTAGCATAAGTATTTAGCACATATGTGGGTGCAACCAGACAATTACTGCACTCTAAAATGAACTTATACAGGAAAATAATAAAAGACAAAAATACCCTACCACCTGTGAGTGAATACTTTTCACAAAGCAATCACTCTGTATCTGACCTACCAGTCCTCATCCTCAAAGGAAACCTGTACAACACTTTCAAAAGATGAGCCTGGGAGCTTAAATTCATAACTCTGGTAGACACGAAAAACCATGGACTGAACAGACACTGGATTTATGGCTTATTGCAACAATCTGTAACCCACTAACCCCGCCTCCCCCCTACACACACTTTTTATCCACTCTACCTTGAACGGTCCCTTACAATATGTGCTAACTACTTATACTGAACAATCTTTCCACCTTGCATTTTGCTATGATGCTCAGAGTACCTCTCCCAGACCAGCTCTGTCTGTGCAGCTTGAAGGCTGGTCTCTCACACCAACTGAAGCTGGTCCAATAAAAGATATTACCTCACCCACCTTGTCTCTCTTGTAGGTGTTATGGCAGAAATATCTCTTGTGGGATTTGAAAAAGAAGAGTTAATGGCATTATACACCATCTCAGAAACGGTGTTCTTTGTTTGGGGCACTGTGGAAATAAGTTTGAACACAGTTTTGGGAGAAATATAAATGGCATCACTAGCAAAGCAGATGAGTGATGTGCCCCTCACCCCCACTAGATTACTCAAAAAACTAAATTTAAGAAAAGTATATCTTGTCCTCATAGACCCCCAATGAATAATACTTTTTTCTTGCCAAAACATACCCCAGTGTATATTTATAGGTGGGACAGGAACAGAGATCTTCTATGTGATACAGGCATACCAGTAAGCCAGGTTTACATGAGCAATAGACAGCAGACATGAAGCAAGTGGTTTTACACTTTATGCACTGGCGCTCATCATCTGGCAACATTTCAAAAGCCATCCTCTCGGAATCAGTCACTCCCTACAACAGAATACACTAAAGTGACTTCACAGTATAATAAACAGAGCAGACTAGTTCAGACTGGAAGATCGGAAGTTAAGTTGATCAAAGAGATAATTTATCATGAAAGTTTAGGATTAAGATATTGGCCATATGAAAATAACCACATTTTGGTTGATGAGGGCTCAACCTCTTCAACTAAGTTACTGAAGAAACTATAAAACCTATTATTTTAAAAAGGCATTTAAAAAATAAAAAATCTACTAAGGGCCAGATTCTAATACCCCACTAATGTCAAGTAGTTCTTTTCTCAGCTAGTCCCATTGAAATCAAAGGGTTAAAAGAGAACTAGATAAATTCACGGAGGTTAAGTCCATTAATGGCTATTAGCCAGGATGGGTAAGGAATGGTGTCCCTAGCCTCTGTTTGTCAGAGAGTGGAGATGGATGGCAGGAGAGAGCACTTGATCATTACCTGTTCGGTTCACTCCCTCTGGGGCACATGGCATTGGCCACTGTCGGCAGACAGGATACTGGGCTGGATGGACCTTTGGTCTGACCTAGTATGGCCATTCATATGTTCTTATGGGTTAGGGTAACATTAATGCAGGACACCATGGGTGAACTTCTGATCATGACTTTAAAGTTACTCCAGTCAGCATAATTTCATTTCCTAAAGCTTACCAGTTTACGCACAGCTTCTCGTAAAGCCTTTTCATCTTCAATCATAATAGCCATGTCTTTCTGAACAGTAGAAGCTACCACAACGTCAAGGACATCTGCTTTGGAAGCCATTTTACATATCATCTCATCATGAGAAAAAACACAGTAGCGGTTTAACAGGCGATAATGTTCCACACACTGGCGACCCAACGGCAGCTGTATCGGGGTGGGGGCAGGGGAAAGAGAGGATGGAGGGAGTGGCAGAAAGTTTTTTTTTTTAAATGTTATTTATGAAACCTTTAGAGGCATAATAGTGTGAAGTCACACTGTCTGTGCTATTAACTAATTACTATCTATCCAACCAAATGAAAGCCAATAGCAGCACATTCTAGAAACTATATTAATTTTAAATGAAAAGTATACCACATGTTAAAGAGTAAAGAAGACCATGAGCAAGTTCCTATAACTCAGGATATTGACTACTGTGTTTGGATTTAGTAGGAGCATTGCCAGCAGATGGAGGGAAGTGATTATTCCCCCCTATTCGGCACTGGTGAGGCCACATCTGGAGTAATGCGTCCAGTTTTGGGGATCCCACTACCGAAAGGATATGGACAAATTGGAGAGAATCCAGCAGAGGACAACAAAAATGATTAGGGGACTGGAGCACATGATTTACGAGGAGAGGCTGAGGGAACTGGGATTGTTTAGTCTGCGGAAGAGAAGAATGAGGGGGGATTTGATAGCTGCTTTCAACTACCTGAAAGGGGGTTCCAAAGAGGATGGAGCGAGGCTCTTCTCAGTGGTGGCAGAGGACAGAACAAGCAGCAATGGTCTCAAGTTGCAGTGGGGGAGGTCTAGGTTGGATATTAGGAAAAACTATTTCACTAGGAGGGTGGTGAAGCACTGGAATGGGTTACCTAGGGAGGTGGTGGAATCTCCTTCCTTAGAGGTTTTTAAGGCCCGGTGTGACAAAGCCCTGGCTGGGACGATTTAGTTGGGGTTGGTCCTGCTTTGAACAGGGGGTTGGACTAGATGACCTCCTGAGGTCCCTTCCAACCCTGATATTTTATGATCCTATGACTTGGAAACTTGTTGCACTCAGGGCCAGATTAAGAAAATCCAGGGCCCTAGGCAACCACAACAATCCCCAGAGCAATGAGTCTTGGAGTTAACACTCTATGAACAGGAATGGGACAGTTCACCTGTTTCACTATTTTTTTAGGCTGTCTGCAGACTGAGGCCGACATCACTGCAGTGGTTACACTCATATCACATTTTCCAGTTTATCTTTGTAACCATCAGGGCTACAGGGTTTTTTTTAACATTTACATTTTGATGTAATCATATGACTCCAGGAGCTGGCACTCTGGATACAGGCCTGAAGCGTCTATACATTATTCTAGCCTCCCTTGTCATATTTATAAACAGCATTTTGAAGTCAGAGCAGCAGCATTTCCAAATGGCCCACAAGTAAATGACTGAAAATTGTTTCATAGAATGACAAAATTTGTGTTGGGAAAATCCAGAGTAATCAGAAACAATTGTACTTGAAAAGGACAGTTATGAGACCAAACAATATTTTAATCGCTGGAGATATTATTTGTTATCATGTTATAAGGTGGCTGCATTTGGTCTATCTTGGCGGAACCATTCTCAGTGTATTTTGATTAAAAGCAATAAAAAGGACAGAAAATAGCTTTAATAGCCATAATCTTTGGTTTGTACAGTAGCCTATTATCTGCTGCTGCTCTGAACAGGAATCTTCTGTTTTATCATTTAGGATTAGACCACTAAGACTTCCAGTAAATTAACCCTGATGTACACTCCAGGCAATGGCCTCTTGGAACAGTTCTGTCTGATTCTCTGAGATGCAATCGCATAAATCTTACAGTACTTAACAACTGACGTGTGCATGCAAGAAATGCAGTTTTCCTGGTTACTTTTTCCAAGTGAAAGCAATGTGAAAATCTCATGCTAATGCACAGAATTTCCTGGTGAGATGGAACAAGTGGATCTCTACAGATGGTTAGAGCTATGATACGTGGTCAAGATAAAAACTAGGAAATGCCAAAGTAAACCATGTTTCACAACCTATTCTGATTTTGCTCTTATTTAAATAAGAGAGGACAGTTCCAATCTCTACCTAACAACAGAAAGTATTATCATAAAAAGGATTAAATACTGTTAAAGATTTAAAGAGTTTACAATTTGGATTTGACAGTACTGCTTAAAGGGTCCATTCAAAATCAGTGAAGTGGTGTAATAGTTCAAAAGAGTTCCATTCCACACTGATGTAACCTGAAGACAGTCACATTGATAATTATTTGTCTTATCATAGGGCCTATGAGCCCAGTCATGGAACAGGACCCTATTGTGCTAGGTGCTGTGCAAACAAAGACAGTCCCAGCTTCAAGCAGCTTACAATTTAAGTAAATACAATTTACTGTCAAAAAATGGGCAAGAAACTTGGAGCTGCTTGCACATAATTTTTGTCTGAGACTGCAGTAAATAATTGTTCCAAGATATGCCATAAGAATCTTTTTAAAGGTGTTTGAAGCAAAGCTGGAAGAGTCCCTGTGGTCGATTCTGAATAATAATTTTCCTGTAATTAGGTCAAGAATGGGGGTAGGGGTGCTTTAAGCAACCTTGTGCTTTCTGTATTCTCATGACATGCAGGGTTCTGTCCAGTCCCTAATATAAGTTAAAGCAATCCTGAGGCTGCTCTGACTTATGCTCTGCTTCCCCAGAACTGTTATGGGCACTGGGAAGCAGACAATACCCACAGTTCAGTACACTCTGGCCATACCTCCATGACCAACATGCCCTGTTCACTGCAGGCTGGGAGCAGAATCTGTGTAGAGTCTTCTGAAGTTCTGTACTGTTTGGGCAGGCCCCTTGCCTAATGGGTATTCTCAAGGGGCTGTTTCCATGGCATAAATGGCCTTAGTGTAACTAAGAATCACAACCCATGTTAATAATAGATGTTTGATTCTTTCAGGGGAGCTGGGTGAGGAGAAAGTGTTCAGTCAGTACACTGAACTCATTTTAAAATTAATTTAGTATTCTGAAATCACTAAGCTATGTTCAGCTAAAGTGTTTTTATTACCTACTTAGAAGTATTGCACAAAGTGAAAAATAGCAAAGTACCACTATCTACGCTGTGTTTTCTTTGGTCATTGTGCACTAGGAAAATTCTTCTTTATGCCTTCCACTCAATTGACTCAAGTGAGATTGTGCATGCAGAATAAAATTACCACCACATTACTTAGTAAGCATATACTTTTACTGAAAATTCATGCCATGTCCTTAAAACATACCCAATCAACTGTGCAGAAGTTCACAGCTTCAGCAAAATTAAAACCCTGGTTAAAGCCACTGTGATAGGCTCTTGGAAATGTAATCACAAATTCTCCAGCACACTGGTTGGTTCGGTAAACCTAATAAAAACAAGAGGCAAACCAAGTTGATTTCTAACAATGGGTGAAAATTACAGAGGTACAGGCTGAGATTTTCAAAGCAACCAAGGGGATGTGGATGCCTGATGCCCATTTATTTAGCTTAAAATACTTTAAAAACCTCAGCCAAAGAGTTATGATTTTTATTCAGAAAGTACAGGGCCTAACCCTGCACTCCACGAGACTACAGGTAAACTCCTAGTACCAACAGTTAGGTTGAAAAATGCTGATGAAACAACTCCCAGCACAGAATGTTACTCAGCCTTACTGGCAGATGAAGCTACCACTCGGTCAGTATATGTACCATAAAGGTGGCAGATATTTCTCTAAAATGTAAGAGTTCGTATTTTTTTCAAACAAGAAACAGCAAATTTGGCTTTAAAAAATAAACAAATATTCTCGTGCTTGGTGGCTGATGGGTTTTTTTGTTTGATTTTGAATACATATTCTTCTTTAAAAGGTGGCAAACCAAAGGGTCATTTAGGGCAGGATCAAGTTTCCTTTCAGCTCTGAGTAAGGGGCAGTGTGAAGATGTGCTGCTACAGAAAGAGCAATGGAAAGGAAGCGAGACTGAATTTGCACAGCAGGGAGGGAAGTACGCTGTATTGACTCATTACAGCAAACTCTCACCCCACAAGCCACCAACCAGAGCTGGCTGAACACAAGGGGAAGGGAGAACAGCCATGGGGTCTGCCTAATTCCCAACCCCATCCAACCAACCAGATAAAAAGCAATGACTGCATTGCCCATCCTTTCAAACCAGCACATTATACCGCTCAAGTCCCTGCTGCTCTCCCCCACCCTGGACTGAGATGTAAGTGGGTTTGATGTGGCCACACAGGAGAATAAGGGGAGGCTTTACTTTCCCTAACAAGCCCCTCCAGCTGATGCAGCCCTAAACATGGCTAAGTCACAATATAGCCTTAAACAGTAAATCTGCAGCTATCAACTAATGTGACCTCACTGATCATCTTAAATCAGGACAAGATAAACCCGCATATTCCACACATTTTTGTGGACTCTGAATTTGACTTCAGCTATCATTGCAATTCTGAGATGCATGTATTGGCCAGAGAAGTATTTAAAATGAGAGCCTTCTGTCTCATTTCACAAGTGATATATGAAAGTCACTAGGCTCTTCATAAAGAGGAATTAAGTTTAAGATTAGTGAGCTGCTGAAGTATACACTGAGATGAAGATGTTTAAAAATGCACAGGTGGCGGAGGGGAGGAGATTGGAAGTCACCTGTAATTTCTTGTTTTCTGAAACACCATGAGATCAATAAAGAATTCCCACAGCTTAAAACTTCTGTCTCTCTGAAATCACACTTTAGGTACCTTACACTGCCTCACTCCCTCTATGTTTCCACTGGGTTCCAAGGTCAGCTCCTTTCAAAAGCCAGTCAAGTACATGGGAAGTACATCCTTTCAAAGTCTGAGAGGAAGGAGGATGGTGAGTGATGCATTTTCTTTAACAGCTAAATAATGACCCAGAATGACAGGAAATATGAGAGGAAGGATGTAGATGAGGCACTGCCAAACAATTCAGCATTATAGAGAAGATCTACAAAGAAGTCATGGTTCCCCTTCCTTTGCTGGGAAGTTGTGTTCCAAACACCACCAGAAAGGAAATAAACTTGGAACAAACAGGGGGCAGCCAAGAGCTCTAGCGTCCAACTAAAGGGCACCTGACAAGCCTCCACAAGTGCCTCAAAAACTCAAACCACCTTATGTGGAACATGGACCCAGGAATGGAAATCCACTGAGACAGGTCTCTCTGGAGAAGAGCATGTGAAATAATCATCTTAAGTAAGTCTAAAAAGCAATGGCTGCATTGCCCATCCTTTCAAAACAGTACATTATACCAGCTCAAACAAATTGAATTCGTCCAATACATTATTGCTATAGTGTGCAATACATGCATAAGCTATTGCAAAGTTATGTTAACAATTGATTTAAACTGTCAACCTTACAGAAGAAGCCAACATAAAAGAAGAGGAGATAAATGACAATGAGCACAGAACTCCAATGACATACGGGCACTCCGTGGGCCATCAGTGTATTTGGGTTCATAATGGTGACAAGCTGATGCAAAAGATCAGGTTGAGACACAAATAACTCAGGAGCCAGCTTCTTCATTACATCTTCCAGCTGCTCAGCCGCATATCCTGGGGCTCCATACCACGTTTTCGGTTCACCCCTGCAAGTTTAAAAAAAGGGGATGCTAAATACATTCACATTTACAGGGTCTTGCTTCACAACACATTGTACGGAAAAGGACGCTAAATAAGCACTATTCAGGAGTGCACTAAGGGTTCTCTACATGGTGGAGTAACATGCTGTACAGGGGTGTGATTTCTACAGCTCACTAACATGCTGTGCAATAATTCATCCACATAGACTTTACTGGTGCACTTTAAGGTAGCACTGTTGGAAACAATACTGATCATGCATACTGGGGAACCTTTAGTCTACAAAGACCAATTAATGTACAGCACATTAGTGCACTTTAGAAATTACACCCCCATCGGGTGCATTACCCCATCACACAGACAACCCCTAAGACTCTATCCCAGGGGTGGGCAAACTACAGCCCATGGACTGCATCCAACCCACCAGCCATTTTAATCCGACCCTCGACCTCCCGCTGGGGAGCAGGGTCTGGGGCTTGCCCCGCTCCAGCACTCCAGCTGGGGAGCAGGGTCGGGGGCCACTCCGTGCAGCTCCCGGAAGCAGCGGCATGTCCCCGCTGTAGCTCCTAAGCATAGCGGCAGCCAGGGGGCTCCGCTCCACATGCTGCCCCCGCCCCAAGTGCCACCCCCGCAGCTCCCATTAGCCGGGAACTGCGGCCAACGGGAGCCGCAAGGGTGGCACCTGTGGATGGGGCAACACAACGTGCCTCCATGTAGGAGCCGGAGGGACATGCTGCTGCTTCCAGGAGCCTGCACCCCTGAGCCACCCCCCACCCCAACCCCCTACCCCAGTCCTGATCCCCCTCCCACACTCCGAATCCCTTGGTCTCAGCCTGGAGCACCCTCCTGTACCCCAAACCTCTCATCCCCAGCCCTACCTCAGAGCCTGCACCCCCAGCCGGAGTCCTCACCCCCCCCCCATGCCCCGATCCCCCTCCCGCCCTCCAAACCCCTTGGTCCCAGCCCAGAGCACCCCCTACACCCCAAACCCCTCATCCCCAGCCCCAACCCAGAGCCTACACCCCCAGTCAGAACCCTCACCCCCCACACAAAAACTTCATCCCCCTTACCCCAACCTGGAGCCCCCTCCTGCACCCTGAACTCCTCATTTCTGGCCCCACTCCCGAGCCCCCACTCCCAGCCCGAGCCAGAGTTTGTCCACCCCAGCTCTATCCACTGCCATAACTCTTAACATTTAATGCTTATAGGCTCTCTCTCTTCAGACTTAACCCGTAATTAGCTAGATTCTGAATGTGTAATTTAAGTATTCTGAAATTGCCTGTAAGAGTGTATTGTGGAATTCCACTTTTATTGCCTCAAGAGCAAATCTGCTCAGGTTAGTGTTCTTTCACTGCAAATGCAACAAATTCCACCTGGGGCCTGACAACCTCTGGCTGAGGCAGAATCGCCATAGAAGCAATATATAGCAACTCCTCACTTAACGTCCTCCCTGTTAATGTTGTTTCGTTGCTGATCAATTAGGGAACATGCTCGTGTAAAGTTGCACAATGCTCCCTTATAACATCGTTTGGCAGCTGCCTGCTTTGTCCACTGCTTGCAGGAAGAGCAGCCCGTTGGAGCTAGTGGTGGGGGCTTGGAACCAGGGTGGACCGGCAGCCCCACATCAGCTCCCTTAAGTTCCCTGTGCAGCAGCTGCCCAGCAGGCTACCAATTGCCAGCAGTTCAGCTGTCCCTCCCCCACTGCCCTGTGCTGCTCCTGTCCTCTGCCTGGAAGCTACTCCTGGGAGCCTCCTGCTTCTTGTGCAGAGGGGTGGGGGCGGGAAGAGGGGTGCTACTGTCAGGGTGTCCCCCTCCCCCATAAGCCATCTCCACAGAACGGGGGGCAGGGGGTAGAGGGAGAGAGCAATGACGACACAACAGGGCTTAGGACTTAGGGAGCTTGCTGGCAGCAGCTGCTGTCTCAACTTGCTGATCTATTTTAAAAGGCAGTGTACTTAGAGTGGGGTCAGTGTACTTATAGGGGTGATGCATGTCTCTCTCTCACACACACGGTGTGTGTGTGTCTGTCTCTCTCTGTATGCTGTCTCTCCTCCCTCCATTCCTGCTGCTTTGTAGAGTGTGAGGCTACATTAACAACAACGTGTTAACCCTTGAGGGCTCAGCCAAGTGCTAGTTCATCATTTAGCAGCAAGGCATTCCCTGGGAAATATCCCACTCTCTTCCACCCTCTGACTCCACCACCTCAACCAAGCTTCACAATCATCTTTGCTGTGTATAGTATTAAATTGTTTGTTTAAAAGTAAGTGTGTGTGTGTGTGGGGGGGGGGGGGGGGTGGGGGGGGGTCTTTTTGCCTGGTGAAAAATGTTCCCCCTGGAACCTAACCATCCCCTATTTTATATTCATTCTTATGGGGAGTGGCATTTTTCAGGAACATAATTGTAATGTTAAGCGAGGAGTTATTGTATAACAAATGGAAAACAAGAAGAACAAGAAGAAGAAAGCCAAGGAAAGTGTGGGCCCCCTTACTGAATGAGGGAGGGCAACCTAGTGACAGAGGATGTGGAAAAAGCTAATGTACTCAATGCTTTTTTTGCCTCTGTTTTCACTAACAAGGTCAGCTCCCAGACTGCTGTGCTGGGCATCACAAAATGGGGAAGAGATGGCCAGCCCTCTGTAGAGATAGGAGGTGGTTAGGGACTATTTAGAAAAGCTGGACGTGCACAAGTCCATGGGGCCGGGACGAATTGCATCCGAGAGTGCTGAAGGAATTGGCGGCTGTGATTGCAGAGCCCTTGGCCATTATCTTTGAAAACTCGTGGCGAACGGGGGAAGTCCCGGATGACTGGAAAAAGGCTAATGTAGTGCCCCATCTTTAAAAAGGGAAGAAGGAGGATCCTGGGAACTACAGGCCAGTCAGCCTCACCTCAGTCCCTGGAAAAATCATGGAGCAGGTCCTCAAAGAATCAATCCTGAAGCACTTAGAGGAGAGGAAAGTGATCAGGAACAGTCAGCATGGATTCACCAAGGGAAGGTCATGCCTGACTAATCTAATCGCCTTTTATGATGAGATTACTGGTTCTGTGGATGAAGGGAAAGCAGTGGATGTATTGTTTCTTGACTTTAGCAAAGCTTTTGACACGGTCTCCCACAGCATTCTTGTCAGCAAGTTAAGGACGTATGGGCTGGATGAATGCACTATAAGGTGGGTAGAAAGCTGGCTTAGATTGTCCGGGCACAACGGGTAGTGATCAATGGCTCCATGTCTAGTTGGCAGCCCGGTGTCAAGTGGAGTGCCCCAGGGGTCGGTCCTGGGGCCCGTTTTGTTCAATATCTTCATAAATGATCTGGAGGATGGTGTGGATTGCACTCTCAGCAAATTTGCGGATGATACTAAACTGGGAGGAGTGGTAGATACGCTGGAGGGGAGGGATAGGATACAGAAGGACCTAGACAAATTGGAGGATTGGGCCAAAAGAAATCTGATGAGGTTCAATAAGGATAAGTGCAGGGTCCTGCACTTAGGATGGAAGAATCCAATGCACCGCTACAGACTAGGGACCGAATGGCTAGGTAGCAGTTCTGTGGAAAAGGACCTAGGGGTGACAGTGGACGAGAAGCTGGATATGAGTCAGCAGTGTGCCCTTGTTGCCAAGAAGGCCAATGGCATTTTGGGATGTATAAGTAGGGGCATAGCGAGCAGATCGAGGGACGTGATCGTTCCCCTCTATTCGACACTGGTGAGGCCTCATCTGGAGTACTGTGTCCAGTTTTGGGCCCCACACTACAAGAAGGATGTGGATAAATTGGAAAGAGTCCAGCGAAGGGCAACAAAAATGATTAGGGGTCTAGAGCACATGACTTATGAGGAGAGGCTGAGGGAGCTGGGATTGTTTAGTCTGCAGAAGAGAAGAATGAGGGGGGATTTGATAGCTGCTTTCAACTACCTGAAAGGGGGTTCCAAAGAGGATGGCTCTAGACTGTTCTCAATGGTAGCAGATGACAGAACGAGGAGTAATGGTCTCAAGTTGCAATGGGGGAGGTTTAGATTGGATATTAGGAAAAACTTTTTCACTAAGAGGGTGGTGAAACACTGGAATGCGTTACCTAGGGAGGTGGTAGAATCTCCTTCCTTAGAGGTTTTTAAGGTCAGGCTTGACAAAGCCCTGGCTGGGATGATTTAACTGGGACTTGGTCCTGCTTTGAGCAGGGGGTTGGACTAGATGACCTTCTGGGGTCCCTTCCAACCCTGATATTCTATGATTCTATGATTCTATGAAAAGGGGGAAATAAATAGCAATGCATATAAAATTAGAAGGTGTGAAGTACAGAAAATTGATAAAGAAAGCTAAAAACCATCAAGGAAAAATCGAATGCTGGAAGAAATTTTTTTAAAAACATATTAGGAACAAAAGAAATCCTAGCAAGAATATAGGACCAACACTAGAGAGTCATGATAAAATTGTTATTAAAGATGCAGAACAGTCAACCTGTGAAACTCTTTGCCAGAGGATGTTGTGACCACTGTTCCCTCTAAGCTGTGTGTGCGTGCACAGACCTTAAACCCCGCGCACATGGCGAAACACCGCGCGCACTCCGGCTTTTTGTTTGTTTGTTTTTTGCACTTCGGCAGCGGCACAGAAGAAATTGTTTGAACACACGGCCTGTTAAAAATTAGAGGGAACATTGGTTGTGACAGCCAAGACTATCACATGATTCTAAAAAGAACTCAATAAATTCATGGAGGATAGGTCCATCGATGGCTATTAACCAGGACGTTTGCCAGAAGCTGGGACTAGGCGACAGGAAATGCATCATTCGATGATTACCTGTTCTGTTCATTCCCTGTGGGGCACCTGGCATTGGCCAGTCGGAAGACAGGATATTGGGGCTAGATGGACCTTTGGTCTGACTCAGTATGGCTGTTCTTATGTAACAGATACAAGCATTCAAAAAGTATTCATGTTCTGTACTTGGAAAGAAGCGGGATGATGTACTCGTATCAGATGAGAATGATGAATTACTTTCCAATCCATTAGTAAGGAAGGAGGATGTTAGATGCCATCCACTAGAGATAAACATTTTTAAAGTCAGCAGGCCCAAATGACTTGCTACCAAAAGTCCTAAAAGAGATGGCTGATGAGATCTCCAGCCACTGTTGTTAATTTTTAATAAATCTTGGACAATAGGGGAAATTCCAGGAAATTGGATGAGTGCTCATGCCAATATTCAAAATTCAAAAAATTGATAAGATGCTCATATAAGATTCAATTGATGAAGTACTAAAGGATAGGAATATAATTAATGTCAGTTAACATGGTTTTATGGAACACAGGTGTTAATGAAAGAATTAAATCAGGTTTGTTTAAGATTACAAGTTTGGTCAATAAAGATATCTACATTGATGTCAGACTTGTGTAAGACTTAGTTCCACATGACATGCTGATTAAAAAATTAACACTATGCAATATCAGTAACTGACAGATCTCAAAAGGTAGTGGCATCAAATGGGGGTGTTTCTAGAGAGGCTGTAGGCCCAATGCCAGTCAACATTTTCATAAATGATCTGGAGGTAAATATAAAACCACTGCCAATAAAATCTGCAGGTAACAAATACAGGTGGAACGGTAAATGAGGAGATGGTCAGGGCAGTTATACATAGCAACCTGGATCACATAGGTCCTTTCAAACAAAATGTGTTTTAATATAGCCAAATGCAAAATTATGTGTCTGATACAAAATTACTCAAGATAGTTAGTTCCAAAGCAGGCTGTGAAGAGTTACAAAGGGATCTCACAAAACTGGGTGTCTGGGCAACAAAATGGTAGTTTAAATTCAATGTTGATAAATGCAAAATAATGCACATTAGAAAACATAATCCCAATTATACATATAAAATGATGGGGTCTAAATTAGCTGTTACCACTCAAGAAAGAGATCTTGGAGTCATCATAGACAGTACTCTGAAAACATCTGCTCACTGTGCAGCAGCAGTCCAATAGGTTAACAGAATTTTAGGAACCATTAGGAAAGGGATAGATAAGAAGACAGAAAATATCATAATGCCACTATATAAATCTACGGTACACCCACACCTTATATACTGCAAGCAATTCTGATTGTCTCATCTCATAAAAGATGCATTAGAATTGGAAAAAGTATAGAGAAAGGCAACAAAAGTGATGAGGGGGATGGAACAGCTTCCATATAGAGCAATGTAAAAGATTGGGATTGTTCAGCTTGGACAAGCGATTACTGAGGAGGGTATGATAAAAGTGTATAAAATCATGAATGGTGTGGAGAAAATGAATAAGGAAGTGTCATTTACCCCTTTACAGAACACATGAACCAGGGCTCACCCAATGAAATAAATAGGTGTAGTAGGAAGAGAGCCTGAAACATAAGCCCTTGTATCAGAGGCCTGGTATGAGGCAGGACCTGCTCACAGAATCTGGTAAGAACAGGGATGATACTGCAGAAATACAATAGGCAGTAAATAAAATAAACAAAAAAAAGTTCTTCTTCTCACATTGCACAGTCAATCCGTGGAACTTGTTCCCAGGGGATGTTGCAAAGGCCAAAACTATAATGGGGTTCAAAAAAGAATTAGATAAGTTCACAGAGCATAGGTCCATTAATGCCTATTAGCCAAGATTGTCAGGGATGCAACCTAATGCTCAGGGTGTCCATAAACCTGATTGCTAGAAGCTGGGAAAGGGCAACAGGATGGATCACTCAATAAAGTGCCCAGTTCTGTTCACTCCCTCTGAAGCATCTGGCACCCGACACTGTCAGAAGACAGGATATTGGGCTAGATGGATCATTGGTCTGATTCTTATGTTCCTCTTACCTTCTTAGGAACAAGGAAAACAAGCAATGCCTGCAGTCTGAGGGACTATGCTGGAAAGTATTTAGGGAGTCACATTGTGGACAAGCAACTTGAGATGAGTTTCCGTGTAACAATGTAGCAAAAAGGGCTAATGCTCTCCCTGACTATAAACAGGGGCGTACTGAGTACGTATCAAGTATCAGGGGTAACCATGTTAGTCTGTAGCCACAAAAAACAATGAGAAGCTCTGTGGCACCTTAAAGACTTACAGATTTATTTAGGCATAAGCTTTCGTGGGTAAATTTTTGAATACTTAGTCTTTAAGGTGCCACCGGACACCTTGTTGTTTGAGTAGGTATGTCTCTATATTGCATTGGTGTCACCTATACTGGAATATTGCGTACAGCTCTAGTTGTCCACATTTTAAAAAGGATGTTAAAAAAATGATAATTTTTGCAACAGGAACTTGGTTAATCCTGTTGATGTATGAGGAAGAATGGAATTAAATTCCCTTTCCCATAGCCAAAGTGCTCGGAAGAATAAAAGATAAAATGTTACTAATCACAACAAATAAGATTCTGAACACTCAGAGAGAGCAGATATGCTGTTTAAGAAAGTGCCATTTCTACAGTCTCTTTAACCATACCATACTTTAAGGGATATAAATTGGCTTATGTGAAAACCTGTGAAAGTTTATGACCATTATGGAAACAGACTTGGGGTGGGATGGAGGTGTGTAACATTGTGGTGCAGGTGGTGTGACCTAGTGGTCAGAACAGGAGTCAGACACACTGGTCTGATCAGAGCCAGAAGGTGGAACTGGAGTTGTGGTTGGGAGACAAGCAAATGGCTGGTGCCAGGAGTCAGAGCAGAACTGGAGTCATGGTCAGGAGGCAAGCCAGTGATTAGAGCAGAACCAAAGTTGTGGTCAGGAGACAAGCAAGTTGGTCAGAGCCAGGGGTTAGGAGAAGAGTCTGGTGCTTGACCAGAAACAGGCACGGGTTTGGAGAAAGGTCCAGTAACAGAAAATGGTCTGAACCAGCTGCAGGCATGGAATGCATTGAGCATCCTCTGTGCTGCTGTTGCTACATGGCTTAAATGATGATCTGCTGGACGTCCAATCAGGGAGCACAGTCACTCTATGAGAGCTTATTGTGCCCAACCAAGCTCATTGGGTTGCCAGGTGGCTGTGCCTGCAGCCAATTGCGTTTCTGACAGTACCCCCACATGGGGTCCTCATCCCTGGATTCTCAGGGTATCATTGGTGAAATTTCTGAAGGAGGTCAGGAGTGTGAACTTTATCTTCTGGCTCCCAAGATTACTCCTCTGGCCTGTACACTCCTTCCAGTCTATCAGATACTGGAGCTTTAACTGACCAATCTGGAATCAGTTCGCATTCTTCCTCTTCCTGGACTATTACTGGGGTTGGGTCTACCCAGTCAGGGAAGAGATTGTCGATGAACATCTTGAGGGAAACACAAAAGATGCAGTGAATCTTGAGAGATTCTGGGAGCTGAAGGCAACTATGTTTATTTGTTCAATGATCTGAAATGAACCCAGGCAATGGTGGTCAGTTTTCAAGTTCTGGGTCAAGACACACATTTTATTCCCTACAGCATGGCTAGGGCAGCTCATCTCTTTTGGTTAGCTAATAAGATCCTTTAGCAGCCAGTAAGTGCTCTTTGAGGTCCTCTCCAGGACCATGGTTGCTTGGATGACAGAGCCTTCTGGTAGGTCCGGATGAAACCAGGGTGAAAACAAATTCGCAGAGAAGGGAGTCTGCTGAGTAGAAGCCTGGGTTAGGTTGTTGTATGCCAAATCGTCCAAACACAGTAGCGGAAGCCAATCATCCCAATGGAAATTCAAAAAACAGCAGATACTGCTCCAAGTTTCAGAGTAGCAGCCGTGTTAGTCTGTATCCGCAAAAAGAAAAGAAGTACTTGTTAGTCTCTAAGGTGCCACAAGTACTCCTTTTCTTTTTGCTCCAAGTTTTGACTGATTTTTTCCATCTTTGCCATCTATCTGCGGATGGTAGGCTGTTGCGGTAAGGGGCCTGGTGCAGGGTTGGAGAAATTCCTGCCAGAACAAAGAAATAAACTGAGGACTTCAATCCAAAATTATGCATGTCAGCATGCTGATACCAGAAGACATACTCCAGGAAGACTGGTGTGGTTTTCACAGACAGATGAAATGGTGCGGCAAGGACTCAAATGGGCCATCTTGGTTAGAAGAACCACCACAGTCAGGATAACAGTGACCTTGAGAGCATGGTAATTTCACAATAAAATCCACAGAAAGAGTGAACCATGAACATGGCTATGTGGGATGGGGTTGAAGGAGGTCCAGTGGCCTTGCTTGTGGCTTCTTCGTACAGGTGCAGAGTTCACATGACTGAACATAGTGTCTTAACATCTGTTTGTAGGGTTGACCACCAGCAGCACCTAGCGATCATGTTCCAGGTTTTACACTGACATAAATGACTCACCATGGGTAAGTCATGACACAGTCTTAGTACCTGAAGCCAGAAGTTGCCCTCAGGAATGCAGAGGTGATACCCACAATAGATGTGGTCTTGTTGCAGGCAAAACCTTGAGTCTGGGGAGGCGCTGGTGATTCTTAGAGACCTGCAGATTGGGACCACAAACGGATCACCTCGTAGCCGTTTCTTGCCCCTGATCTGGGGTATTAACTGTCCCACTTTAGTATCCAAGAGAAGGGGAGTGGAGAGGGAGGGACCTGGGCCCGCCCTCTACTCTGGGTCCCAGCCCAGGGGCCCTAGCGATAGCAGCAAACCACTTGAACTAGCGATTCCTTTCCCTGGGCTACTTCCCTCTCTGGCCCTTCAGCTTGTGGGGCTTCCTGCCCTCTCTCTGCTTGGGCCAGGTTTCTCCCAACCTCTTGTGTCTGTGGAGTCCCTCTGCTCTGCACAAGCCGGGTTTCCCTTTACCTAGGGTCTTGGTCTTCTGGCCCACCACAGCACTTCTCCAAACTCTCCTCTGCTTCCCTCCAAACTGCTCTCCTTCAAACTGCTCTCTGCTCCAACACCAAACCACTCTGCTTCAACTCCTCCAACTGTCTGATTGAAACAGGGTTTTGTTTTTTTTTTAATCAGGTGACTGGCTTCAGGTGCTCTAATTAATCTATAGCAACCTCTCTTCCCTCTACAGGGAATAAGGCGCTCATCATCCTGCGGCTTACATATCTCCCCTCTAATACCCTCCTGCTGGCCTCTGGCCATGCTGTATCACACCCGTTATATTGGAGGGCACCTTCCACTTGGTGACAGCAGTCATATTCCGAGGGTCCCTGACAACTGCCACTAGGGAGATGACAAGGCCCAGAAACACCCTGGTATCCTTGTCAAATTTGTATTTCTCAGGTTTTGTGTAAAGTTGATTTTGGCAAGGCTGATCAAGAACAGTGTGCACATGGTGGTCATGGAGCTCTTGGTTCTCCCAAATTAAATGGAAGTTCCCCAGTGCTAGTTCATCTTTGATAGTCACTGAGCCCCTGCCTAAAGTCGTCACTCAATCCAGTGGGTGCCTGTGGCCAGACACTGAAACTCAGCTAAATACTTAGCAGTGGACCGGGTCCCTGCTTTAGGGCATGGGGAGCAGCTTCTGCAGTATTTTCTCTATTAGAGACATCAAAGATGCCCGCCATTGCCTATACAAAGTTCTTGAAGCATTCAAAGAGAGAACTGGATCCCTCCAAGAGCCAGGACACCCACTTCAGGGCCTCTCTGATGAGCAGACTAATTACTAATCCCACTCAGGACCGATCCCTGGCATACATCTGTGGCCATAGCACAAACAGAAGATGGCACTGATTAAAGAACCCACATAATTTTGCACGGTCCCCATCAAACTTACCTGCTAAGGGCACCTGGGGTTTACGGGATGAGGATGCAAGGATATGGGGAACAGGAGTCTGGGCTTGCTCCTGGGACTGAAGGACTGCATTCTGGTAATGTAGCATGGTGATCTTGTTACACAGATCATACAGGACTACAACAACATTAGAGAGGGTGAGTTGGGCTCCTATTAGGTATCTCTATACTGTGAGATGATGTCCCATCTTATCTTTTAGGAGGATGCTCAAACTGTCACACACTGGGGTGTAGGTACTGTAAACTAATGGTCAGAATGGGAGTCGGGTCTAGAGGTTGTAGCAGAACAGGAAGAGGGAACTGGAGTCATGAAGCCAGTGGTTACAACCAGCCGTCAGAGCCGAACCAGTCATGGTCAGGAGACAAGCCAGTGGTCAGAGCCAGGAGGTCTGGAGGAAGGTAGAGACTGGGCCTTGGGCAGGAACAGTTGCGGGTTGGTGCAAGGACCAGTACAGGAAGCAGGTCCAGTGCTGCTGTAGGCACAGAATGCATTGAACAGCCACTGTGCTGCTGTTGCTACAAGACTTGAATGATGATCTGCTGGCTTGTGTGCAATCAGCACAGTCACCTAGAGAAAGAAATTGGGCTCAGCCGCTCTCATTGGGTGCCAGGTAACTGCACTTGGAGCCAGCTGAGTTCCTGACAAGAGGACCATCTTGTCCTTGTGCAGTGAGTCATATAGACTTATAACTATCAGTGATTGCAACTCACCGCCCCTCCTGGCAGATGTGACAGCTATCAGAATGGCCATTTTGTTAGACAGGTGATCCAAGGACTAACGCTGCAGGGGCTCAAAAGGGGGAGAACAGAACTCCATAAGTTTTGTTAGTAGCAAAACTCAATTTCTAGAGAGGAACAAGCTATGTCATGGAAGAAAAGAGAGTAGTCAGGCCTTTAAGTAACCACAACGAGGGTGCTTGTGGGTAACACACTAATAAAGCATATAGGTGAACCTTTATGGGTGCTGTAGACACTATACATAAAGAGTTCTGGACTAAGTAGTTCAAAACTGCACAGATAAAAGAGAAATCAGATACAAATCCTCTATCCGTTGCACAGATAGCCCCTTCATTTCTGACCACATCATTTCACAGTGGCAGGCTTTCTGGACTAAATGAGATTCTCCTATGAAGGAGATTCTCTGACAAGGGGATAAAGCAGAACTTGTCCCACTTGATCTGAAGCCCTAGAGAGTGAAACAAATGTCACATCTAGTCCACTATGTTTTCTGAGTTATGCTGCTACTATGGCAAACATTGTGTAAATACCCAGAAGGAGCATGCTTTACCTTGATAGCTGCCACCTCCACCACATTCTGAGACCCTGGGATCCACTTTACACCACTGGGTATGTGTTATTCTGGTCCCAACTGACCAGGCCAGAGCAAGGGACCCAGGTGACATTGCCACGTCCACTGGCTTTGGCTGAATCCTGACCATCACCTGGGATGTGAGAATTTGTCCTCTCCCTACATCATTTATGTTCTCTTCCTATCCCTCTCTTTTTCCCTTCTAATAAGAGTTTAGCTTAGTCAGTCAAAACTGTATATTTTGCAACACTGCGGAGAGCCTGTGACCAAAGAGGCAACTAAAAGTGATACCCTAAAGTGCACACTGCTGGTACAAGTTTGCCAGCTGTTGGAGTGGCTGATAAAACTGTGTGCTATGCCTGTGTTTTTCCAGCAGTGAGGATGCAAGTGAAAGTCAACACCAGAGATAAAGGCTGAATTTTCTAACTTTGCTGTCCTCTTCTTTCCCCTTTTACATGCATTTGTTTTGTTTTGTCTTCTAGGAAAAGGGACTGGACTTTAACAGCAGCAATAGTTCTAGCCCATCTTAACTTTTTCACTGTTTCCCAAAAAGGACAGTTATTACCATTGTTGATACCACCTAAAAAACTGTCAAATCCCTATAAAAAAATCACTCTACATCTAAAGAAAAAGGGAATGGGATTATGGTTAAAATAAAAGCCTTATTTAATATTTTGTATTTCAAATACTTTAACGTTTCCCCTTCTTTTTCTGTATTTTTAATGAAAGGTTAAGAGACTATTTAATGGTGTGTTTGCTACGGAAAATAAGTAGGCTGAGTTAAAACCAAGAAGGTCTCTGTGTCAACTTGAAAGCTCTCTCTCACCAACAGAAGTTGGTCCCATAAAAATTATGACCTCACTCACCGTGTCCCCCCTAACATCCTGAGACCAACATGGTTACAACACTGCATACATTTAATATTGGGCAGTTTCAAGTCACCTTTCTCTGAGCCCTATATTCCATCAAAATTAATACAGGAGATCTCCGCCCTCTTAGATACTGCAGGTGAAATAGATGGCATTATTCAGATGTCTCTGGCTGGGATAGGGAGTCCTTCACTTAGAGGGGGAGTGATCCTGTCTTTGGCCTTAACCTCCAGTTTCCAGTTGCAAGGTCTGGGCCATCCTACTGAGCAGCCCCTGAAATTGCAGAAATTTGTCCAGAGGACAAGCTACCGAGGAATCTATATTTTTATCCAGCAAAGTAGCTTCAGTGATAACACCTCCTGTAGGTATCCCTTGATCATCAGAAGTCATTTCCTCATACCCTGAAGCCTCAGCTCCAATGAACTGTGAACAAGGCTGAGGAAGGACAGGTTTCTGGTGCTGGAAGTGGAGGCTGGGCCATGACATAGCAAATTACTCTAAAGTGGATTACACACAGCTAAACACATCAACTATTTAAAATAAAGGCTAGAAAAATGTCTACAAGTGAAGACAGGACAGAGTGGTTTCTAATCTTCTCCACTGCAAAGCAGAAGGAAGCAAGGCAGTTGGAACTACATTTCTTAATATGGGTTCTGAAAGCAAACACTAATGTCAGGATGGGGAACTATTCTGGAAAGCAGTGACTCTCTGAAAAGGACTTGGGGAAAATGGTGGTTAGCTAAATTAAAATGAGCTCCTTTTGCAAAACTGTGGCTAAGAGGGGTAGATACGATTCTTGGACATACCAACAGAGGAAGACTGAGTAGGACTGTGGTATTATCTTTGCATGCAGCACTGGTGAGACCATGACTGGAATTATATTTCCAGTTATGTCCACATTTTTAAAAAAGGAAGTTGAAAAACTGGAAAGGGTTCAGGTAAGAGCTAGAAGAATCAGTCGAGGTGTGGAAAATGTGCCCCACAGCGAGAAATTTAAGACATTCATCTATTTTGTGGGTAAGAAGAATGGCTCCCTTCAACATTGTGTTGATTAAAGAGCTGACTTGATGATAATCAATAACTACTTATGTGGAGAGAAGATTTCTAATAGCACAAAACTCAACCTATCAGACAAAATAATACAAAGATCCAATAGCTGTAAATTACAGCTAGACATATTTAAACTGGAAATTAAATACAAGTTTTAACATTGAGGATAAGCAACCTTTGGAACAACTTAGCAAGAGATGTCTTTACATCAAGATTGGATGTCTTTAAAAGATAGACTCTAGCTCAACCACAAGTTACTGAGTTTGATGCAGGATTTCGCTGGTTGAAATTCTATGGCACGTATTATGCGGGGGGTGAGATTAGAGTACCATAAGAGTTCCTTCAGCCTTAAAAATCTATGCACTTACAACCTGGACTTAGTCCCTACAAATCAGTGGGGGCTTTGGAGTTATTTCACCCTCCTCTCCAAAACTCACCAATGCAGATAGTTAATGGAATAGCTCCAGTGGTCCTCAATATGCCAGCAAAATGAAGAAAAGCACATTCCTACATAGAGCCAGGGCAATTTCATTCCACATATATCTGCAGTGATGTGAGCAAGTACAGACTGCTCCATCACAGGCATGTTGTTCAAATTCCAGCCACTATCAAGATATTCCTAAAAGTGGAACAGAAAAAAAGAGTCACTGGTCTAAGCCACATCAAGTAAACAACAAAAATGGAAGTAACTTACCTGTTCAGGTTTCAGAGTAGCAGCCGTGTTAGTCTGTATTCGCAAAAAGAAAAGGAGTACTTGTGGCACCTTAGAGACTAACCAATTTATTTGAGCATAAGCTTTCGTGAGCTACAGCTCACTTCATCGGATGCATACTGTGGAAACTGCAGAAGACATTATATACACAGAGACCATGAAACAATACCTCCTCCCACCCCACTCTCCTGCTGGTAATAGCTTATCTAAAGTGATCACTCTCCTTACAATGTGTATGATAATCAAGTTGGGCCATTTCCAGCACCTGGAAATGAAAACCTGGATTTGTGCTGGAAATGGCCCAACTTGATCATCATACACATTGTAAGGAGAGTGATCACTTTAGATAAGCTATTATGAGCAGGAGAGTGGGGTGGGAGGAGGTATTGTTTCATGGTCTCTGTGTATATAATGTCTTCTGCAGTTTCCACAGTATGCATCCGATGAAGTGAGCTGTAGCTCACGAAAGCTCATGCTCAAATAAATTGGTTAGTCTCTAAGGTGCCACAAGTACTCCTTTTCTTCTTACCTGTTCAGTAACTGAAGTTTTTCGAGATGTGTTATTTATGTGTGTTCCACTGGAGATTGGAAGGCTTTGGCCAGCAGTGTCCATTGAGGCTACGCAGGGAGCAGGTGCAATCAAGCCCTCCTGTGCTTGAGGATATATAGGGTGTGGAGCAACCAACCACCCTCAGTTCCTTCACCACTACCCAATCCAAGTATTAGACTCAGCAGTTGTGGGGAAATGAGAGTATGTTATGGAACACATACAGACACACATCCAAAGAGGTCGAGTTACTGAACAGGTAAGTAACTTCCATTTCTTCTTTGAGTGCTTGTCTATGTGTGTGCCATGTCTGGTGTCTCCCAAGCAGTATCCATAAAAGAGGGGGTAGGAAATACTGCAAATCTCATTGAACAGGGATTTTAATACATCCTTGTCAAAATCGAGCATCTGGACGTGCCGCCTCCACAACAGAGTAATGTTTTGTGAAGGTACATTCATTACCACAGGAGGCAGCCCTACAAATAGCAATTAAAGGAACACCTCTAAACTAGGCTGCCTGTGCCTTGGTTGAATGTGCTCTGATGTTCCCAAGGAGCTGTAAATTGACCGTATCATAACTTTATACAACCTGACACCCATCTAGAAATTCTCTGGGTTGCAACTACCCGAGACCCTTAGATCTTTCAGCAACAGGGGGAAAAAAAACAGCCTTATGGATGATCCAAATTATTTTATCCTTTCAGCTAAAAGGGCAAGACCCATAAGGACATCTAATGTGTGCACTGCAGCTTTACCCTTGGTTGACTGTGTTTCACAAAGGATACTGGTAAATATAGCAATTGATTTAAACAAAAATCAGACAGCACCTTAAGAAGGAATTTAGGGTGCAGTCCGAGAATAATCTTGAGTTTGTGAAAAATCATAGACTACACCCTGCAATAAGTGCTTGCAACTCAAATCACATTATGTGAGAAATGTAATAGCCATAAAAAATGCTGTTTTCAGGGACAAATGCAACAAGGAACAAGAAACTAATGGTTTGAAAGACCTGTTATTACAACAGTGAGATCCCAAAAGGAGTAGGCTGCTGCCTAAGGGGGGAAATTCTAACAAGTCCTTAAAAAAAATTCACCAAAGGATGAGAAAAGAGACTGTATAATCCTAAACTGGACAACAATGAGCCAAAGCAGCATTCAAATTGACATGCAGAGAATTAACTGAAAGACCTGAAGTTTCAAGAATATTAGGAATTGTCATTTCCATTGAAGAAAGATTGCACTGTGTTTACACACTCAGACTTCAAGGACAGAAGGGACCATCATGATCATCTAGTCTGACCTGCACAGTGCGGCCACAGAACCTCAATCGCTCGCTCCTGTAATAAACTCATAATCTCTGACTCATCTATTGAAGTCCTCAAATCTTGATTTAAAGGCTTCAAGTTACAGAGAATCCACCATTCACTCTAGTGCAAACCAGCAACTGACCCATGCCCCACATTGCAGAGGAAAGCAAAAAAAAAAAAAACCAAGGTCTCTGCCAATCTGACCTGGGGGAAAATTCCTTCCCAACCTCAAATATGGCAATCAGTTATATATATGCGCATATAGGCAAGACCCACTACACAGACAGCTGGCAAATAATTCTCTGTAGTAACTCAGAACCTTCTTCATCTAGTTTCCATCTGCAACCATTGGAGATATTTCCCAATAGCAGTCATGTCTTGGCCATGTGCCATTGTAGGCAATCATACTATTACCTGCATAAATTTATCAAGGTCAGTCTTGAAACAAGTTGATGGTTTTTTGACCTACTTCTCCCCTTGGAAGGCTATTCGAGAACTTCACTCCTCCAATGGTAAGAAACCTTTGTCCAATTTCAAACCTAAACTTAATAATGGTCAGTTTATATCCATTTGCCCTTCTGCCAACATTGGCCCTTAACTTAAATAACTCCTCTCCCTCCCACCCTGGTGTTTATCCCTCATACGTATTTATAGAGAACAATCATAATTTCCCTCATCCTTTGTTTTGTTAGGCTAAACAAGCCAAGCCCCTAAGTCTCTTCTCATAAAGTAGGTTCTCCATTCCTTTGATCATCCTAGGAGCCCTTCTCTGTACCTGTTCCAGTTTGAATTCATCTTTCTTAAACATAGGAGACATATGAAAACATAGTATTCCAGATGAGGTTTCACAAGTGCCTTGTATAATGGTAATGACACTTCCCTATCTCTACTGGAAATACCTCATCTGATGCATCTTAGTTTTGCATTAATCTTTTTCATGGCCGCATCACATTGGCAGCTCATAGTCATCCTATGATTCACCCAAGTATTTCTCCTCTGTCTCTTCCAACTCATATGCCCCCACCTTATAGTAAAAATTCTTGATGTTAATCCCCAAGTGCATGACTTTGCAATATTAATTTCATCCCATTTCTATTACTCCAGTCTTCAAGGTCATCAAAATCTTGTGTGATATTCCGGTTCTCTTCTGTATTGGCAATATTTCCCAACTTTGTGTCATCTGCAAATTTTATTACCACACTCCCACTTTTTGTGCCAAGGTCACTAATGAAAATGTTCAGTAAGATTGGTCCCAAGACTGATCCTTTAGGAAGTCCATTTGTAATCTCCCTCCACTCTGACAGTCCACCTTTCAGCATGACCTTTAACCGGTTATTACCTACCTTTCAATTCTCATATTAATTCCCATTTTATCCAATTTGACTAATAATATCCCATGTGGAACTGTATCAAATGCAGTAGTTCTAATCTACCTGGATTTCAGTAAAGCATTTTTTTGTATAGAAAACTGGTTATCTTCTCAAAGAAAGATAAGTCTGGTCTTGCACAATCTACCTTTTGTAAAACCAGTTGTATTTTATCCCAATTACTGTTTACCTCTATGTCCTTAACAGCTCTCTCTTTCAAAATATTTTCATAGATTCATAGATATTAAGGTCAGAAGGGACCATTATGATCATCTAGTCTGACCTCCTGCACAATGCAGGCCACAGAATCTCACCCACCCACTCCTGTGATAAACCTCTCACCTATGTCTGAGCTACTGAAGTCCTCAAATCGTGGTTTAAAGACTTCAAGGAGCAGAGAATCCTCCAGCAAGTAACCCGTGCCCCATGCTACAGAGGAAGGTGAAAAACCTCAAGGGCCTCTTCCAATCTGCCCTGAAGGAAAATTCCTTCCCGACCCCAAATATGGTGATCAGCTGAACCCTGAGCATGTGGGCAAGATTCACCAGCCAGATACCCAGGAAAAAATTCTCTGTAGTAACTCAGATCCCACCCCATCAAACATCCCATCGCAGGCCATTGGGCCTATTTACCATGAATATTTAAAGATCAATTAATTGACAAAATCATATTATCCCATCATACCATCTCCTCCATAAACTTATCAAGTTTAATCTTAAAGCCGGATAGGTCTTTTGCCCCCACTGCTTCCCTTGGAAGGCTATTCCAAAACTTCACTCCTCTGATGGTTAGAAACCTTCATCTAATTTCAAGTCTAAACTTCCCGATGGCCAGTTTATATCCATTTGTTCTTGTGTCCACATTGGTACTGAGCTTAAATAATTCCTCGCCCTCTCCGGAATTTATCCCTCTGATATATTTATAGAGAGCAATCATATCTCCCCTCAACCTTCTTTTGGTTAGGCTAAACAAGCCAAGCTCCTTGAGTCTCCTTTCATAAGACAGGTTTTCCATTCCTCGGATCATCCTAATAGCACTTCTCTGTACCTGTTCCAGTTTGAATTCATCCTTCTTAAACATGGGAGACCAGAACTGCACACAGTATTCCAGGTGAGGTCTCACCAGTGCCTTGTATAACGGTACTAACACCTCCTTATCTCTACTGGAAATACCTCGCCTAGTGCATCCCAAGACCGCATTAGCTTTTTCACAGCCATATCACATTGGCTGCTCATAGTCATCCTGTGATCAACCAATACTCCAAGGTCCTTCTCCTCCTCCGTTACTTCTAATTGATGCGTCCCCAGCTTATAATTAAAATTCTTGTTATTAATCCCTAAATGCATGACCTTACACTTCTCACTATTAAATTTCATCCTATTACTATTACTCCAGTTTACAAGGTCATCCAGATCCTCCTATATGATATCCTGGTCCTTCTCTGTATTGGCAATACCTCCCAGCTTTGTATCATCCACAAACTTTATTAGCACACTCCCACTTTTTGTGCTGAGGTCAGTAATAAAAAGATTAAATAAGACTGGTCCCAAAACCGATCCCTGAGGAACTCCATTAGTAACCTCCCTCCAGCCTGACAGTTCACCTTTAAGTATGACCACTGTAGTCTCCCTGTCAACCAATTCCTTAACCACCTTTCAATTTTCATATTGATCTCCATCTTTTCCAATTTAACTAATAATTCCCCATGTGGCACAGTATCAGACGCCTTACTGAAATCTAGGTAAATTAGATCCGCTGCGTTTCCTTTGTCTAAAAAATCTGTTACTTTCTCAAAGAAGGAGATCAGGTTGGTTTGGCACGATCTACCTTTTGTAAAACCATGTTGTATTTTGTCCCATTTACCATTGACCTCAATGTCCTTAACTATTTTTCCTTCAAAAGTTTTTCCAAGACCTTGCATACTACAGATGTCAAACTAACAGGCTTGTAGTTACCCGGATCACATTTTTTTCCTTTCTTAAAAATAGGAACTATGTTAGTAATTCTCCAATCATACGGTACAACACCTGAGTTTACAAATTCATTAAAAATTCTTGCTAATGGGCTTGCAATTTCATGTGCCAATTCCTTTAATATTCATGGATGAAGATTATCTGGGCCCCCGATTTAGTCCCATTAAGCTGTTCGAGTTTCGCTTCTACCTCAGATATGGTAATATCTACCTCCATATCCTCATTCCCATTTGTCATGCTACCATTATCCCGAAGATCCTCATTAGCCTTATTAAAGGCTGAGGCAAAGTATTTGTTTAGATATTGGGCCATGCCTAGATTATCCTTAACCTCCACTCCATCCTCAGTGTTTAGCAGTCCCACTTCTTTTTTCTTTGTTTTCTTCTTATTTATATGGCTATCGAACCTTTTACTATTGGTTTTAATTCCCTTTGCAAGGTCCAACTTTACTCTATTACAGGAGAGGGCTGGTGAGGTTCTGTGGTCTGTGTGGTGCAAGAGGTCAGACTAAATGATCACGATGCTCCCTTCAAGCCTATAAACTCTAGAACACTGATATGAAGCTGGGTTTTTTTATTAGACTGTTTGGCCTTCTCTGAGATGGGCTCCCATTTCAACATTGATGCATACGTGAAAATCAACTTTTCAGGAAGTTATGGGGAGAAAGGAACTTTACAAACTTGCGGTGGATCCTTGCACCAATTGAGAGAATCCAAAACTTGCTGTGGGATCCACAGCATCATGTCCATATTGTGAACCCACAAGGGGTTGTTAAGACAATGTAGATGCAGTCTCGCAAATAGAGTTACCAGACTGCATGAAGCAACATGGCCCAACAGGCAAAGACATGTTCTCACTGCTGACTGATCAGTTCTCACATGTTGTTTAACCTGGCTTGAGGCAGAAATACCTTTGCTGCTGTGGAATTTATGAGGGTCCCCCAAAATTCTATTCTTTGAGCTGGAGTTGCACAAGACTTGTCCTTGTTTATTCCGAGTCCCAGGCTGGTGATCAAGAGTATGATCAATATCCAATACTTATTTCTGGGGGGAGAGTTGGGAAGAATAATCCTGCACCAACCAATAATTGAGATATGGCTAAACTAAACTGTTCCTACATCTTAAACGCACTGCAACTACAGCCAGGCATTTTGTAAAAGTCATTGGGTCTGATGATCAGCCAACAGGGTGCACCCTGTACTGGTAATGCACGTTGCCCACTAGAAAAACACACATTTTTCTGATGTGCCAGATGAATGGAAATATGGAAATAAGCATCTTGTAGATTGGGAGCTGTGACCCAATCAAGAGGATCTAGGACAGAAGTGTGGAAGAGAGGGTTACAATGCAAAATCTGAACTGATGTACAAAAAAAAAAAAAAATGTATATTCCTCAGGTCTAATATTGGACGCCAGCCTGCTGATTTTGTAGGAATTAGAAATTATCAGTAATAGAATCCCTCCTCCCTTCCCAAGGGGAACCCAACTGAACCTGTTCCTGAAGTAGATTCTTGTGAGAGCGGTCCTGAAGAGGGACAGGAAAGGAGGTTGTGGGGTGGGGACATTCTTAAACTTGATAAAAGTGTCTTTTTGAATTATTTCCAGCACCATCGGTTGGTGGTGATATCCTTCCAGGCTTCCTGTAAGTAATGCAAATGGACCCCAAAAGTGGTAGAGAAAGATTGATTGACAGCTCTTGATGTAAGCATTAAATCAACTGCTTGGACAATGAGAATGTTTTAGTATTAGTTATTGAGGAGGTAGAAGAAAGTGTTCTTCTAGGAGGGCACTGCTTCTTCCTAGACTCTGCTAAGGATGATAAAATGGAGCAGTGAATGACTATAGCAATTGCCTCTGACAACAGGACTTCTTCCTCTAATACTGGAGCTTAAGAAGGCAGAACAGAGGACAGCACAGCTGCTACTGAAGCAACCCAAACACACAGTGCCGGACAATCGGACACCGTTGGCCCCAACGAACTTCAGGGTTCTCTCTTTATGAGACCCAACAGAGACTTGGGGTCATTTTAGAAGCAGATCTCTTTCAAGAGCAAGACAGTGGGGGACGTCTCCCTCTTTTTTTTTTTTTTTTGGAGCAGTTTTAGTTGTGGACTGATCCCTAAGCTCCTTTCGGAAAAAGCGTTTACTCTCATCTGCTTGAGCAGAGGTTGAGGCCACAGCAGAAGTCATTTGTGCTGACAATTGTCCCAGACTGGGAGGATCCTGACTCCCTTCAGGGTCTGAAGCAGGCCCAACTGATTTGTTTAAGAGAAAAAGTTTCAGCCTGTTTTCTGAGGGGCTAAGCGGCAGTTCTGTTTGTTTGTCTTTCCTCCACAGGACAGAAGCGACTTTGTCTGTACAAAGTGCAAGCTGGTCTCCATATTGGAAGAGAAGGTTCAAGGTCTGGAGAAACAAGCATCGACCCTGCATTACAGAAGAAAAACTGAACACATGTCAGGATATGCTTCTACGGACACAACGTTCTGAAGATTCAGAGCAGGCTGCACAGCGGGGACAGAAGGACGGTGAAGAAATTTGGCAGCACGTAACCTCCAGAAGAAGAAAGGGGAGCGTCCATGTTCCAGCAATGCAGATACAGGTAAGCAACCGTTTTCATGTTCTCTCCACAGGTACTAATGCAGAGGGTGGACTAGATGATACATTTGAGGGGAGGGAGCAGAAAGAGACTCCGCCTATTGGAAGGCATGAGATGCACTATCCTAGGGATGGGGGTTCCACGACCACCGCTCCCAAGAGAAGGATGTGGGTGGTGATGGTCGGGGACTCCCTCCTCGGGGGGACAGACTCATCTATCTGCTGCCCCGACCAGGAAAACCGAGAAGTCTACTGCTTGCCAGGAGCTAGGATTCACGATATGACGGAGAAACTGCCGAGACTCATCAAGCCCTCGGATCGCTACCCCTTCCTGCTTCTCCACGTGGGCACCGATGATATTGCCAAGAATGACCTTGAGCAGATCACGGCAGACTACAAGGCTCTGGGAAGAAGGATAAAGGAGTTTGAGGCACAAGTGGTGTTCTTGTCCATCCTCCCCGTGGAGGGAAAAGGCCTGGGTAGAGACCGTCGAATTGTGGAAGTCAACGAATGGCTACGCAGGTGGTGTCGGAGAGAAGGCTTTGGATTCTTTGACCATGGGATGGTGTTCCAAGAAGGATGAGTGCTAGGCAGAGACGGGCTCCATGCCTCATACTGAGAAAGCGGGATAATCAGCGATTTATCTCAAGTGCCTATATACAAATGCAAGAAGCCTGGGAAACAAGATGGGAGAACTGGAAGTCCTGGCACAGTCAAGGAATTATGATGTGACTGGAATAACAGAGACTTGGTGGGATAACTCACATGACTGGAGTACTGTCATGGATGGATATAAACTGTTCAGAAAGGACACGCAAGGCAGAAAAGGTGAGGGAGTTGCACTGCATGTAAGAGAGCCGTATGAGTGCTCAGAGCTCCGGTACGAAACTGCAGAAAAACCTGAGAGTCTCTGGGTTAAGTTTAGAAGCGTGAGCAACAAGGGCGATGTCGTGGTGGCAGTCTGCTATAGACCACTGGACCAGGGGGACGAGGTGGACGAGGCTTTCTTCCAGCAACTAACAGAAGTTACTAGATCGCAGGCCCCGGTTCTCATGGGAGACTTCAATCACCCTGATATCTGCTGGGAGAGCAATACAGCCATGCACAGACAATCCAGGAAGTTTTTGGAAAATGTAGGGGACAATTTCCTGGTGCAAGTGCTGGAGGAACCAACTAGGGGCAGAGCTCTTCTTGACCTGCTGCTAACAAACTGGGAAGAATTAGTAGGGGAAGCAAAAGTGGATGGAACCTGGGAGGCAGTGACCATTAGACAGTAAAGTTCAGGATCCTGACACAAGGAAGAAAGGAGAGCAGCAGAATACGGACCCTGGACTTCAGAAAAGCAGACTTTGACTCCCTCAGGGAACTGATGGGCAGGATCCCCTGGGAGAATAACATGAGGGGGAAAGGAGTCATAGAATATCAGGGTTGGAAGGGACCTCAGGAGGTCATCTAGTCCAACCCCCTGCTCAAAGCAGGACCAATCCCCAATTAAATCATCCCAGCCAGGGTCAGGTCAAGCCTGACCTTAAAAACTTCTAATGAAGGAGATTCCAGCACCTCCCTAGGTAACGCATTCCACTGTTTCACCACCCTCCTAGTGAAAAAGTTTTTCCTAATATCCAACCTAAATCTCTCCCACTGCAACTTGAGACCATTACTCCTTGTTCTGTCATCTACTACCACTGAGAACAGTCTAGATCCATCCTCTTTGGAACCCCCTTTCAGGTAGCTGAAAGCAGCTATCAAATCCCCCCATATTCTTCTCTTCCGTAGACTAAACATCCCCAGTTCCCTCAGCCTCTCCTCATAACTCATGTGTTCCAGTCCCCTAATCATTTTTGTTGCCCTCCGCTGGACTCTTTCCAATTTTTCCACATCCTTCTTGTAGTGTGGGGCCCAAAACTGGACACAGTACTCCAGATGAGGCCTCACAAGTGTCGAATAGAGGGGAACGATCACGTCCCTTGATCTGCTGGCAATGCACTTACTTATACAGCCCAAAATGCCATTGGCCTTCCTGGCAACAAGGGCACACTGTTGACTCATATCCAGCTTCTCATCCACTGTAACCCCTAGGTCCTTTTCTGCAGAACTGCTGCTGAGCTATTCAGTCCCTAGTCAGTAGCGGTGCATTGGATTCTTCCGTCCTAAGTGCAGGACTCTGCACTTGTCCTTGTTGAACCTCATCAGATTTCTTTTGGACCAATCCTCCAATTTGTCTAGGTCCCTCTGTATCCTATCCCTACCCTCCAGCGTATCTACCTCTCCTCCCAGTTTAGTGTCATCTGCAAACTTGCTGAGGGTGCAATCCACACCATCCTCCAGATCATTTATGAAGATATTGAACAAAACCGGCCCCAGGACCGACCCTTGGGGCACTCCACTTGATACCGGCTGCCAACTAGGCATGGAGTCCAGGTGAGCTGGCTGTATTTTAAAGAAACCTTATTGAGACTGCAAGAACGAACAATCCCGATGTGCAGAAAGAATAGTAAATATGGCAGGCGACCAGCTTGGCTTAACAGTGAAATCCTTGCTGATCTTAAACACAAAAAAAGAAGCTTACAAGAAGTGGAAGATCGGACAAATGACCAGGGAGGAGTATAAATATATTGCTCGGGCATGCAGGAGTGAAATCAGGAAGGCCAAATCACACCTGGAGTTGCAGCCAGCAAGAGATGTTAAGAGTAACAAGAAAGGTTTCTTCAGGTATGTTAGCAAGAAGAAGAAAGTCAAGGAAAGCGTGGGCTCCTTTCTGAATGAGGGAGGCAACCTAGTGACAGAGGATGTGGAAAAAGCTAATGTACTCAATGCTTTTTTTGCCTCTGTTTTCACTAACAAGGTCAGCCCCCAGACTGCTGCACTGGGCTGCACAGCATGGGGAGGAGGTGACCAGCCCTCTGTGGAGAAAGAAGTGGTTCGGAACCATTTAGAAAAGCTGGACGAGCACAAGTCCATGGGGCCAGATGCGCTGCATCTGACAGTGCTAAAGGAGTTGGCGGATGTGATTGCAGAGCCATTGGCCATTATCTTTGAAAACTCATGGCGATAGGGGGAGATCCCGGATGACTGGAAAAAGGCTAATGTAGTGCCTATCTTTAAAAAAGGGAAGGAGGAGGATCCGGGGAATGAGTTACCTAGGGAGGTGGTGGAATTTCCTTCCTTTGAGGTTTTTACGGTCAGGTTTGACAAAGCCCTGGCTGGGATGATTTAGTTGGGGACTGGTCCTGCTTTGAGCCGGCGGTTGGATTAGATGACCTCCTGAAATCCCTTCCGACCCTGATACTCTATGATTCTATGAAAAGGATCTGGGGATTACAGTGGACGAGAAGCTGGATATGAGTCAACTGTGTACCCTTGTTGCCAAGAAGGCTAACGGCATATTGGGCTGCATTAGTAGGAGAATTGTCAGCAGATCGAGGGAAGTGATTATTCTCCTCTATTCGGCACTGGTGAGGCCACATCTTGAGTATTGCATCCAGTTTTGGGCTCCCCACTACAGAAAGGATGTGGACAAATTGGAGAGAGTCCAGCGGACGGCAATGAAAACAGTTAGGGGGCTGGGGCACGTGACTCATGAGGAGAGGCTGAGGGAACTGGGCTTATTTAGTCTGCAGAAGAGAAGAGTGAAGGGGGATTTGATAGCAGCCTTCAACTACCTGAAGGGGAGCTCCAAAGAGGATGGAGCTAGGCTGTTCTCAGTGGCGGCAGATGACAGAACAAGGAGCAATGGTCTCAAGTTGCAGTGTGGGAGGTCTAGGTTGGATATTAGGAAACACTATTTCATTAGGAGGGTGGTGAAGCACTGGAATGGGTTACCTAGGGAGGTGGTGGAATCTCCCTCCTTCGAGGTTTTTAAGACCTGGCTTGACAAAGCCCTGGCTGGGATGATTTAGTTGGCGTTGGTCCTGCTTTGAGCAGGGGGTTGGACTAGATGACCTCCTGAGGTCTCTTCCAATCCTAATCTTCTGTAATTCTATGATTCTTTGGATTGAGTCTGGTAAGGGACTTCCAATCCTTACATTTTCCCTAACATTTCCTTCACCCACACAATAAAGACTATTAGAGGAAGTTTCATTAAGGCTCATAGCAGCCCCAAATGACAAAAAGTTTAAAACCCTCAGGAATTTTAAGCACTGGAAAAACAAAACAAAAACAAAAAACCTATTAAGGAAACGATGATGTAACCTAACTACCACAAACTAAGCTACTTACAGATAAACTAATATGGGAGTGGCCAAGATGGGACATGGCCAACCAGCTCCATCTCACAGCTTAAAGCAGTGAAAGGAACCGAGGCTTGGTTGGACGCTCTGCTCCCTTTTATACCTTCAAGAGAAGAGGGAGCTTGAGACTACGCAGGGAGTGGGTGCAACCAACAGACACTGCTGGCTAAAGCATTCCAATCTCTAGCACATGGAGCATATGCATGTTAGACATGGATCACGTATAGATAAGCAATCAAAGAAGGCAGCAAAACTTTTCCAAGGGCTACTTCTGATAGAAGAAATTAGTCTTTTTAGATTGAAAAACATACAAATAAGATCAATAAAATAACAAGAACTTTAACATCCAATGCACATGCTTCTCAAAGAAAATCTGTGTGTTAGCAATCGCTGCATTAAAATTAGGCTGCTCTTTCAAGAAATATAATTTGGAAGCTGTCAACTTCTAAGATGCACGTGTCATTTTAAAAGTCTGCTCATATATAATTTTAGTCCCCCAAGACTGCAATACCATTTCCCTTTGTCAAAACTGTGCCAGTCACACATACAGCAGGAATACACTGTAATACAGAATTACAATAGGTTTCTTTAAACTGAAAAATCATTCAACACAAGACTTGTATTCTGTAAAACCATGAAATGGAAGTATGCACTCAGAGAGCAAATCAAGACTTACCTCTTCTTCTGGCCTAAGCTTAATTTTCCCATCTCTAACTGGAAAGCCACTGCCAAACTCCTTTGAAGCAATATCAGCCCCATATTCCACTGTGACATCCTCTTCAATGGTGCTCACAAGTCGCCAAAACTCTTTTTCAACCAGCTCTGTGGGAACCATCTGGGTATGAAACATGAGAAAGAGAAAATATAAGCCCACACAGAAGGTTGCACTTCTCACAGTGCTTATGGATGTAGAGTAACCAAAGGTACCAAACACATGAGATATACAGAAGTAGTAAATTCAAGGAGGAAGTTCACAAGCTTAAAATATTTTCCCATCATGTCACAGGGTCTTTAACTAGAGTCAGAAACAAACCTGAGTACCATTGGTTACACCAGGTGTTCACACTCTCTCTTTCTTCTCTCCCACCTCACCCTCTCAGTTAACAGTTACTTTCTCAACTTCATAGTGGAAGTTACTTATTAGTGCAATTATATAAAACTAAACCAACACAGCAAAATGTTGGTATTGTAAAGCTCAAAAAACTACATCAAATGTTGCCTTTTGCCTTCAGTAATGAGTGACATTTGGGGCAGGAGTTTAAGGAGGAACATATTTTTGGATGGTGGCGGAAACCAGAAATGTGTGGGACAGAAACCAAAATACTAACAAAGAACAGAAGCCTTTACAAATTAACATAATATTTAAATAAGAGCTTTCCCACTTGGATTTGTTCACATTCAAAACTCAGGATTCTTCACCACTCCAAGTTTAATACTTTAATAAGGACAAAAACTGAAATCTGTATTATAGCATAGTAAGCACATGAACATACATGTACTGGCATGTTAAAATAGTCTGACTTGAATGCATCAGCCATTTCTCCAAATGTGCGAAGTGTGTAGTCTCTTGCTGCTTGTTCAAAACCAAATGCTTCCTGTGGTTTATTACACTCCTGCAATTAAAATATGGTTATTTCTACCAATAGTTAAAAATAAGACATTTTGCACTTTAGTGCTTTTCAAACATAGACTTTAAAGTACTTTACAAAGATGGATCAGTATTATCCCCATTTTACAAACAGGGGAAAACTGGGGCACTTGATTGAAATGACTCACCCAGGATCACACTGGTAGCCATTGGAAGAGTCAGAAATAGAACCCATCGTGCCTATCAGCTCTGAGTTTAATCCACCACACCACAACAATATTTGTTTGTGACTCAGCATGAATCACTGGTGAGATCAGCATAGCTAGATTACAGCAAATTCTGCTTCCTCTGCTATAGCAAAGCAGAAAACACCACAAAACTTGTCTACGTTGAAAACCTCAATGACATAGTGGTAAAATTTAATTATGTAAAAAGCTATCTAAAAGCCAAAGCATCCTTTCTCAGTGGTTTTAATACTACTAAAGTAGATCAAATTTGGGGCCCAGCATATGTTGTAATGTCTAACAATCTGAAATGTACCCAGTCCTTGTTTCAGTTTCATCTTCTACCACCCATTTTACAGGACTATTTTCATCATAATAAATTGCAGTTCTGAAGTTCTGATCATTAGAAGCCAGGAGAGAACAGAAACACATTTCAGCCTGATTTCTCAGTTTACCTGAGCCAGACACTGGGGACACCTCCAGTCCCCTTTGGGAACATCATGAAGGGGTGGAATTAAACAAAAAGTATGGTAACTGTCATCACAGCCATCACACAACAGGAGACGGTCTTCATCATTACCACTGCCACATAAGAGACATACATACAAATCCACCTGTAACAAGAAATTACCAAAGTGGGAATTTAAGTGCTTTAAGCAGTTCATGGCAAGAGATCATTTTGGTAACTAAGTCATTTGTCACATTTACCCGTGTTTATTTTTATTTTCTTTCCATAAAAGATCAGAGACAGCGAATATTAACTTTGTTCTCCTTTGTGGTAGAAAGTATCAGAGGGGTAGCCGTGTTAGTCTGTATCCACAAAAACAACAAGGAGTCCAGTGGCACCTTAAAGACTAACAGATTTATTTGGGCATAAGCTTTTGTGGGTAAAAAACCCACTTCTTCAGATGTGATGCACATGTGATGTGCATCTGATGAAGTGAGCTGTAGCTCACGAAAGCTTATGCTCAAATAAATTGGTTAGTCTCTAAGGTGCCACAAGTACTCCTTTTCTTTTTATAAATCCCTTTGAAATTAAGAAATCACCACCAAAAGTGTTGAAGCCTGACCAATCTGTTTTGCTAAATAAAGAGACTCAATTTTGTTCTTAGTACTGCTCTTTACTTTCAGACTGGTCTGTGCGTAGACACTTCAACATCCTGAGGCCAACTGCCTGGAGCAGCCATCAGAAAACAGGGGAATTCTGGTTATGGGAGCATCCCCCTTCTTCCTCAGAGTTAGTGGACTGTACCCGAGCCCTTCACCAGGAAGGCACCAGCTTTCTAAGCAGATCCATTTGCTTTTGGAGGGGGCAGGCCTTCAGTGCTGTGTCATGAGAGCTCCACCCACATCATCTAGGAGATCCACAGAAGGGGGAGCAGGTACTCCGAAGATTCGCAGGGGCACCTGAGGGAGAGTAGGGGGGAGTTTTTTGGAGGTAGAGGAAGGAGAGCAATGAAGTCTGGTGAACAGAAGCAGGAACTTAGATAGTGGTAGGAAAAAAATGTTACTATTTAAGGCCTTGCTTAAACAGGGGACAACAGCAGTACTGCTGCAAGACAATTGAGAACAGAATAGGACTCCCAGGGCCCTTTATTTTGTGCCTCTAGGGTCTGGTGCAATCCTGTCTTCCAGTAACTGCGCATTCCTCCCCCTCCTGCCTAGTAAAAGGGTATGTGTGTGAGAAGGATCCAGGCAGCGGGAAGGACTGAAAGGGCCTGTATATTGTCTTCTCCACAAGTAAAAGTCTCCCTTTCCTTTGCTTTTTAGGAGAAGTATCTGCTATGTTGAACCAAGTAGAGCATCTGAGTTAGAGTTCAAACAGTGGAATAAGAGGTGGGTCTGCTAGAAAGCTGGGTGCCAAAACTCTTATTACATCTCCTTTCTAACTGATACATCTACCAAGGGAAAGATCAGCAGATCAACCCATATCCAGAGCGAGGAAGCCCTGAGAAGAACCACATTTCTTTTGACTGTTCTATTAGAGTTGCTATTTTAAGGCAGTACGGTAGGGAAGGATAGAAATTATTTCAGTTGAAACAGGGTGAAATGAAATTACTTTGTTATTTCCTGCTTATGACATGAAATCCTGATGGTACCTATGTCGAGGAATTCAGGAAACTCCCATTCCCACTACCTATGCTATATACTACATGCCCAGCTCTAATCCAGGACTGCTTGCAATTAAGAATTAAGTGCCAGAAGGGCAGGGAGTACTCACTGCATTAGTGCTTTTTTTAGAGCGCCCTTTTGATTTCTCTCTCTCCAAGTCTCTTTGTTCTCTTTTCTCGGCAGGTTCTCGTTTCACTGTGCCAGGCATTTCCTTCTCTGATACAGGAAAAGAAAATTAGACTATTACTGGGTTTAACAAATATTTCACAGCATAAGCAGTATTTGAAGCATGTGTTATCATATGATTATATACATTTGAAGGGGATCTTTTTATGAGTGAATCTGTTCCTATTGAGATATGGCTACTGCAGTGGCTATGCTCGTCTTTAGGTCTCTGTGCAAAGACTGACAATGGTGCCAGATTTTGTGGGGGTTGTGTAATATGGACACAAAGGACACCAAACATATTTTCATGTAACTTTAGGCAGCACTTGAACTCCTACCTGGAAAGCCTGGTATTATCAGGATAAAACAAGCATGGGATCATAAACAGATGCAGGCCGCTCTAAACATATGGTTTATTTAGCATTGATATTTTAAATAGTTTTTTTTTTTTTTTGGGGGGTCACTGAAGACTTGAATGAAATTTCAGGTTCATAGACGTGGTTGGATTATTCTTTAATGGGACATTTCACTGGGGCAGAAAACACTATAATGTCCTGTGATGATTTTCATACTTTATTTACTTGCAATGGCAACTGCCCCAAGATAATATCACAAAAAACTAAACAGGTACCAAAAGGAGTCTCTGAGAAAGGAAGCTCTTCATATTGCTTTCTAACAACCCCACCCCCACCTCCATACATCTGCTCAAGCAGCACAATGTCAGACTAAGGGAAAGCTGCCATAAGCAGCAGGGTCACATTCATATTTTGTTTCATCCCCCATTGACCCACTTACCGTTTGCAGGTGTACATCCCATTCTGCGCCTCAAATTATGAGTTTTGGCTTCTGGGGTTTCATCTGACTCCATTTTAATATTAGTAGCCTTAAAAATAAATGGTCATATTCAGTAATTGAACATGATATTCAGAACCGAAGAGTTGAGGTTTGCGTGTTATATTTGTAACCAAGATACTCTTCATTACAAACTACATTGTTCAGAGGTAAAGACGACTTACTTACCTATAGCTGAAATAGATCAGTACAGACCCACACTCTCAACATATACCCGCCCACTCGAAAGACCAGAACCTTCTGAAAAACTGACCCTTGGAGACCATGTGGCCTCTGCCAAAAGCTGTGTAATGCTCCGTTGAAAGGCCACCTGAAGGGCCCTCATCATCAGTTCCTTCCACCTCCTCAACGGCTGTTTAGGCTCTGAATAAGTGGGGATGAAGGGTGTGGAGCATTCATCTGAATCAATAACCTATCTGAAATACTTATGCTACAAGCAAGTAACTCTTCTTAGTCCTTCCAGTACTATCACTACATATCTCCACTCTTGGGAGGATCAAGAAAGCTAACATCTAAAAGACTGAAGGACCGCTCTACTGAAACAGGCCTCCAACCTCACACCACATCAAGAAAGCAATGCTGCATGGAAAGGTGGACTAAGCGCCAAGTAAAAGCTCTGCAAATCTCCACAAAGGTAAGCTCAGCAGGAAGTATTGCCCAGCAGGGTCTGAGTGGCGGCCCCTCACAGCCCACTCACTGACCAATACCAATATATAAACCAGGAATTCATGATGGGGAGCTGTCTTGAGTGACAACACAGCTGCCTGATTCTACTCCAGACCTGCTTGCGATAGTCCCTAAACTCTGGCTTCTGACCCTGGTTTGTCCTAGACTTCATTATTCAACTGCAGTCTGTAATCTGGCACTGACCCAGACTTCCTGGTATCCTGACCCAGTTTGACATTTTGATTGAAAAACTAAACAATATAAAATTAACATGGCATATACTAAATGGATTAAAAGATGGGTAATCGATCAGTCTCAAAGTGTAATTGTAAATGAGAAAACATCATTAAACAGATGTGTTTCTAGTTTTTCCCTGTAGGGATCAGTCCTTTGCCCTATATTATTTAACTTTTTTATCAATGAGCTGGAAGAAAACATGAAATCACCACTGATAAAGTTTACAGATGACCCTAAAATTTGAGGAATGATAAATAATGAAAAGGACAAGTCACTAATACAGAGCAAGCTGGATCACTTTGTAAGCTGGGCACAAGCAAACAATGTGTGTTTTAATATGGCTAAATGTAAATAAATACATCTAGGAACAAGGAATGTAGGCCACACTTACAGCATGGGGGACTCTATCCTGGGAAGCAGTGACTCTGAAAAAGGTTGGAGTATTGTGGTACATAATCAGCTGAACATGAGCTCCCAATGTGATGTTGTACCCAAAAAGGCTAATGTGATCCTTGGATACCTGAAGAGGGGAATCCCAAGTATCAGTACAGAGGTTATTTTCCCTCTGTATTTGGCACTGATGTAACTGCTGCTAGAATACTGTGTCCAATTCTGGTGTCCACAATTAAAGAAGGATGTGGATAAACTGGAGAGACTTCAAAGAAGAGCCATGAGAGCAATTAAAGGATTTGAAAACATGCTTTATAGTGATAAGCTAAATAGATTGAACTCCTTGAGTCTAACAAAGAGAAAGTTAAGGCGTGACTTGATTACAGTCTAAGTACCTACCTTGGGAACAAATATTTAATTAATGGGCTCTTCAAGCTAGCGGAGAAAGACAGAACACAATCCAATGGCTGAAAGGTAAAACTAGACAAATTCAGACTGGAATTATGGTGTACATTTTTAACACTATAAATTAACCACTGGAACAATTTAAAAAGGGTTGTGGTAGATTCTCCATCAATGACAACTTTTAAATCAATATTGGATGTTTTTCTAAAAGATCTGTTCTAAGAATTATTTTGGGGAAGTTCTGTGCCTGTGTCATACAGATCAGACTAGATAATCACAATTGTCCCTTCTGGTCTTAGAATCCATAAATAGAAACTCTAAAATCTCATTTTAAAAGGTATGTTTTCCAGACCTTGAAAAAAAATTTGTAGCTGTTCTCTAAAAAAAGAACAGGAGTACTTGAATCTGGGGGGAATCTTTTTATAACTATAAACATCAAAACTACATGTTGCATTTCAGTCTGGTCACATCAATATGGTTTTCTCCCAGGTTTAAACCAAATTTCCTGCAGTGATTCAACCATTATCAGAAAATTGCTGAGAAATGAAAAGACATGGTTGCCTTGACTTCTTAGTTGTGCTTCCACTGCCACAAGCGCTTGGTAATGACCACTGGTGCAGTACACAGGCCAAAAGGTAAAACTAACTGCAATAATCTTCACAGATGCAGAAATGGAAATACCTGATGAGCGCCTAATGGATATGTGGACGTAACCAAGGTTTTAAGGAAGTTGTGGCTGAGGCCAAGGTAATCATCTTGAAATTAAATTGGCAAATGAACTTTTTGTGAGCCCTTAAAGTCCATAAAGGAATGAAAACTTTCAGCTCTTTTTGGAATAGATATACCTCTCCCTTTCCACTTCTTTTGCTCCAGACTTGAAGAAGGGGGTCAACCTTTTTTCTCACTAGTTTATCACGAGAGAATTCCAAGAGTGGGGATCTGATAACTCTTGGAAATGGAAGATCTGTATTTATAAATTTCATAGGAGTCTCATCTTGTGATATTCCCATACTCACATATTTTACAATCCTTCTGCAACACAAGCTCATAGAGCTAGTATTGTAATTATTTACAAATCAGTCTATACATCTTCCATAAACTTCTCGTGTGTGCCCCACTACTGCAATATCTCTTCAACTCTCGAGTACACACAATTTAATATTACCTAACAGTTTCTATTATGATCAGTTTTAGAAGCAACTTAAAACAGGAAGAAACTTCAACATTATGCAATACACAATTCAATGGTTGGTATCCATCTCAGGTTTTCTTTTTTTCTTTGTTTAAAGTTTAAGCAAAAATGGTTTAGCCATTTTCAAGAATGAGGTTGCTGAAAAAATAGGTATATCTCAATGATTATGAAAAAAAAGTTTAAAGTCTGAATGCATGTTCTAATATACCCGTGGGTAAAAGTAAGAAGAAGAAATTTGGCAAGGGAATAAATCCTGAGGCTAGAGGTATGTCTTTTGCTGTCCCAAGTAAATCCACCCAGATTTGAGCAGGGTGTAAACCAAGGAAAATTGTTATTTGCACATGCACTTATTTACTCGCTCATATTGCTCAACTGGCACACAGCCAGAGAGCCAGACAGGACAGATATAGGCAAAACTAATTTTCCTACTTCTGCTCCTCCCCTAAAAATATCCACTGGCCTATAGGAAGGTGCACAGGGCTAGACCATGTACTTCAGTCTCACTTCTTCCAAAGAATGGTAATAATTCTGTGCACTTCAAAACCCTGATTATTGTGCAAGGCCTCGTACTATCAATCATAAGATGCAGGCAAGCATCAGTCTGGTCCCTTCTAATTGCATTTTACAGATAAGATAAATTAATCCTGGCATTGGTTAATTCCTCAGTACTTTACCTACTAAATTTAGTTTTTTATTTCCTTTAACCTAGCTTTTTGAAAAAGCTTTACATACAAAAATCTGTGTTAGAAATGTCATTACAGTTGCAAAATCAAGCTTTGCAAAGTTAGAAAATGGAAGAATTAAGGTTGCCTTGTGAGATTTTAATTCTACCCCCTTCTGGGTACACACGATACAGAGTAAAATTTTCAAAAGCACTTAAATAATGCAAGAGCCTATATGCTGTTTTAAAAAGGGATTTAGGTTCCTAATCCCTTTTGGAAATGGGACTTCAGTGCTTCTGAAAATGTTGTACATGATTGCATACTATATTTTCCCCAAAGTACTTCTGCCTCCTTTAGGGCCCAGGATAGATGATGCTCTATCTTCAGTGCGTGGCCTCATTTTATTTACTGAAAATCATCCAAAACCTGTACGGAACATGGAATTAAATTTCCTAATCAGACTTTAATCACAGATCACTACAGAATCTGATTGACTTATATATAGTAATGAATTTATTTTAAACACTCCCCTCTGAGATAGCAGAGTATTATCCCCATTTTTATAGATAGGGAACTTCTGCATAGAGAGATTAAGGCCATAATTTGCAAAAATATCCACTAATTTTAAGTGGATCAACAACTAGGCACATAAATTGAGACATCCATGCCCTGATTTTTCTGAGTACTTAGCATTTTTATAGCATTTTGTATGTTCAAAGCACTGTACAAATATTACCCAATATTATATACCACCTCTGTGAGGTAGAAAAGTATTACCACCCTAATTTTACAGGTGGAAAAAGTGAGACAAAAGGCAGAATGACTTGCTCAAAGCTACCCACTGAATCAGTGACAGAGCCAGAACTGTAACTCAGGACTTCCTGGGTACGTCTACACTGCAATTAGACACCTCTACCTGGCCCATGCCTGCTGACTCAAGGTTGTAGGGCTCAGGTTAATTGCGGTGTAGACCAATCAGGCTCAGGCTGCAGCCTGAGCTCTGGGACCCTCCCACCTTACAGGCTTCAAGCATCAAACTATCCTCTCTTCCTGCAGTTCCCTGACTTATTCACTGGCCAACTTCTAGCAAGAAGTCTCATTCACTACACAACCCCAGTTAATCCCCTGATACAGTCCATCCCATGCAGTGAATGTAGCAAAACTTCTGTGTAAAAACAGTAGTATGTGATCATATTATCTATGCATATTTACATGGGGGCAGAATTAAGTGTCTACTGGCAACTTGAATTCTGGCCTTCAGTAGCTTTTGAGTGCTTCATTTTGAAAGCTAAATATTCTTATAAATGTTGTTGTTTTTTTTTAAAGTGGGAGTGAAATTTGTGTCTGCCATATTAAAAATCTGGATTTATTCCCATTGTTTAACCTTTCGGTAGGACACAGTGCCTTTCTCAATAACAACAGTCTCCTGGTTCCCAGCCCAAAGCACTTTATCTGAGCCAAAGGTAGTATGATGGAGGAGGGGGAAGAAACAGCAGCAAAAGTATCATTTTTTTTCGCATTTCATTCAGGAGGTTTAGTTCTGTGGGCATAGGTGCTGGAAATGAGGGGGAGGAGGAGGAAGGAGGGTGCTGCCACACCCCCTGGCTTGAAGTTATTTCTATTATATACAGGGTTTATAGTTTGGTTCAATGGCTCTCAGCACCACCACTATAAAAATTGTTCCATCGCCTGTCTGTGAGGCATGCTGAAGGCAGGATTCCAGGGTTGTGCACATGCAGTGCTCATGCAATGTTGAGCGTTTTGGTCACCAAGCCAGACAGAAGCTGCAGTGAGCATAGACAGAGGGGAAACTGCAATTTTGTGTACCTTATAACTTGACTCAATCTCAATGGATTTTCATGGGGACAAAAGGCATTTCCCTGATACTAGGGCTTTTCCCCTGCTAAATTTCAAAGTCCTTCTGCAAACCATGAAGGAACTAGCGGTCTCCCCCCGCCCCCTCCCAAAGTCAAACATTTTTTTAATAGAAAGTGTCCGGCAAATTTAATACATGGATTGCTTCCTCTCCCTCAATAATTAGAATAAGGCTGCTGTTGTAGGAAGGCATACATGAAGAATAAGTAGAACAGCTAATAATTACATTTAGTCCTGAATAATTACAGATAGAATTACATTTAGCCCTGGATGTAATTAAGTTAGTATTTCACAGTCCTGGGCCAGCTGCTGTGAAATTTCTGGCTGAGATTTTCAGAACTGACTGTGTGATTTTACGTGCTTCCATTTTTGGATATCCAACTTGAGACATCTTAAAATTTTCAGAAACTGGTGCTCAGCACTTTCAGAAAATCAAGTCCCTTAGAATTATCTCAAATTGAGAGCCCCTACATTGAATCACCTGTCAAGTCCTCTACACTTGTCTATGGTATAAAACCTAAGTATTAGCAATTATACTCTCCCAACAAACCAGACCCCTTCCAAAGAACAGATTAGTAGATTCCAAAAGGGACCGTTGTGATCATCTAGTCTGACCTCCTGTATAAACACAAGCCATAGAACTTCCCCAAAATAATTCTTTTTAACTAGACTAGATGTAAATTTAAAAAAAAAAAAATCCAATCTTGATTTAAAAATGGCCAGTGATGGATAATCTACCATGACCCTTGGTGAATTGTTCCAACAGTTAATTACCCTTACTGTCAAACATTTATGCCCTATTTCCAGTCTGAATTTGTCTCTCTTCAACTTGCAGCCATTGGATCTTTATATACCTCTGCTGCAAGACTGAAGAGCCCATATAAAACATTCATTCCCATTTTGGTACTTACAGACTGTGATATAGTCATCACTTAACATTCTCTTTGTTAAGCTAAAGAGAGTATTTCTAATTTACTCAGTGTGGTTTAAGGACACGAAGTTACTCAGTTACCTATGTCACACACCCCACCGCTTGGATTTTATGGGTGAGATTTTTGGGATGTATTCACCTAACTCCTTTAAGTGGGTTGAAAATTCCAGCCTTTTTATTGTTTATATTACATCAATGTCTAGAAGACCTCCCAAAAATTAGGACCTCAATGTACTAGGCACAGTACAAACACACAATAAGTGACAGTTCCTGCCTTGAAGGAATTACAACAAAAATAATTTAAATATGTTTATTAAAACTGTTTACGATCAGTGTCTGAGTTTGGACAATGAAAACGTTTAAGTCAGTTTCACTTGCTTATAGTTTGATATAAGCCGAGCAAAACAAAAACAACTTTCCATTAGAATTTTAAAGTTTATGGGAAAATTTCCATTGGATTTAGGCTTTGAGAGACTGATTTCAACAAAACGTAATTTGGGGGTAAATTTCATTAATGTCCCTGCTGTCAATAAATAAGGACAAAATTTTACCCAAAAACTAAAAATCCCAACAACTATTCATCATCCCCACCCCACATGAATGACTATACAACTGCACTGAAAGTATCGGGGATGGGGGTGTAGGCAGTGTGACCTAGCAGTCACAGCTGGACTGGGGTGAGCATGTCAGGGACGGTAGTCGCTGAGCAGAAGTCAGAGGAAGCTAGAGCCAGGTTCATTAAACAAGAGTTGGGGTCAGAATCAGGCCAGAATCAGGAGGCAGAAATGAAGGTTAGAGTCAGGCTGAGATTAGGAGACAAGGTGAAGTCTGGAGTCACAACAGGCCGAAATCCGTGTGCCTGCCCACCACACAACTTCCTGGGTCAACCCCCAGCATTAAATAGGGCATCTGGCCAATCAGAGGACTGCAGGGTATTGTCACTCTGGCTTCCTTGGGGGGTACTTCCTGTGGCACCTACTTTCCACAGTGCACCCCAGCTGTAGCTCTGCATGGCCTCCTAGTGGCATTGTGGGAACGTCAGCCAGCCCAGGCTCTGCAGACACAGCTCCTAGTTCACAGACCCTTAAAGCAAAAGAAGTGGTAAAAGCCAATTATCAAAGCTTGTCTCTCACACCAGCAGAAGTTGGTCCAATAAAAGATATTACCTCACCACCTTGCCTCTCTAATTATCAGCTAAGATATTTTTAAATATGCTGGACAAAAAGCTTGAGAATACAAGCACTAGACCCTCATCTGGGACAATGGAGTAAGTAAACCTCGTTAATATTTCACTGCTCTAATTTCTAGGATTTAACCCCTGTATTTTGTGTAGAAACCCAATTGTTATTTAGAATTATATTAAATTTTTTAATATCTTATAAGAGCTATTTAGCACAGCCAACTTGCTTTTTCCTTTATTTGGTCTCCTAACCCTGAGACAATCATATATTAGCTAAAGCAGTAATTCAAACTCTGCACACGTCTACAATGTAATCAGGTAACTGAGAATATATTCCTCTTCCCCAGAGAAATCTCTCAGGCTGGTATTTTCTCTGCAATTTACTTTGTTTCTGTCAGGTGCTTCTATCTTAGACATTTAACTCACATTAATTCCTCTGTCATTAATTCTTCCTATTGTCTTTAGGCAGACCTTTTTTTTTTTTTTTTTTTTTTAACCAAATTTCCAATTCTGCACTGTTCAGAAAGGGCCTACAGTTGTCATCACAGTTTTCTTAGCTCTTAACTTTTTCTTTTAAAATGTTTTATTTACCAACTGAGGTTTAGTCCTACGTATATTATAATTACATACAAAAAACTACATTCAAAGAACATTAACCTTGCAAAATCAGGCACTCAGAAGTTAGGAATTAACTGTATTAAAGATGCCTGTACAATCTTAATTTGGTCCCCTTCTGCATATGCATTTTCAAATAGTCCTTAATTACATAATCACATGCTACTTTTTCCACAGAACGACTGCTTCGTTAAGTGCACAGGATGAACACACCCCAAGGAAAGTTGCATCAGTTTAATGTAGGTTTAACTCTTACTGAATTTGGTTTAGCTTGAATTGGTGAATTACCAAATTAAGATAAATCAAGTTAAGCAAGAATCAAGCCAGTTTAATCACTGTTTAACCTAATTCAGAATAAGGCACTCTGATTCAGTAATAAGAGTGTTGATACATTGAGTTAACCAGAATAACTCCTCATGAACAGGTTTAATAACCGGTTAAATTTATTACTGTGAATAAAAAGCTAAATTAGCTCCCCAAAGTTAATGGTTTGTGCCTTCCTGGCTGGAAAACGACTACTGCATTATGGTTTTCAAATTAAGATGCCCAACATTTATCCATTATTTATATATTCTCTCACCTCCGCTCTCATACGTTTTGCTCGGCGTGCAGGGGGACAAGTTTCAGATGGCTGAACAGACTGTCTCTGGGGAATATCGTGGGGTTTGTATTCCTTGTCCTTTGTATCACTGGTGAGGTCTGGCTTCTGCAAACACTAAAATACAGGCACAATTGTGATTACTTAATTTTCTCTACACCACTAACAAAATTCCACCTCACACAAAATTGTGTAGTGCCTTTTCTGGGCTAGAGTGAAAAGAGTGCATTACTTTAACTTTGCTGTAGAAACAAAATAATGAACAGTTGTTAGCTGTAACCACTGTAACAGTATCTGCTTGAACATGTAACTCACAATATGATTTGTTATTTCATTCAGTACAATGGTGAAAATAAAATGTAAAATTATGAAGGCTGTGTTTTGTTTTGTTTTTTAAAAAGGGAAATCTGATTAATCTGTTAATGTTTATATATTGGAGCTGGTCTGAAATTCTCCAGTGGAACATATTTCCATCAGAGAATGTGGCACATTCACCAAAATCTAAAATATGTCACAGAGACTATTCAATTTCCATGAAAGTGCATTGGAAAACTGTCAGATTTCCTGACATCTTGGCAGGCTAATGGAGAGTTGAGAGCCAGGAGCATCTGGTGGGCTGCTGTTCAGTGGGGCTTCCAACTCCTCCACAGCTCACCAAATGCACCAGGCGCCTGCAAGCTCTGGGAGCACTGGCTCCCCAGGATCATGACTCCTTGGTAGCTCAGCCTCCCATGACAACCAGCTGTCCTCATAGACTTTAAGGCAGGGGTGGGGAACCTTTTTTCTGTCATGGGCCATTGACCCACAGGAAATAAATAATAATAATAACAACAACAATAATAATAATGGGCCACTTACCCGCTCTGGGGGAAGGTGGTGGAGGCTTGGGGCTTCCACCCGCAGTGGGGCCATCTTGTGCTCACAACTCCAGCCCCTCGTGGGGGCACCAGGCGCCAGATTAAATTAACCCATGGCCCAGATCCGGCCCGTGGGCCATAGGTTCCCCACCCCTGCTTTAGGGCTACAAGGAACCATCATGATCATTACGTCTGACCTACACTTCACAGCAACCTCACCCACCCATTTCTGTAAAAGGCCCGTAACCTCTGGCTGAGTTACTGAACTCCTCAAACCTTGATTTAGAGACTTCAATTTACAGAGAATCCACCATTTATTCTAGTTCTAACTAGCAAGTGCTCAGTCGCCACACTACAGAGGAAGATGAAAAATCCTTGCTAATCAGATCTGGATTAAAATTCCTTTCTGATCCCAAATACGGTGATCAGGTAGACCAGTGGTCCCCAAACTGTGGGGTGTGTCCTGGACGAACATTTGGGAAGACACGCAGCACGGCCCGGGCCAGCCCCCACAAGGGCCGGGGACGGAGCGCCACCCAGTCCCGCTCTGCTATCAGCTCAGCTCCAGCCACACCTCCGCTCTTCCCCCAGCCCAGATCCAGCTGCAGTTCCACTCTGCCCTCCTTTGCCCTCAGCCAAGCTCTGCCCTCACTCCTTCTCCACCCCCGGGCCAGCTCTGCCTCGAAACCCAGCTCCTCACCCACACCTCCAGCTCTGCCCCCAGCTCTGCCTTCAGCCCAAACTCCTATGCTGAGGAAGCCTTGGCTGTGCAGTAATGGGGGGGAAGGGGAAGGGACACATGCCACGGACAGATTCCAATACTGGTAAGAGAGGGCGCAACAGGAAAAGTTTGGACACCACTGAATTAGACCCTAAACATGTGGGCAAGACACAACACACAGATACCTGGGAAAGAATTCTCTGTAGTAACTCAGAGCCCTCCTCTTCATCTAGTGCCCCATCTCCAGCCACTGGAGATATTTGCCAATAGAAGTCATAGAAGAATCATAGAAGATTAGGGTTGGAAGAGACCTCAGGAGGTCATCTAGTCCAACCCCCTGCTCAAACAGGACCAACCCCAGCTAAATCATCCCAGCCAGGGCTTTCTCAAGCCAGGCCTTAAAAACCTCGAAGGAGGGAGATTCCACCACCTCCCTAGGTAACCCATTCCAGTGCTTCATCACCCTCCTAGTGAAATAGTGTTTCCTAATATCCAACCTAGACCTCCCACACTGCAACTTGAGACCATTGCTTCTTGTTCTGTCATCTGCCACCACTGAGAACAGCCTAGCTCCATCCTCTTTGGAACCCTCCTTCAGCTAGCTGAAGGCTGCTATCAAATCCCCCCTCACTCTTCTCTTCTGCAGACTAAATAAGCCCAGTTTCCTCAGCCTCTCCTTGTAAATCATTTGCCCCAGCCCCCTAACCATTTTCATTGCCTTCCACAGGACTCTTTCCAATCTGTCCACATCCCTTCTGCAGTGGGAGGACCAAAACTGGACACAGTATTCCAGCTGTGGCCTCACCAATGCTGAATAGAGGGGAATAATCACTTCCCTCGATCTGACGGCAACACTTCTACTAATGCAGCCCAATATACTTGATGCCAAGAAGGCTAACGGGACACACTGTTGACTCATATCCAGCCTCTCGTCCACTTTAATCCCCAGGTCCTTTTCTGCAGAACTGCTGCTAAGCCAGTCGGTCCGCAGTCTGTAGCAGTGCACGGGATTCTTCCGTCCTAAGTACAGAACTCTGCACTTGTCTTTCTTGAACCTCATCAGATTTCTTTTGGCCCAATCCTCCAATTTGTCCAGGTCACTCTGGACCCTATCCCTACCCTCCAGCGAATCTACCTCTCCCCCCAGCTTAGTATCATCCGCAAACTTGTTGAGGGTGCAATCCATCCCGACATCCAGATCATTAATGAACTGAGAGTATACGTCTCCCATTGGAGACTGCTGTGGCTGCAAACTCTTCTTCTAGTCTATCTTGCTAGGATTTGCCAGCTTCTGATCTCAAGCAAGCAATGGGCTAGCTTGTGACAGTTTTGTGAAGGCGAAACAGAGTTTTTCCGGTTTCCCAGGAGAGGCACAGCATAGGTTAGAACCACGGGGGAGGGAAAGCTCAGTGTTTCGAGCATTGGCCTGCTAAACCCAGGGTTGTTAGTTCAATCCTTGAGGGGGCCATTTAGGGATCTGGGGCAAAAATTGGGGATTGGTCCTGCTTTGAGCAGGGGGTTGAACTAGATGACCTCCTGAGGTCCCTTCCAACCCTGAGAGTCTAGGATTCTATGAGTCTATGATTCATTGGGCAGCACCTCCCTCACTGACCGCTGTCAGAAAGGAACTGGTTGGAACGTTCAGGGGCTTCTGAGGTACAAGAGGCTGGAACAAGTTCAGTAGAACAGAGCCCTTGAGCAAATCTATAGGTGTCTCAAAGGATGAAAAATCTTAACAAGGGGAATTTCATGCTGAGGCACAAGGCCCAAGAATGATGGCTTCTTTAGTGAATATCAAATTATAACTACACCTGAGGTCATATGTGCCAATGCTCAGAAAATATAACAATTCTGATACAAACCCCAGGAAATCTGAAGTTAAGGATGACAGTGTCTAACTTATACAGGGGCCTGGTTCATACTACAACATACATCTACCGGGGGAATGCCACTGTGGGCGCTGCATTACCTGTATCAGTGAGACCAGTCCTACAATGGCCCTGTCCCTGTAACAGTGACTGCTCTGGTCACAATTCTGACCTCTGCAGCAGAGGTGGTCACAGTGACCAGAAATCCACACCTCCAAACTTTAAGAACTTCCAGCATGTTTTAGAAATTCCACTTTTACTGCTATCCCACCTTTGCAAGTGCAGCGAGCACAGTAGATCAGCACAGTTTAGCAAAAAGACAGACCTCCAGCTAAACCTCATGCTCCTGCTTGGACCAGGAAAAATCACAGAACCATAGAATATCATGGTTGGAAGGGACCTCAGGATATCATCTAGTCCAACCCCCTTTAGCACTCTCGGATGCAACACATCCGGCCCCATAGACTTGTGCACGTCCAGTATTTCTAAATAGTCCCGAACCACTTCTTTCTTCACAGAGGGATGGTCACCTCCTCCCCATGCTGTGCAGCCCAGTGCAGCAGTCTGGGAGCTGACCTTGTTCATGAAGACAGAGGCAAAAAAAGCATGGAGTACATTAGCTTTTTCCACATCCTCTGTCACTAGGTTGCCTCCCTCATTCAGTAAGGGGCCCACACTTTCCTTGACTTTCTTCTTCTTGCTAACATACCTGAAGAAACCTTTCTTGTTACTCTTAACATCTCTTGCTAGTTGCAACTCCAGGTGTGATTTGGCCTTCCTGATTTCACTCCTGGATGCCCGAGCAATATTTTTATACTCATCCCTGGTCATTTGTCCAGTCTTCCACTTCTTGTAAGCTTCTTTTTTGTATTTAAGATCAGCACGGATTTCAGTGTTAAGCCAAGCTGGTTGCCTGCCATATTTACTATTCTTTCTACACATCGGGATGGTTTGTCCCTGTAACCTCAATAAGGATTCTTTAAAATACATACAGCCAGCTCTCCTGGACTCCTTTCCCCCTCATGTTATTCTCCCAGGGGATCTTGCCCATCAGTTCCCTGAGGGAGTCAAAGTCTGCTTTTCTGAAGTCCAGGGTCCGTATTCTGCTGCTCTCCTTTCTTCCCTGTGTCAGGATCCTGAACTCGACCATCTCATGGTCACTGCCTCCCAGGCTCCCATCCACTTTTGCATCCCTTACTAATTCTTCCTGGTTTGTGAGCAAGAAGGTCAAGAGCTCTGCCCCTAGTTGGTTCCTCCAGCACTTGCACCAGGAAATTGCCCCCTACATTTTCCAAAAAGTTCCTGGATTGTCTGTGCACTGCTGTATTGCTCTCCCAGCAGATATAAGGGTGATTGAAGTCTCCCATGAGAACCGGGGCCTGCGATCTAGTAACTTCTGCGAGTTGCCGGAAGAAAGCCTCGTCCACCTCATTCCCCCTGGTCCGGTGGTCTATAGTAGACTCCCACCACGACATCACCCTTGTTGCTCACACTTCTAAACTTAATTCAGAGACTCAGGTTTTTCTGCAGTTTCATACTTGAGCTCTGAGCAGTCATACTGCTCGCTTACATACAGTGCAACTCCCTCACCTTTTCTGCCCTTCCTGTCCTTCCTGAACAGCTTATATCCATCCATGACAGTACTCCAGTCATGTGAGTTATCCCACCAAGTCTTGGTTATCCCAATCACATCATAATTCCTTGACTTTGCCAGGACTTCCAGTTCTCCCTGCTTGTTTCCCAGGCTTCATGCATTTGTGTATAGGCACTTGAGATAAACTGCTGATTGCCCCTCTTTCTCAGTATGAGGCAGAAGCCCTCCCCTCTCACGCGCTCCTGCTCGTGCTTCCTCCCAGTATCCCACTTCCCCACTTACCTCAGGGCTTTGGTTTCCTTCCCCCAGTGAACCTAGTTTAAAGCCCTCCTCACTAGGTTAGTCAGCCTGCTTGCGAAGATGCTCTTCCCTCTCTTTGTTAGGTGGAGCCCGTCTCTGCCTAGCACTCCTCCTTCTTGGAACACCATCCCATGGTCAAAGAATCCAAAGCCTTCTCTCCGACACCACCTGCGTAGCCATTCGTTGACTTCCACGATTCGACGGTCTCTACCCAGGCCTTCTCCTTCCACGGGGAGGATGGACGAGAACACCATCTGCGCCTCAAACTCCTTTGTCCTTCTTCCCAGAGCCACGTAGTCTGCAGTGATCCGCTCAAGGTCATTCTTGGCAGTATCATTGGTGCCCACGTGGAGAAGCAGGAAGGGGCAGCGATCCGAGGGCTTGATGAGTCTCGGCAGTCTCTCCGTCACATCGCGCATCTTAGCTCCTGGCAAGCAGCAGACTTCTCAGTTTTCCCAGTCGGGGCGGCAGATAGATGACTCAGTCCCCCTGAGGAGAGAGTCCCCAACCACCACCACCCGCCTCCTTCTCTTGGGAGCGGTGGTCGTGGAACCCCCATCCCTAGGACAGTGCATCTCATGCCTTCCAATCGACAGTCTCTTTCTGTTCCCTTCCCTCAGACATATCATTTGGTCCACTATCTGCATTAGTACCTATGGAGAGAACATGAAAACGGTTACTTACTTGTATCTGCATTGCTGGTACATAGACGTTCCCCTTTTTTCTTCTGGATCTCCTCAGCCTGTGTGAAGAAGGGGCTGTGCAAGCCCAGATGCAGGGCCACTGCAGGAACAGGGATGTTTATTCAGACAAGGCAGAGAGTATACAAGACCTGGGCTACAGCAGGGATGAGACGAAATGCCAGAAAGGCAAACTGTGGCAGCTGTACCACAAAGAAAATCTGAAGCCACCCCAAACTTGCCGCTTCTATGAAGAGCTCCATGCCATACTTTGCAGGAACCTCACCACCACCCTGAATGCAACTTTGGACGTTTCATGAGATTTATGAGGAGGGAAACTCAACAGCAGCCAGCAACAACTTGCTCAGAGAAGGGTACACCGAAGGGGATTCAAACCCCACAGAAAACCAGGAGCTCTTCGAAACATAGCCAAACCTGACCCAGACAAGCCCAGAGAGGAAGAAGGGAAAACAGGAAGGGATACACCTGCATGATTCTTTACGTGCATTTTTTTCATTGTGCCCAAAACCTCCTCCACCACTACTACTCCCCTCCTTCAAAGTGACACTCATTCATGCGGTCAGAGAACAAAGGAATTGACCTTGAAAGTAGCCAATCTTTAAAATAAATTTGTACTGGCAATAAAATAAGAGACTAAGAGTAGCCAGCATGTTTAGCAGCAAGGTAGAATTTCAGCATCAAAAAACACTAACAAATTAGAAAAATCAATTATTACAACCTCACCATAAAAATGAAGTACATAGGAAATTAAAAAGGGAAGGTTACTCACCCTGTGGAGTAACTGAGGTTCTTTGAGATGGTTGTCCCTGCGGGTGCTCCACTTTAGGTGTCTTGGCGCCCTGCACTTGTAATCAGATTTATAGTAGCAGTGCCACGGTTGGCCATGCACATGCGGCTCCCATCTCGCACTGCTCTGAGCAGTTACCCAGCATGCGCAGCCAACCAACCCTCAGTTCCTTCTCTACCCCAGAGGATCAGCATGAAACTCCAAAGTAGAGGGGAGAAGGGGGGATAGTGGAGCACTCACAGGGACAACCATCTCGAAGAACCTCAGTTACTGCACAGGGTGTGTAACCTTCTTCTTCTTCTCCTTCTTCGAGGAGTGTCCCTGTGGGTGCTCCACTTTCGGTGACTATGGAGCAGTGCCCCTCAGTGGAGGGGGGACTTCAGAGTTGTTTTATTGACGGTGGCTAGCACCGAGTCTCCAAACTGTGTGTCTGCAGCTGATTGTTGCTCGAGAGCATACTGTTTAGTAAAAGTGTGGGCAGAGGCCTGGGTAGCTGCTTTGCAAATGTCCGTATGGGTATATTATTGAGGAATGCTACTGATGTTGATAACACTCTGGTGGAGCATGTGTGAACTCCTGGCGGAGCCGGGAGGTTGCTCTGCTGTTAACACAAACGGATACAGCCTGATATCCATTTACATAGTCTCTGTTTAGAAATGGTCTGACCCTTTCATCATTCTGTTATAGAGAGAAAAGAGACAATTTTCTAAATGTTTTTGTTCTTTCTTGGTAAAAGGCTAGTACTCTGCGGACATCGAGCATGTGAAGAAAAGCCTCCCTGTTGTCAGCATGTGGTTTCGGGAAAAACACAGGTAAGTATATGGTTTGATTTAGATGAAACGACGAGGCTACCTTGGGTACGAATTTGGGGTGCAGCCATAGAATCACTTTGTCTTTATAGAATGTGGTAAAAGGTGGGTGAATCATTAGGGTACGTAGCTCTCCCACCCTTCTTCCCGACGTGATGGCGATGAGGAAGGCCACCTTCATTGATAGATGTAGCAACAGACAAGTCGCTACGGGTTCAAATGGTTTCTCCATGAGGCTACGGAGGATGAGGTTAAGTTCCCACATGGGAGCAGGGTCTTTCAGCATTGGGTAGGTATTTATCATGGCTTTTAGAAAATGCTTAGTTATTGAATGAGAAAAGATAGTGGCTCCATCCCCATTATCGTGTAACGAGGTGATTGCAGCTAGGTGTACTCTGATGGAGCTGTTGGATAGCCCTGATTTTTTAAGACCCAATATATATTCAAGGACCCGGGGCAGTGGGGCCGACCGTGGGGAAATATGGTTAGTGTCACACCAGGTGCGAAATCGTGTCCAGTTGTGTGTATGTTTTTCGTGTAGTCAGTCTGCGACTGTTCAAGAGTATGTCTAACTTCCTTGGAATAGTCTTTGTCAATACCTGATAGCCATGGAGAACCCAGGCCTTGAGATGGAGAAGAGCTAGGTTGGGGCGATTGATGTGTCCTCGGCCCTGTGTCAGGAAATGAGGTATTAAGAGGAGGGTTCAAGGTGGTTTCACTGCCGTTTGTTTCAGGTATGGGAACCATGTTTGTCTGGGCCATGTAGGCAAAAAGAGAATGACCCTGGACTTGTCTTGCCTGATCTTGTGTATAACCCAACTCAGAAGTGGGATCGGAGGGAATGTATACATTAGCGGCGCTTTGCATTGTGAGCTGTTGCAAATAGGTCTATAGCAGGGAACCCCCATAGGTTGAATATGGTGGTGAGGGTTGCATAGTCCATCTCTCACTCGTGGGTTTGTGAGAAATCTGATGTACCGGCAGGTAGGATGCAGCGATGTCTACATTGTTGGAGATGCACCAATTCCAGAGGTGTATTGCCTCCATGCAGAGAGGGTATGACTGGGCTCCCCGTTGGCGGTGTATGTAGAACATGCACGCTGTGTTGTCTGTAAGGACTTTGACAGTAGTGTTGTGGATTAGAGAAAGGAAATGCTCGCATGCGTTTCTGACTGCTCTTAGTTCTGGTATGTTTATGTGCAAGTTGTCTTCCACTGTGGATCAGTGACCTTGGATCATGTTGTCGCCCAGGTGAGCTCCACATCCCATGAGGGAGGCATCCACGGTGATCATTATGGTAGAAGATTTCTGTTGAAATGGGACACATGAACAGACATTTTGTGGTTGTGTCCACCACTCAAGGGAATCCTTTACCTTGTGGGGCACGGTGAGCCACCTGTTGAGTGGCTTGCGTGGTATACAGCAAGTGCGAAGCCAGGCTTGTAGGCATCTCATATGTAGTCTGGCATGTTTGACGATGAAAGTCATAGCAGCCATATGCCCGAAAATTTGTAGGCACGTCCTGGCGGACGTTTGTGGGCTGTCCATGACCATAGTAATCAGAGTGTTTAAGTTGAGGAAGCACTGTTGGGGTAATCTCGCTGTTGCCGTGAGGTAGTCAAGATAGGCCCCTATAAATTCCAGTTGTTAGACATGGACCAACGTGGACTTCTGAAGATTTATTTGAAGTTCGAGGTTCATAATGAGGACAATTGTGGACTGTGTGGCTTCTAGTGCTGCCTGCTGTGTTGGTGTTCTTAACAGGCAGTTATCCAGGTATGGAAAAAATCATAACTCCTAGTCTGCGGAGGTGAGCTGCAGTGACAGCGAGGACCTTGGAGAAGACCCTTGGGGCGGCTGACAGTCCGAAGTGTAGCACTCTATACTGGTAATGTTGAGTGTTCTAGGGTGAAGCGCAAGAATCTTGTGTGTGCTGGGGTGAACAGTGACATGAAAGTAAGCGTCTTCTTGGTCGAGGGACAAGAGACAATCTCCTTTCTCTAATGCCGGAATTATCGTCGATAGGGTCACCATTTTGAATCGCTGCATTTTCACAAACTTGTTGAGTTTGCATAAATCCAGAATGGGTCTCCATCCACCGTTCTTTTTCTGAGTGAGGAAATAATGGGAATAAAATCCCCTTCCCCTGTGTAGAGCTGGTACTGGTTCCACAGCCCCTAATTGCAGGAGATGGGTTATTTCCTGTTGTAACAGGGGCTCATAAGAGGAGTCCCTGAAGAGGGATGGAAGAAGGTGATAGATAGGTGGGATAGAAATAAAATGTGATGGAGTAATCCTGCTGGATAATTTCCAGGACCCATTTGTCTGTAGTGATGTTGTTTCAGAATAGGTAATATGGTGACAGGCGGTCTTCGAATGGCATTACAGTGTGGTTGAGATCCAGAAGTAGAAAGCACAGAGGTCTCAGGCCCTCGACCAGACCTTCAAGACAATTGCCTGGAGGTGGAAGGCTGGAATGTGGAAGTCTGGTCTTGATTCTGCCTTTGCCCCATCTGCCTCTGTTTGCGGCATTGGCTATAGTGTCTTTTGGGCTGAGATTATGATGCAGCCCAGAATTTTTGGTTGTAAAACCTGCCTTGCTTTTTCTTGTTTCCAGGGACATAGATGCCTAGAGTCTTTAAGATGTCCCAGGAGTCTTTTAAAGTATGTAGGGACACGTCTGTGGATTCTGCAAACAATTTCTGACCCTCAAAGGGTAGGTCTTCCACAGTAGCCTGCACCTCCCCAGGGAATCCAGATAGGTGGAGCCACGATGCCAGACGCATGACCACGGAGGTCACAATGGAGCATGCTGCTGTGTCTGCAGAATCGAGGGAAGATTGGAGGGCCATCCTTGCAATGAGAGCGCCTTTGGAGATGTTGGATTTCTACGCTTCTCTCTTGTCTTCCGGCAGGTGTTCAATAAAGGATGACATTTTAGAAAACAGATTGTGCGTATATTTTGCCAACCATGCAGAGCAATTTGCAATGCAGAATTATAAGGTGGCGGAAGAATAGGCTTTGCTCCCAATTGTTTCACAATTGTTTCATCTGGGGACGACGATGAAATGTGTGTAGGTGACAAGGTGTCTCCTCCTGTTCTTCAGTCTCCTCATTTTGGGCCTCTGAAGGTGCTGGGTCCGTTGGTGAGGGAAAGCAGGGTGTTCTGGAGGCTGGTAGGTTAGGAGGCCTAATGTTCTGGGCTCTATAGATGGCCCAAGTTGGGCGGCAAGGCAATAGGAGGTAGCATCCAAGGTTGAACCTGCCAGCCTCCCATGTCTACCAATGGAGAGAGGAGTGGCCAGGATTGTACATCCCTGTGTTGTCGTCCTCCTAATCATCATCACTAGAGAGGGGAGGCGCTGAAGCCCCTTAAGTGAGGATCTGGCTTGGTCCAGGCCTCGCTGAGGTACCGTTGGTACTGAATAAGGGGGTCCCAGGAGTGGAAGAAACAACCAGGTCTGCCTGTCTGCTGAAATGCTGTGGTACTAGGAAGCTCGGTGCTGGAGATGTCAGCGCAGTCCGAGAGGAGAGGGTGAGAACTGTCGGTGCTGAGGTCTTGATGACCTGTGTATGTGCAGCAAGTGGCGCCACTGCACTAGTCGGTGCCGGGATGTTCCTCAGCCCCACAGGGGCCGCTCTAGGAAGCTTGGCTTTAGTGCGTGCACCTGACTGAGCGCATGCCCATAACAGGTCCTTGGCTCCTTGGGAAGTCTCTGTACTGGACGTTCCCATTGCCTCTCGGTCTGAGACTCTCGATGCCATCGGTACCGGGGCAGATTTTTTGCCGGGAGACCATTTTCTTTTAAAGAAAAGGAGTACTTGTGGCACCTTAGAGACTAACCAATTTATTTGAGCATAAGCTTTCGTGAGCTACAGCTCACTTCATTGGATGCATCCTGTGGAAAGTACAGAAGATCTTTTTATACACACAAACCATGAAAAAATGGGTGTTTACCACTACAAAAGGTTTTCTCTCCCCCCACCCCACTCTCCTGCTGGTAATAGCTTATTTAAGTGATCACTCTTCTTACAATGTGTATGATCATCAAGTTGGGCCATTTCCAGCACAAATCCAGGTTTTCTCCCCACCCCCCCACAAACCCACTCTCCTGTTGGTAATAGCTTATCTAAAGTGATCGCTTTCCTTACAATGTGTGTATAAAAAGATCTTCTGTACTTTCCATAGTATGCATCCGATGAAGTGAGCTGTAGCTCACGAAAGCTTATGCTCAAATAAATTGGTTAGTCTCTAACGTGCCACAAGTACTCTTTTCTTTTTGCGAATACAGACTAACACGGCTGTTACTCTGAAACCTGTCATTTTCTTTTAGGTGTTCTCACTGTGGAGATGAATGAGAGCGGCGTTTGGTCACCTTTTTAGGGACAAGGTTCTTATAGGTGGTCTTAGTTGTGGTGCCCCTGTCTGCCGCTGATGACCATTGGCCTGGACTCTGGGTCGGAGGCTGGCCTGAGGGATTTCTCCACCACTAGCAATTTAGGTTGAAGGTCCCCGGCCTTCTGTGTCCTGGCAGTCAGTTTTTTACAGTGAGGATACTTTTTGGGAATATGGGTTTCTCCAAGGCAGCAGACGCACTGAGCATGGCCATCAGAAATGGGTATCGAGAGCCTGCAGGTCAGGCAGCATTTAAAGCCAAGGGAACCAAGCATGCCTGAAAGAGGGCAGCTCTGGAGAAAAACTGGGTCAGTCCGTTTTTATTTAGTCATCACTGACGGCGCTCCGCCAGGTGGTGGGAGAGGAAAAACTACGACTAATAAAGCAAATTATTATTGTTTTTAATATGTAAGAAAATAAAAACTAAAGTTAACTAAAATTAACTAGGATTTAAGGGATAGAAAGAGAAATATTGAGCTATCTACATATTTGGAGAGATGCTGCTGTCACTCTGACTCAAGCCAAAGGCGATAGAGAAGGAACTGGGGGTCAGTTGGCTGCGCAGGCTAGGTAACTGCTCAGAGCAGTGCGAGGCAGCCAATCAGGGCACTGCTGCTACAAATCTCTGATTACAAGTGCAGGGCGCCAAGACACCTACAGTGGAGTACCCACAGGGACACTCCTCAAAGAAGAATATCTCTTACAAACAACCCAGTGACTATCCAGTCAGAGCACCTGATTTTTAAGAGTAGGCATGTAATGTAAACAGCAAAAGACAGTGCTCTGATTTACAAGTTAGTTTTTCCCCAGACCAAAACAAATCCCTCTCATGCTCTGCTTGAATAGAGGTAGGGGTGGAGTCATTGGCTCCAGGGTTCTTTTCTTTGGCTTCTGGTACTAGGCAATGGGAACAACCCTTCACCCTTGAGGAGTATTTTGCTAATCTGTACACAAATGTCCCTTCCATCCTCTGGATCAATCTTCATAAATCTTCTAGGAGACACTCTCTGATCCTTTTCCAGCAAGGGTGATCTTGTTTGTTCCCCCTCAATAGGAGACCTTGGTATGCTACTCTGAGATGAGTCTAACTGGCACCATCACTGTGAACAGCCTGGTAGGATACAGGATAGGACAGGCTTGAAACGCCTTCTTTAGGCCTTTGTCACCCTCAGGAGTGATATCAGCCATAATCACCTCTTCCTGTTACAATTTCGGCTACTTTTTACCCAGTAACCCCCCCCACCTTCATGACTATGGACTTATAACGAGAATTTCATGCTACTCACCAAGCCTAGAGCTACAGAGCAGTTCCAAAGAAAGCTGAACCAAAGGCAGTATGATCACTGTATACTTTTATAAAACATCTCAATGGGGAAATTTTTAGGGAATTTTGAGGCTTATCTCTTCCTTTCTACTCCCACTGTCAATCTATAGTATCTCTCTATCTTTTTGTTTATCACACTCCTTGGCTGCGGTGTCCTTGAAAGGCACCCCATTCACATCTGCTAGAAGATTGACCCTGATTAGAAGAAGGAAGAAGTAGAAAAGTGAGAATATGTTTTTGAAGCTTCTCCAGTCTAAAGAGGCTGCTGTCTGGGAGAGTACAGACTGGAGGGACCACATGGAGATCAATCAGAAGGATCAGAATTGGAAGGACCAACTATTCAAGGAAAAGCAGAGGGGCCAAAAGGTACATCAACAAATGAACCAGGAACATGACCCTGCTCAAGCAAACAGATGTTGCAGAATTCTCCAAAACATCCAAAAACCACCTCCCCAACAGCCTTTGCATCTCATTCACAATTCATAGATTCATAGATATTTAGGTCAGAATGGACCATTATGATCATCTAGTCTGACCTCCTGCACAACGCAGGCCACAGAATTTCACCCACCACTCCTGCGAAAAACCTCACACCTATATCTGTGCTATTGAAGTCCTCAAATCGTAGTTTAAAGACTTCAAGGAGCAGAGAATCCTCCAGCAAGTGACCCGTGCCCCATGCTACAGAGGAAGGCGAAAAACCTCCAGGACCTCTTCCAATCTGCCCTGGAGGAAAATTCCTTCCTGACCCCAAATACGACCCCAATTCAGTGTCCACAAGACCACCCACCCCACCCACACACAAGGCACTAGCACAACCTACAGCCTTTTCCCTACAATTCTTTGACGGTGGAAAACAAGGAGAACTGTGACTATGCATACACTGACCTGCAAATAATGCAGGGTCAGGCAAACACCCAGCACTTTGCTTATTTAACACTAGTAATATAAGTGTAAAGTTTAATATGGTTATATAGGTGTCAACCCTCAAAGTTTACTGTTGCTAATAAGTTTATTCATTGTTTATTAGCACACAAAATTGTGGTTTTCTGAAAAATCACAAAATATTTATTGAGTGTCAAAGAAATGTTAAAGAGCAAAGCATCCCCTACTCTCACCAAATTCATAACAGATATTTAGAAATCATTTAAAATCCAGATTCAAGGCAAAACACAAAGTACACAAAAGTAGCACACCACAATAATATGGCACACTGCTAAAGCGATATTTTTAAGGCCTCCCTCAGCCCTATAGCTCCTTGATGGGCTCTGGTTACCGCCCTTGTGTCTGGCTGTTCAAAATCAGCAGACAGTCTTTCCACTTAGAATCATAGAATATCAGGGTTGGAAGGGACCTCACAAGGTCATCTAGTCCAACCCCCTGCTCAAAGCAGGACCAATCCCCAACTAAATCATCCCAGCCAGGGCTTTGTCAAGCCTGACCTTAAAAACTTCTAAGGAAGGAGATTCCACCACCTCCCTAGGTAATGCACTCCAGTGTTTCACCACCCTCCTTGTGAAAAAGTTTTACCTAATATCCAACCTAAACCTCCCATACTGCAACTTGAGACCATTACTCCTTGTTCTGTCATCAGCTACCACTGAGAACAGTCTAGATCCATCCTCTCTGGAACCCCCTTTCAAGTAGTTGAAAGCAGCTATCAAATCCCCCCTCATTCTTCTCTTCCACAGACTAAACAATCCCAGTTCCCTCAGCCTCTCCTCATAAGTCATGTGTTCCAGTCCCCTAATCACTTTTGTTGCCCTCCTCTGGACGTTTTCCAATTTTTCCACATCCTTCTTGTAGTGTGGGGCCCAAAACTGGACACTTCCCCCCTCCACTCTGACAGCTCACCTTAACTGATCACTCTCGTTATAGTGGGTATGGCAACACCCATTTTTTCACGGGGGGGGGGGGGTGTGTGTGTGTGTGTGTGTGTGTGTCTACTGTATTTTCCACTGCATGCATCTGATGAAGTGGGTTTTAGCCCACAAAAGCTTATGCTCAAATAAATTTGTTAGTCTCTAAGGTGCCACAAGTACTCCTCGTTCTTTTTCCTGACAGTAAAGTTTCCCCTTCCCTTCGCTTCACAAATATTATGCATTATTCTACTACGACGAGAAGAGTTGCCTTACTGAGATCCAGCCTTTCCATGAGACATCACCAGAGGCCTTTCAACCTACCGAAAGCACATTCAACAGTCATCCTGCACCTGCTCAGACACTAGGTAACTCTCCTTGCTACTGTATGGGCATCCAGTGTATGGTTTCATAAACAAGGGACACAAAGGATAGGCTGGGTTCCCCAGAATCATTATTAGCATTTCAACCCCACCTATATGAATGTGTCAGTCTGGGAAGTATGTTCACGCTTGCATCTTTTGGAAAAGTCCAGTATACCTGAAAATGCAAGTGTCACACACACACACTCTATCCATCCACCAGTAATGTCAGTGAAATGTTCCCAGTGATCCATCAGTATTAGCACAGCCATGGAAAAGTACCCTTTCTCCTCACGTACTCAGTGGCAAGGTGGGATGGCCCAGACCCCAGAGTCACAATACTGTGCAGCACAAAAGGCTTCATGGCCTTGCACACCAGGATGGACAACTGCCCCCACAGTAGATTTTACAATTCTGAACTGATTGCCCACAGCCCAAAAGAAGTATGAGGCTGCAAGCTTCCAGAGCATGATTGCTAGATCCTTTTCCATTGTCAAAGCAGTTCTCATTCTGGTGTCTCTGCATTGGATGGATGGGACATAGCCTTCCACATCTCAAAGTTTTGCAACCACTGCTGACTGCCACAGATCTGTATCACAATGTGATGTATTCCACCACTCAGTGCTTGTTTCTTGGTCCCTGAAATGCTGATCCACTGTGTGGAGCTGATCAACAAATGTCTGAAGCATCCTGAAGTTTCTATGCACTGTTCACATCATTCACTTATCCTCCTCAGAGCGTCCTGTCTCATCTTCATCAAAGCACCACTGGTTGCTGTTACAGTGGTAGTCACTGAAGTTCTGCAAATACAGAATAATCCCATGTCCTGTCTCTAAAACCAGACACGAGAGCTCCGCATATTTCTAATAGCGAGATGGCAAAGAGAACAAAAGCAATACAAGGAACAGTAGGAATTTTTAAAAAGGCATGAAAATGATCATCTAGAAGAAGCTTTAGGGAATGGAAGAAAGGGAATTGTGGGAACTTAACCCCAAGCTCCCATAATTCCCTGAGTGAAGTGCGGGTGTTCCACAATGCATTGCAAAAATGTTCTGCAAAGCACTGTGCTGGACAGTGATGTAGAGATATCAGGATGCTTATCCATGGCGCACCACGGCTTCTGCCAATATAACTTCTTATATGTGACACCAGCAAAAACAGCCGAGAGTGCATGTATTTTAGCAACATAGCAACATCAGCAACTGCAAGGCAGCAGAAGTTCTGGTGACAAAACATTCTAGTGTAGAGATGGCCTGAGCTGAGTTTTTAATATAAACAAGAGCAAGACCTGATGTATTTTTAATACCTAGGCTGCTTGAATCAGAAAATAATTTTAGGAAAAAATGTGCAGGTTTACTTAAGAGTCTTTAGAATAAGTTACAAGGACTTTTCATTCACTAGCTACAGTGTGAAGAATCATAAGCATGCTTCACATCTGCTATCCCTTACAAGTAAGGCAACTTATATTTATCCATCTCCTTATATACAATTATAGTGAGCAATACAACTGAGACACATCTAGCCCAGTGTTAAATGGGTAATGATGAATAAATTACTTCTTTGGGGCACTTCTTTAAGCACCTATTAATTTGCAGACTATAATGTCAGCTTTGCCTATTTTGACCATCCACACATGTCTTACTTTCTGTCTCCATTTTTAGATTTTTGGATTTATTGAACCATAAATGCTAAGGTTTCAACGAAAAACTACTCGTTAAGCACCAAAATTTCCTGTTACATTGTACCATCTGCATACATAATATAGTAGTGTAAGAAGTTCTTCAAATAGAACATTTTCCAAAAAGGCAATTAAAAATATATTTCAGGCATAAAACTCATAATAAATTCAGGCTGTGCATGGGACTGAACACATTCTAAGCTACACCATACTAGGGAGTGAAAAAATACTCCTTTCTATATTCTTGGCTTTCACAGCATCAATGCAATATAGTAGGTTCCATCAATTACAAAGTAGTTTCACAGACTGCACATACCAGTCTTTTGTAGATGATCTTGGCTTGCTGCAAACAGAGCTTCTTTTCAAGGCTTATTGAAATATCAAAGAAAGGGAAAACATGTCTGAAACTGACAGCTGTAAAATCCAGTAGCAACATCTTATCTAAGAATGAAATCATACGAGGCCAAGATACTCAGGAAAGAACTGAATTGATAATAAAAAGGACAGCTGTACACGCACCATCTGGGAAACCACTGCTTACTGAGAACTTGTGACAAAAAGCAAAAAAGATGACCTTTGGTCAGGGATATCAAATATCAATTCAAAGGAGAAATAATTCATTGTAAAATAAACTCATTAGTTAATAGAAGGCACGTCAGCAAAAATAAAATCTAAGCAGGGTGAAAACTGAGCCCAAAGAAACATTTCTATGGATTCTCTCAGTTTTTCCATCCAATTCATAAGAAAACAGTAATACCACACACAGAAAGATGGAAGGAGAATATAGTAACAATTTAAAAACAGCAACAATGTTTTGGTTTTTTTTTTTTTTGGTTAATAAATGAAGTTAAACATACCTTTTCCAGAACTGCATGATCCACTAAACACATCAGTTTGGAACAAATGTCAGGTGCCTATTGCAAGAGAGAGCTTGGAAAGTTATATTTAAAAGGAAGTGTGACCTCATTAAATGAGATCACAAGCAGCCACTTGAGAATCTTTGTGTTCTTAAAATGGTCCATTACTGAGAAATAATGTATTTAACATCAGTTCTGTGAAAGACAATTGTTCTAAAGGCTTAGATTTTCAGAGCGTTTATGGTCACAGCCAACACTCTATTTTAGGACACTAAATTATATGTTCCCACCTCAAAAAAAGTAAGAGAACGGCATCAGATGTGACAGAGCAAAATGTCCTCACAAAAGAGAAACCACAATTACTTTAGTGTTCAGAATGAACAAAAATGGAAAGATGCTAGTTAAACGCCTTATTGGAATGCTGTTGCTTTCCACCATGCAATAAGAATTATTTCAGAGGAAAGGTGAAGTGTATTTGGTAAAGATAGTTTTCCTAGACTTAAGGTTTTTCATCCCACAGATTGAAAACAATCTACATTAGCATATATGTCTAAAACCCAGTGGTCAAAATTACAATTTTTTTTAGAGCCTACAGATTTTTTTTAAACTATTCTTCAATGTGATAACCACAAGATACATAAAGAGCCTTACATTCCAGTCTCTTCTGATTTGCTCATGTCAAATCTCTATTCTCATTTTGGCAGCTCTAACTAACAGGCACTAATATTGTTCTTTACTGTAAACTCAGACAATCCTCACAAGTTTTTTTTATTATGAAACCCACCTACGTTGAAAAGCATGTCAGGGTGGGAGTGGTTAACACGGATTAAAATGGATTTCTGCAAGTGCTACCAAATAAATAATAAACCAGCACTGATCTGAAAGAAGTCTTGTACTTGTATTAGTTTCTATCCTCATTCAACCCACTTATTAATGGCCAAAAACTAAACATGAAGATTTTAAGTTAGAAAAACTCAGCAACAACTCTGGCAGTCTACATTATGATTTTCATGGATGATCAAAACAGCATTCACATGTCATTCTCTCTCTCTTCATAGTGGAGATCTTTCACCATATTATGTATAAAAAAAATGCAAAGTAAGTTGACATATGGCTATAAAGTTACAAGACTCATTATATTCCATCCATTATCTTTGGATCTCAATTATTCCTAGAGATATTACTCATTTATTCTCTGTCAGATGGATGGACAAATAAATGGTTTGTAAATATTTTAAAAGTCTGCAACGCACAGAGGAGTCACAAAGAGGACATTCCAGAAAGTCTAAATACCTGCTGTAAAATAAGGCTTTTAAATACTGTAGAGAGGAAGAAATACAAACTGGTAGTGTCCAAACAGGTTTCATTTCTTCAGGTAAGAGGTTTCCTTGAAGGGTCCTTCACAAAATTCCAGTACTTTATCTTCCATTTGATAAAGTTCTGTCTGTGCATTACTAACATACTCATCTCATGACCTTAGTATCTAAGTAACAAGATGAAGTCTATGAAACAAACAAATGCAATCTTTAAAGATTTTAGAAGTGCTGCCCAAAAAGGAAACAACCCACTAGTTGGTGAATTTATCCAGGTTTTAGCTAGCCAGGGGAAAACAAAAAACACCATACCACTCACCAGTAGACTAGCTCCAGACTGGAATAAGTTGTAAGGATAAAGAATACGTTCATAATGGGCACGGATGTGTGAACCCACTGCCTTGCCTGGAGCAAAACCCATTCTGATGGCTATTTTCGTCCATTTTCTCTCCTTACAGACTAAGTCAAATCCACCTTCTTCTGCAACTAGCTATAAAGGAAAAATACAATGGTCACATATACAAAAATAAAGTCATTAGTGTATAGAGATCTACTGCTAGCAAAAAAAAAAAGTTACAAAGGGAAAAGTATTTGCTATTGCAGCTGCTACCATATGCAATAAATACTTTAAATACAGCTTTCACATTAAGAGAACGCTGTAGCTTAAATCCTTTAATTAGCTAGTCAGAAAACTTAAAGACCTCTGAAAAAGTTCATAGATTCACAGATTCCAAGGCTAGAAGGGACCACTGTGATCATCTGAACTCTTGTATAACACAGGTCACAGAACTTCTCCAAAATATTGCTTTACAATATGCACCAGAAGGGAAGATTAGATGCAGGTTTATAGTTCAGTCTAGTTGGAGGATTCTCTCAGGCTGCATTTCTAAGGCTCTACTACTGAATCAGCTTTCCAACACTACTCTTTAGTGCAATATAAACAGTTCTTGTCTTGAATCCATTTCACAGAATATGTCTCAAGGAGTTTAATCATACATTAAAAACGCTTCCAAACACGAAATCTCTACTGAAGTAGCTTACTAAAGACGACTTGACTTCAGTCTAGGAACAGAAGTAATGTGGCATCTTTTGCAGGAAAAACTATTTTAAAAAACAGTCTTACCCTATTAAGTTGAAATAAATCCAAGATCTTCCTCTCTACATGTGGAATTTTCAGTGTACACCCTTGGAGCTCCCAAAACTTTGCAATCTGGTCCAGAAAATTCAGCTTCACACGGGTCTGAGCCTAACAGAAGACAGTGTGCTTTCAATATGCAGTTCAATTTAGCTTCTACTTTCCAATGTTTTCAATATTAGAACATCTTCAAGTTCAGATCTTTGGTTATGTTCCAAAATCCCTCTTTAAATGTATTTGCACCTAGTATAATAAAGCTAGACATGACTGGCTTCCTTTCATTTTTGTTTACTTGGGAAAGATGCTGGATTGACTGCATTGAAATTGAAGTTCTCCAGATATCTAGAAGGATAGCCTTGTCAATGTGTTTGAACTCTATCATAGATGGATCACGTTTGTTTGGGAAAGGAAACTTCTGTCTCCACTGGGTCTTTGGCATCCCTGCTAATGTCACCAATTGTGATTTCAAGATGTATCCACCATTTGAAGGCAATGACTGGAATCAGTTATTTAAAAAAAAAAAAAAAAAAAAAAAAAAAAAAAGACTCGCTATTCAATCTTAAGAGCCAATGTCACCTCCTCTATATTCCCTGTGTTAGACCTGATCCATTCTCAGTAATGATGTTCACTGGCTCTATGTTAGAAAACCTATCCTTTCCAAAGGACTAGATCACTGAGGCAAGAAGCACAGAAAAGGATCTATACAGTGGCAAGCCTTCCCCACTCACAGATGTGCACAGGCAATGGTGAGAGCAACCTTATTCCTCCTTTGCTGGAGTAAGAAGCTGCACCAGTCCCTCCAGTAGTAAATTCTCTAAGTAGGTCCCTGGGCATTAGAGGGCTGGGGTGAGGTGGCATGCCCTCACAGGACCCCTTCCTACACCCCTCCCGCCCAAAGAGCTGCAGCTTCATTTCTGATGCAGATTTGTGGGTTTACCCAAATACAAATTAATGAGAGTTACTGCATAGATTAATTTTCTTCTGTGAGGAGATTCATCTTTCAAGTCATCTTCACAAATTGTCTTTAAAAGTTACTGAATCTACACTGTATCTGGACACGAATGCTTCAGTGAACATTTGAACTAGTCAAAGAAACAGAACCTTTGGCTACCAAAAGTGCTTTCTCCCCTACCACATAATGCATTTGTCAGTACACGTTTTACTGCAAAACTAGCAACCAGTAACTCTAAATAAATAAATAAATAAATAAAAATCACACTCTGAATCAGACAGGTAAGTGCCAGATGAATAATGGTCCAAACTCTAATACAACCCTAATTCTATCAAAAAAACCTTTTTTTTATTTTTATCACCACAAAGTGCCTACAAGAACTGAGCTGTGATTCATTCCTATATTAGCGGGAATCAAAGCTATACCTTTGAGCTTAGAAAACATTTGCTGATATTTTAAACCCTTCATTGTTTGGAATTCTCTCTTTGAAACTTAAAATAAGTTGTTATCCATACCAACCTGGTCCACTTCCATTTGATAAAAAATTATTCCACTCTCAAAAAGAACTTTAAAATTACACTTCTGCAGACTTCTGTGTTTAGTCACTACATCTTCACTAACATCAACGAGACCTGGTACAGAGTTAGTTAACATTCCTTCTGTTAGTTCAGCAGCATAGTATGAAATAGATCTTCTACTCCGGGCTTTTCTGAGAAATGGTAATGCTACTTTAAAGTTGCAATGAACTTATGAATCCCACAGAACCCCACATATGAAATTTGTTGGGGGGGGGGAAAAAGGTATCTCTCCCCGGCCGCAGCAGGTCCAGGCCAGGGCTGGGTTGAGGCACCTCTTCCCGGGCCAGGCAGGTCGGGGGTGAGGGTGGGGGTGGGGGGTGCTTAATAGGCTGCTGTGCAGTTGCGCAGCTTAGACGGAATTAAGTTCATGACTAGCTGTCTATTCCCTGCATATAATCCCTTCACTGCTTCCCTTTCTCCACCACAAACTTATTGTCCTGACCTTCAAAGCTCTCCATATAAAAGCCTTCCCTTTTCTGAACTATTATCTTTCCAAGAGGCTGAGTCCTGCCACTTTCCCTCTGCTATCTATGCCAGCCTTGGCCACCTGCTCATCTACTTCTCCCACAAGCACCACAGCGCTTTGTCTCCTGCAGTCCCTTACTCCCAGTGGAAAATTCTAAAGCCACCAGTTTATCCTCCCTCACGTCCCTCCTCAAAGCTACACACCTTAATGCATAAAGAATACTGCCCTCTCAAAACAGCAAAGCAGGAGATGAGTTATTACTGCTACTGACCAGCTAAAAATTGCCCACAGAACTAGTCCATGCTAAATTATATTACATTTGTTATCAACATCCTTCCTCACCCCTACTCACTTGTCTCATTTTTATGAATGTAAGACCTTCAGGGGACTATATGTTTGTACAGTGCTTTAGCACAATGGGAGCATGACCTGATTGAGGTCTCTAGGCACTACTGCAATACAAATGTTAAATAACTAGGGCTGTTGATTAATTGCAGTTAACTCACCTGATTAACTCAAAAAAATTAATCGTGATTAAAAAATAATCACAATTAATCGCAGTTTTAATTGCGCTGTTAAACAATAGAATACCAATTAAAATTTTTTAAATATTTTTGGATGTTTTTCTACATTTTCAAATATATTAACTTCAACTACAACACAGAATACAAAGTGTACAGTGCTCACTTTATATTATTTTTATTACAAATATTTGCACTGTAAAAATAACAAAATAGTATTTTTAAATTCACTGCATACAAGTACTGTAGTGCAATCTCTTTATTGTGAAAATACAACTTACAAATGTAGATTTTTGTTATTGTTACATAACCGTACTCAAAAACAAAACAATGTAAAACTTTAGAACCTACAAGTCCACTCAGCTCTACTTCTTGTTCAACCAATCACTAAGACAAACACTAAGACTGCTATAACATGAAATATATGTCAGAATGAGGGTAAAACAGAGCAGCAGACATACAATTCTTCCCCCAAGTAGTTGAGTCACAAATTTAATTAACGCATTATCTTTTTAACGAGCATCATCAGCATGTCTTCTGAAATGATGGCTGAAACATGAAGGGTCATACAAATGTTTAGCATATCTGGCATGTAAATACCTTGCAATGCTGGCTACAAAAGTGCCATGCGAATGCCTGTTCTCACTTTCAGGTGACATTGTAAATAAGAATCAAGAAGCATTACCCCCCATAAATGTAAACAAACTTGTTTGTCTTAGCCCTGGTCTACACTACAAGGTTAGGTTGAATTTAGCCACATTAGGTAGATTTTATAAGCAATGCGGCTACACAACCAACCCCGTTCCGTCAACCTAAAGGGCTCTTAAAATCGACTGCTGTACTCCTCCCCAGCAAGGGGAGTAGTGCTAAAATCTACCTTCCTGGGTTGAAGGTGGGGTAATGTAGATGCAGCGTTCTGCAATTCAATGGTATCGGCCTGCTATTCCAGAGTGCTCCAATGTGACTGCTCTGGACAGTGCTTTCAACTCCGATGAACTAGCCAGGTACACAGAAAAAGCCCTAGGAACTTCTGAATTTCATTTCCTGTTTGGTCAGCGTGGCGATCTCAGCAGCACAGGTGACCATGCAGTCCCAGAATCGGAAACAAGCTCCAGCATGGACAGAAAGGGAGACACTGGATCTGATTGCTATATGGGGAGAAGAATCTGTGCAGGCAGAACTCCAATGAAAAAGAAGAAATGCTAACAAAAATGCCAAAATCTCACAGGGCATTGTGGAGAGAGGCTACACCAGGGACACACAGCAGTGCCACGTGAAAGTTGAGCTCAGGGAAGCCTACCAAAAGACAAAGGAGGCAAATGGTCGCTCCGGGTCAGAGCCCCATATATGTCGCTTCTATGATCAGCTGCATGCCATTCTAGTGGGGGACCCTACCCCATCACTGTCCGTGGACACCTGCAAGGGGGGAGTCTCACACAACACGGAGGAGTAGTTTGTGGATGAGGAAGAGAAGGAAGAGGAGAATGCGCAGCAGGCAAGCGGAGAATCCGTTCTCCCCAGCAGCCAGGACCTTTTCATCACCCTGGAGCCAATACCCTCCCAAGGCGGGTTCCCTGACCCTGAAGCCAGAGAAGGCACCTCTGGTGAGTGCACATTTGTAACTACACTACAGGGGTTAAAAGCAATTGTGTTTAATGTTTGATTTGCCCTGAAGAATTGGGATGCATTTGCGACCAGTACAGCAACTGGAAAAGTCTGTTAACGTGTCTGGGGATGGAGAGGAAATCCTCCAGGGACATCTCCATGAAGCTCTCCTGGAGGTACTCTGAAAGCCTTTGTAGAAGGTTTCTGGGGAGGGCTGCCTTATTTTGTCCTCCACGGTAGAACACTTTACCATGCCAAGCCAGTAGCAAGCAGTCTGGAATCATTGCAGCAAAAACCATGGCAGCGAATGGTCCTGGGTTTTGGTCACATTCATGCACCATTCGGTCTTTATCTTTCTGTCAGCCTCAGGAGATTGATATTATTCATGGTCACCTGGTTGAAATAGGCAAATTTTTGTAAGGGAACAGTAAAAGGACCCCGTTCATGCTGGGCTGTTTGCACTTGGCTAAAAGGGATCATCCCAGAGAATAGCCATGTGGTGGAGTGGGGGACAGGTGTGTGCTGCACATTCACCCGAAAACCGCAGCCTCTCCTTTTAAATGGCAAACCCAACTGGCTTGCTATGGGAAAGGAGGGCACTGCAGTTAGAAGCCATTCCCACATGTTATGAAGGCGGAAAAAGCCAACTATAGCTGCATGGAAACCAAATTCTGTTGCCCAGACATGTGTGATGTGTCACTATACCCGCAGGCGCTCAATATAAAAGGCAAAATGCGACCTTATACCTAAAGCACATGGGCTGTCTGCTGTGAATTGCTTGATTCACTGTGAAAGTCTCCCTTTTGTTCTCAGAAATGTATCTTCTTAAATTTTATTCTCCCTTTTTATCCCCCCTGCAGGTGCAAATGTTTATATGCTCCCCATATCATATCCGTCCTTGAGGTTATCACAGATTAGAAGGCAAAAAAACAAAAACAAAAACAAAAAAAAACTGCACTTGCGATGATATGTTTTCTGAGCTCATGCAGTCCTCCCACATGGATAGGGCACAGCTGAATGCATGGAGGCATTCGGTGGCAGAGGCCAGGAAAGCATACAGTGAGCGTGATCAGAACACGCAGGAGGCGATGCTGAGGCTAATGTGGGAGCAAATGGACATGATTAGGCATCTGGTGGAGCTGCAGGAAAGGCAAGAGCACAGACCGCTGCTATATCCATTGTATAACCACCTGACCTCCTCACCAAGTTCCATATCCTCCTCACCCAGATGCCCAAGAACACGTTGGGGGAGGCTCCAGGCACCCAGCCACTCCACTCCAGAGGATGGCCCAAGCAACAGAAGGCTGTCATTCAAACAGCTCTGATTTGTGGTGTGGCTACAATAAGCAATGTGGACTTGTCCTTCCCTCCTCCCCCACCCCACCCGGAGTACCTTGTCAGTGATCCCCCCCCCCTTTTTTTTAAATAAACAAAGAATGCATGGATTCAACACAATAGGGATTTTATTTCCTTTGCCAGCTGTGGTCAAAGTGGGGAGGGGGACTGGCTTACAGGGAAGTAAATTCAACAAAGGGGGCAGTTTTGCATCAAGGAGAAACACATACAACTGTCATACTGTAGCATGGCCAGTCATGAAACTATTTTTCAAAGCCTCTCTGACGCGCAGTGTGCCTAGCTGTGCTCTTCTAATCGCCCTGGTGTCTGGCTGCTCAAAATTGGCCGCCAGGCGATTTGCCTCAACCTCCCACCCTGCCATAAACGTCTCCCCCTTACTCTCACAGATATTATGGAGCACACAGCAAGCAGCAATAATAATGGGAATGTTCGTTGCACTAAGGTCTAACCTAGTCAGCAAACAGCGCCAGCGAGCTTTTAAAAGTCCAAAGACACATTCTACCACCATTCTGCACTTGCTCGGCCTGTAGTTGAACTGCTCCTTACTAGTGTCCAGGCTGCCTGTGTATGACTTCATGAGCCATGGGAGCAAGGGGTAGGCTGGGTCCCCAAGGATAAGTATTGGCATTTGAACATCCCCAACGGTTATTTTCTGGTCTGGGAAGTAAGTCCCTTCTTGCAGCTGCTCAAACAGCCCTGAGTTCCTAAAGATGCGAGCGTCATGCACCTTTCCTGGCCATCCCACGTTGGTGTCAGTGAAACGTCCCTTATGATCCAGTACCATTGGCTTGCAGCACCATTGACAAGTACCCCTTGCAGTTTACGTACTGGTTGGCAAGGTGGTCCGGTGCCAAGATAGCGGGATGCATTCTATCGCCCCACCACAGTTAGGGAACCCCATTGCAGCAAAGCCATCCACTATGACCTGCACATTTCCCAGACTCACTACCCTTGTTAGCAGAAGGTCACTGACTGCATTGGCTACTTGGATCACAGCAGCGCCCACAGTAGATTTGCCCAATCTGAATTGATTCCAGACTGACCGGTAGCAGTCAGGCTTTGCAAGCTTCCACAGGGCTATTACCACTTGCTTCTCAACTGTGAGGGCAGCTCTCATCTCGGTATTCCTGCACTTCAGGGCAGGGAAAAACAACTCAAAGTTCCAGGAAAGTGGCCTTATGCATGCGAAAGTTTTGCAGCCACTGGGGATCATCCCATACCTGCAACACTATGCAGTCCCAGCAGTCTGTGATTGTTTGCTGGGCCCAAAATCGGTGTTCCACTGTATCAACCTGCCCCACTGTCGCCATGATGTCGCAATTGGCACATCCTGTGCTTTCAGGAACGTCTGTGTCCATGTCCTCCTCGTGCTGGCGTCTCCTAGCCAGGTTCTGCACATACCGCTGGATAATGCACGAGGTGTTTACAATGCTCACAACAGCAGCACTGAGCTGAGCGGGCTCCATATTTGCCATGCTATGGCATCTGCATGGGTAACCCAGGAAAAAAGGTGCAAAATGATTGTTTGCCATTGCTTTCACAGAGGGAGGGAGGGAGGGGAGACTGACTACATGTACCCAAAACCACACGCGACGATGTTTTTGCCCCATCAGTCATTGGAAGCATAACCCAGAATTCGAATGGGCAGCAGGGACCGTGGGATAGCTACCCACGGTGGACCATCCATGAGTTGATGTTAGCCACGGTATTGAGGATGCACTCCGCCGACCTACTGCACTTAGTGGGGATGTACACAATCAACTGTATAAAATCGCTTTCTAAAGATCAACTTCTATAAAATCGACCTAATTTCGTAGTGTAGACATACCCTTAGTGACTGGTTGAACAAGAGGTATAACTGAGTGGACTTGTAGGTTCTAAAGTTTTACATTATTTTGTTTTTGAGTGCAGTTATGTAACAACAACAAAAATCTACATTTGTAAGTTGTACTTTCACAATAAAGAGATTGTGCTACAGTACTTGTGTGCGGTGAATTGAAAAATACTATTTTGTTTATCATTTTTACTGTGCAAATATTTGTAATAAAAAATAAATATAAAGTGGGCACTGTACACTTTGTATTGTTATAACTGAAATCAACATATTTAAAAAAGTAGAAAACATCCAAAAATATTTAAATAAATGGTATTCTATTATTGTTTAACAGTGCGATTAACCACAATTTTTTAATCACTTCACATCCCTATAAATAACAGTAATAAAAAAAAAAAACTCCACATCACATTTCTCACCATATTTTAATAACTGTATAGTCGTTTAAGTTTTGTTCCAAAGCAAACAACTTTAGCACGTATTTTCACTAAATACTGCTTCCTTTCTACAGAGATTCTGAAAATATTAGTTCTATTGGGCTTGATTTTCAGAGGTATCATAGAATCATAGAATATCAGGGGTGGAAGAGACCTCAGGAGATCATCTAGTCCAACCCCCTGCTCAAAGCAGGACCAATCCCCAATTAAATCATCCCAGCCAGGGCTTTGTCAAGCCTGACCTTAAAAACTTCTAAGGAAGGAGACTCCACCACCTCCCTAGGTAACGCATTCCAGTGCTTCACCACCCTCCTAGTGAAAAAGTTTTTTCCTAATATCCAACCTACACCTCCCCCACTGCAACATGAGACCATTACTCCTCGTTCTGTCATCTGCTACCACTGAGAACAGTCTAGAGCCATCCTCTTTGGAATCCCCTTTCAAGTAGTTGAAAGCAGCTATCAAATCCCCCCTCATTCTCCTCTTCCGCAGACTAAACAATCCCAGTTCCCTCAGCCTCTCTTCAAAAGTCATGTGTTCCAGTCCCCTAATCATTTTTGTTGCCCTCCACTGGACATTTTCCAATTTTTCCACATCCTTCTTGTAGTGTGGAGCCCAAAACTGGACACAGTACTCCAGATGAGGCCTCACCAATGTCGAATAGAGGGGAACAACCTTTTGCTTCATTGCGCATCCTAAAGAATAATCTACTTTGAACATATTTACTCCTTCAAGTGGATTCTAATGTTAATGGCATCAGTTTCTGACTCTACCTCCAATTCATTCAGCCTCTGGATTCGTGGAGTAAAATGAAGTTTATCGACATCACATGCAAATGGTGGCTGCCAGTCCTGGGGAAAGAGAAAAGCTTCAGTAAACAGAATAGAAAAATTCAATACATTCTTTGTGTTTACAAACTAGATACACCAAAAGTTAAAATAAAGCCAAACCCAAAGACAGCCTCACTTCTCCTCCATTTCAAATATGAAGAAATGTAGTATTTTCCCCAAATGATCTCACAATACACAAACATATTCACACACTGAAGGTAAGAAAAAGCAAAGCACTTTACAATGCTGTCTTCTAAAAATTGGAAGTTTTTTTATTCAGGTTCGATTCTTTTTGCTTTCATTAAGAAATTATGTTCATTGTGTCTTTAAATAGATTGTTTTGACATGTAATGAAATAGATCTTCCACTGATACTCTGAAACTAAAGATGTGACTCACAAAGATTAGCCTTTAATCTCACAGACAGACATACACACACACACACAAATCAAAAAGAAAAGGAGTACTTGTAGCACCTTAGAGACTAACACATTTATTTGAGCATAAGCTTTCGTGAGCTACAGCTCACTTCATCAGATGCATGTCACAGAGTTAGGACGTCCACTGTAACTGCAAGGTCGCACTCCAAAATGGGCAGGCATCATGTGTCAGCTAGAGATCTTGTCTGTCAAGCAGAAATAGTAGGTGTCCTTGGCAGAGCCTACTGTGCCATTTCCTTCATACAGGAAAAGACCCTTGTGGTGGAGAGAACATAGTTACAACCTCCAGACACAGTCTGTTCAAATGTTACATATGCCACTTATTTGCTTTTTCCTGTTAGGAATTTTTGCTCTCAACATATAAATTAAACAGGTTCATTGGCCACAAAACCAACTGCAATGCACAGTATTGAGTGTATTCCTGAAAAGGCAATTAGCTGGAATCAGAGACTTTCAAATGCTCAGGAGACACACAAGCACATCAGGTAAACAGTTTCTTTGCTTCTCATACCTCATAGACTTTAAGATCAGAATGGACCATCGTGATCATCTAGCCTGAGCTCCTGTACATTGCAAGGCCACAAAACCTCACCCAGCCACTCCTGTAATAGACCCCTCACCTCTGACTGAGTTACTGAAGTCCTCAAATCATGGTTTAAAAAGACTTCAAGTTACAGCGAATCCACCATTTACACCAGTTTAAACCTGCAAGTGCCTCAGACCCCATGCTGCAGAGGAAGGCAAAGAGTCTCTGCCTGATCTCCAAGCAACAGCAGCTATGTTGTCAACCAAAAATAACTACTTTAGGAGTATCTTGTTTAAAAATATTCAGAAATAGCTGAAATATATTTAACAAGAAAACACAATACACGCCACCACTCTTACTTCGACAGAGATCATCTAAAGTTGGTGGGTAGCATTGACCTAAGATTACAAAGCAATAGTATCTCTCAGACCGCTAACATTTATCACATGCAATGTAGTTATACCCATATGTGTCTAATATTCTGGGACTGACATATATATCACAGCCAGGTGGGTGCAGTAATCTCTCTTATTGGACCAATAAAGAGATTACTGTCACACCAACTGGCTGTGATATATATGAGATGAGGTGGGTGAGGTATAGTGTTTATTTAGAAGAGCCAAATTTAGCTTAGTTTAAATCTGATACCAATTTCTTATATATCAAGGTATCTTTTTTTTCTCTGTAACTATAGAAGGATAGTAATAGTAATAAGAACTTCTGATATTGAAGTGACACAGTATCAGGTGACCAGGGAAGATCATATTTGCCTTTTCCTCAATGACTCCTTGGGGACTAGGCAATATGGACATGGGTAGTATGTTTGTTATTTTAGCAGGAACATACAAACATGAAAAATGTAATAGTCTCAAACCCAATCTCCATAGATTTTCAAGACTTTTTCACTATTACAGTGATGTCACATGCAATAGGGTTTCTTTACTATTATTACTTTTGATTTATACCCTTAAATTGGCGCAATTGTGCAGCATGAGAAGATCATGTCCAACGTCACACAGGAAGCCTGTGGCAGAGCCAGAATGCTGAAAAATTGGAGCTAGTTCAGGAAGAGCCACAATAATGATTCATAATGAGGAAAACTCACTTACAATGAGGTAACTTGCCAGGAAGCAGATTTCTAACATTACAGAGCTCTTTGTTAGCAGACAAAGATCCAATGGACTGGAAGCTGAAATCACCAAAGTCCAAAGTGGAACTAAGGCTATGTCTACACTTGCCATTTAAAGCACAAAAAGTCGCTTTTTTGCACTAAAACCGAGGGAACGTCTACACTTGTTAATGACTTTTTGCAGTGAAACTCAGAAGTTTCACCGCAAAAAGAAAACCACCTTCATGAGAGGCATACAGCTCTTTCTGCACTGTTGTGAAAGTGAAGACACGTGCTACCTGTGTAAACACCATTTAGCCTCCAGAGGATATCCCACAGTTCTAAAAGTGACCACTCTGGCCAGCATCTCCGCTGCTCTGATAAATGGACATCCGCCCCTCCCCCTGTAAGCCCCAGGAAGTTTGAAACTCCATTTCCTGCTGCGAGTGCTCATCTGCCCAGGTGACCATGGCTGTTCCACATACCAAACGATCCCCTGCTTGAAGCAACACTGAGCTACTGGACCAGATCAGTGTTTGGGGAGAGGAGGTTGTGCAGTGCCAGCTGCATTCCAGCCATAGGAATTTCAATAACTATGAGCAGACTGCATGCAGATTGCAGAAAGGGCATAACAGGGATACCCTGCAGTACAGAGCGAAGGTGAAGGAGCTGAGGAACGCATACCACAAGGCAAGGGAGGCAAACCGTCAGTCTGGTGCTGCACCACAAAGCTGCTGTTTTTGCAGTGAGTTGGATGCAATCCTAAGCGGTGACCCCACCTCCATTGCAAAGAGCCCAGTGGATACTTCATGTCTGGAGTCAGTGAAAAGTGGCCCTAGCCAGGAGGAGGAGATCACAGATGAAGAGGAGGAGGCTGAGGAAGCTGTGGAGCCCGTTGTTGTGTGCACTCAGGACCCCTTCTCTACTCTGGAGGTGTCTAGCCAGTGTGAGTGGCCACTGGCTGCTGAGGCAGAGGCAGGAGAGCAGAGCTCTGGAAAGTTGCTTTGCTTTGACAATGCATAAAGCAGGTTGAGGGCACAGAAAAGTACTACGATGGCTGTGCTTGTGTGCTGGGTGCCCTCCCTTCATGCTAGCCCTTTTCAGAATGCGTGTATGCAATAAATCCTCTAACCCTGTGTTCCCTCACCATTGCTGGGTTCTTGTGCATCGTGGATGCTTGACTTTTGTCACCAAGAGAGTGATTTCTTACCAGTGGTGTATTGCAACATACACTGTGATTTCTGTATGTACGTTTCACAGCAATGTGTTGCTTTTGTCTCCTCAGAAGAGACTGTGGAAGACCCACCCCCCACTGTAGCAGACCGTCTGTGAAGTATAAGAAAGCAGCCAAGATGCACTAGGGCAGATGTGTTTCATGAGGTGATTCAGCACTCCCAAGAGGAGACACATGATAAAAATAAATGGAGAGAAACCATGACAAAGTGGAAAGAGGGAGAGAACTGAGACTGAAAAAAGAGAATAATGCTTTCTATAGGGAAGCCACAGAGAGGCTAAACAACATTCTGGAGTCAGACAGATATGTTGCATTCTCTCATTACACTGCAGAGTGACCTGATTCATGTCCGCCCCCCCTTGCGGCGGGTGCAGAATTCTTTCCCATGCACTCCCCAAACTCCCACTGCACATTCTTATAGGCTCGCTGTAAATTTTTTCCATTCCTCGACAATCCACAGCCACAGACAGCTTGTCAAGCAACAGCTGGAGTTATACACAGCTGTAAGGTATAAGGGTGTTTTCTCTGTTTTTAAAATAAAAGCACAAATTTTTCAAAAAGAAGCTTTATTTGTGTGTTCACATTTCTGTACATGTCATCACAGCTACAAGTCAACTAGCACTTCATCTTCACTGGCGTTACAAACAGAACCGCCATGTAGCACAGCACATGCCGTTAACACTTCCTTTCCCAAGCACAGCAGCAAAATTTAATGATTTTCATTTGCAAAAACTTTTCCCTCAAGGCATCCCGGATCCTAACTGCCACACATCGTGCCCCTCTAATAGCCCTGGTATCCACTAGCGCCTGCAAAACCATGGAAAAATACCCCTTACGATTTGTATACTCGGTGCCAAGGTGGGCCGCGGCAACAATAGGGATGTGCGTACCATCTATCGCCCCTCCACAGTTAGGGAAGCCCATTTCTGCAAAGCCATCCAAAATGTCATGCACATTACCAAGAGTCACGGTCTTGCACAGTAGGATGCGATTAATGGCCTTGCACACTTGAGTTACCATGGCACCAACGGTCGATCTCCCCACTCCAAACTGGTTTACAAGCGACCAGTAGCTATCTGGAGTCACCAGCTTCCACAATGCGATTGCCACACACTTCTCTACAAAAAGAAAAGGAGTACTTGTGGCATCTTAGAGACTTCTCTACAGTGATTGCAGCTCTCAGTCTGGTGTCCTTGCAAAGTAGGGTCTGGGGAAAGCTCAGCACGTTGTTCCATGAAGGTGGCTCTCCACATCCAAAAGTTTTGAAGCCACTGGTCATAATCCCAGACATGCGTAACAATATGATCCCACAACTCTGAGCTAGCTTCCCTAGCTGTTCCACAGTACACAGCTCCTCAGTTAATGCCAAAAGCAATCAAATGTTACTTCTTTCAATTTCAGGCAGCTCATCATGCATCTCTGACTGCAGCTCTCTTTACAGGTTTAGGAACAGCTGCACTGCCAAGCGTGATGTGCAAGTGACAACTATCAGAGTAGTGGACAGGAGTCCATTCCTGCTTGTAGATGTGGCAGGGAAAAAAAGCCAGACAGCAGGGGGTTTTAAAAAATGCTGCAAAAGAAACAAGGAAGCAATGCGGCTGCTGGGACACGAAGCAGTGCATCACAGGGCACTGAGCAGGGACCCAGAATGCCTTCCGCTCACCTCCCTTCCCACAAGACCTATCAAGTGAGCTGCACTGTGGGATAGCTGCCCTATAGCGCTGCTCTCATCAGCAATGAAAGTGCTGTAATGTAAACATTCTCTGATGCCTGAGGAATTAAGTGAGTACACAAACCAGCGCTTTTCTTTCACCGGTTCCCTATCACCAGTGAAATTTACAGCGCAAAAACTCTGCAAGTGTAGACATACCCTAAGATATAAATGGGTAATTAACCATTGCACAAATTCCCAAGGGATGGCAAGATTTGAAGTCTTTCTAAAAGATATGATCTAGTTTCATTCCAGAAATCTTTGAACTAGATCACTTAGCTAAACTCTAGGGTCTGTGTTATGCAGGAGGTCAGACCAGATAATCATAATGGACCCTTCTAGCCTTAAAATATATGAAAGGGAACTTTTACACTAAAGATTAAATAAAGGGAGTTTGTATCATTTGAATGTCTAATAACCTATACATATGTCAAGAGCAGCACTTATTCTAGGATGCAAACAAAGCTGTCCATCGTCTCATAGGAATAGCATATTGACAAGCTGCATGCATGAATCCTAGAGTTCTATGCACACTCCACAATGCCTATAATAGTCCTGAGCCAGTTGATCAGTTTCAGGGAGCTCCTGCTTTTAACCAGCCAATACTTAAATACTTCCTGTACAACTCACCTAGTCACTGTAAAACTTCTCTCCCTTGGCTAACCATACAGTCTGTTATGATGAAAATTTCTGTTACTTAATAAAATTACGTAACACCAGAGAGCCCAAACTCTCACTATGACTGACTTTCTACAGTTCGTAGTTTTTAAACCAGAGGGGCCTGAAAAATCATGACACTTTGACACTGAAATCTTTTGGGGGCAATTTTTAGCTGATACTCTGAAGCTATTTAATGAAGTTTGTTTAAACTTTTCTGAAAAATTCTACATTTACTCAGATTATATACTGAAAATTTTGGACAGGAACTGTGTGTTTCCTATAAAACACTGGTTTCAGAGTAGCAGCCGTGTTAGTCTGTATCCGCAAAAAGAAAAGGAGTACTTGTGGCACCTTAGAGGCTAACAAATTTATTTGAGCGATGAAGTGAGCTGTAGCTCACGAAAGCTTATGCTCAAATAAATTTGTTAGTCTCTAAAGTGCCACAAGTACTCCTTTTCTTTCTATAAAACACTGTTTTCAGAAAAGATCTACAATGATATGAGGTCAGTCCAACCTGCCTTTAGAAACTATCTATTTAGCTCATCCAAGAGAAGGATAAGAGGTAGCTTGATCACAGTCTACAAATACCTCCATGAGGAGAATATTTATGATGATAGAGCGCTTTTTATTCTAGCGAACAATAGTATAACAATATCCAATGGCTAGAGCTGAAACTACCAAAAGTTCAATCTACAAAATAAGGCATAGATTTTTTAACAGTGAGGGTAATCAATCTCTGGAACAATTTACCTAGGGATGTGATGGATTCTCCTTCATTTGAAATCAAGTGAAATCTTGTTTGGAAAAAAAAAAAAAAAAATGGTTACCTACCTTCCGGAACTGTTGTTCTCCAAGATGTGCTGCTCATGTCCATTCCAAGTAGGTGTGTGCACGCCATATGCACAGCCACTGGAAGGTTTTTCTCCTAGTGGTATCTGTTGGGTCGCCTCAGATGACCCCTGCAGTCGCACCCTGCCAACCCTCCACCTCTTCAGTTCCTCCTTGCCAGCTGGGGTAGGCAGATGGGTCTTGGAATGGACATGAGCAACACATCTCGACGAAGAGGAGTTATGGAAGGTAGGTAACTTTTTTCTTCGAGTGCTTGCTCAGGTCAATTCCAAGTAGGTGACTCCCAAGCAGTTGAACAGGAGGAGTTGGAGCTCATTGACTGCGGATTGCAGCACCACTCTGCCACATACAGCATCTTCTCTAGCTTGCTGTGTAATGCAAAGTGAAGGTGTGGCCAGACGACTACATTGCTACCCTCCAGATGTCCTGGATCGAAACCTGGGCCAGGAATGCTGCAGAGGAAGCCTAAGCCCTTGTGGAATGTGCTGTCAGCACTGGAGCAGGTACCTTTGCCAGGTCGTACCATGCACAGATACAGGACGTAATCCATGATGAGATTCTTTGGGACAAGATCGGGAGGCCCTTCAATCTGTCTCCTGTGGCCACAAAGAGCTGAGTTGACCTGCAAAATGGTTTTGTCCTCTTGATGTAAAAGGCCAATGCTCACCTTACATCCATAGAATGAAGTCTTCGCTCTCGGTTACTGGCATGCAGTCTTGGGTAAAAGACCGGGAGGAATATGTCCTGATTCGTGTGAAATTGCAAGACGACCTTCGGAAGTAAGGCTGGGTGAGGACAAAACAGGACAGGACCTTGTCCTTGTAGGAGACCAGGTTATGGAGGCTCAGATGTGAGGGCCTTAATCTCAGAAACCCTCCTGGCCGATGTTATGGCTACCAGGAATGCTACCTTCCAGGATAGACAGAGCAGCAAACGTGCTAGGGGTTCAAACAGGGGCCACATGAGTCTCCATAGTACTAGACTGAAGCCCCAGGGAGGAACTGGTTGTTACACTTGAGGGTACAGCCTGACCAGTCCCTTGAGAAAGCGGCTGACGATTGGTGAAGACTGATTGGCTGGTGACCCGGGGTGAAATGCCGAAATCGCGGCCAAATGGATCTTGATTGATGACACTGACAGCCCTCACTATTTTAGGTACAAGTAGTCCAGAATGAAGGGTGCTGATGACTGTGTAGATGACGTGCCCTTTGCATCGACCACATAGAGAATCTTTTCCACTTAGTCAGGTACGTGGCCCACATGGATGGTTTTCTGCTGCCTAGGAGGACCTCTCCGATGGGTCCTGACCATTTCAACTCGCAGAAGTTTAGCCGTGATTCCATGCCATGAGGTGGAGAAACTAGAGATTCAGATGCTGAAAGTGGACATGGTCCTGGGTGACCAAAGGGGCAGACCAATTGAAGCCTCCACTGACAGGTGTAGGAGTGTGGTGTACCAGTACTGACACGGCCAGGTCGGAAGTTATCTTCTTACTGACCTTCAGCAACACCTTGTGTAGGAGTGGAATTGTCGGGAATGCATAGAAAAGCTGGCCCCTCAATGGGAGGAGGAATATGTCTGCAACTGAACCCAGGCTGTGATTCAGGAAGGAGCAGAATTGCAGGCACTTCCTGTTGTGTCTTGTTGCAAACAAGTCTACATGGTGAACTCCCCACGGTTGGAAGATTCTGTTCACAATGTTCGGGCGAATGGACCACTCGTGGCTGGAGAAGGACCTCCTGAGGTGGTCTGCCGAGTCATTCTGGGACCTTGAAAGGTAAGAAGCCTCAAGATGTATTGAGTGGGCTATGCAGAACTCCCACAGTTTGAGGGCTTCCTGACATAGGAGTGTGCTCCACCCTGTCTGTTTATATAGAACATTACTGTTATTGTTATATATATTATATGTTATAATTACATATATTGTCCGCTGTGACCGATACACATCTGCCCTCCAGGTGCACTCAGAAGGTCTGGCAGCCTAGGCACACCACTCTCAGCTCTCTGACATGGATATGTAGTGAGAGCTCCACCTGGGACCAGAGGCCTTCAGTCCAGAGTCTCCCCGGATGAGCTCCCCATCCCAGACACAGCGAGGGTTAAGGTCTGAAAAAGGGCACTCCTCCGCAGACAGCCTGCATATTCAGCCACCAAAGAAGGAACTCAATTACCCAATGGGACCACTGTCTAAGTGATTTCAGTTTGGATATACTGAAGCCAGCCAGGCTTGAAGAGGTCCGAGTCACAGTCTTGCATGCTATATGGCATACGTGCAGACAGCCATGTGACCCATGAACTTCAGGCAGTTCTGTGCCATGGTAATGGGGTAGCTTCTGAGGCCTTTTATGATGGCACAAATAGCCTGGAATTCGAACTCCAGAAGGAACACCCGGGCTTGGCCCGAGTCTAGTACTGCCCTTATGAACTCCACCCTCTGGATGGATGACAGGGTCGACTTTTGTATGTTTAACAAGCCTAACTTGTCGAATGTTGACTGTATCAAGCCAACGTCCGCTTCTACCTGCTCCCTGGTGTGGTCCTTGATCAGCCAGTCCTCTAGGTTCAGGTAAACCTGTACCTTCCACTTCCTCAGGAATACAGTGACACTTGATGAACACTCAAGGGGCTGCTGATAGGCCAAAAGGGAGGACCGTAAACTGGTAGTGGATATGGCTAACAATAGGAATCTTCTGTGTCCTGGGATAAAAATATCCATCCTTCAAATCAAGGGCGGCATACCAGTCCCCCGGATCCAGGGAGGAGATAAAGGAGACCATGTGGAACCTCAGCTTCTTGATGAATCTGTCGAGGTTTTGCAGGTCCATGATGGCACTGAGACTGCTTGGCTTTCAGGGTCAGGAAGTAGAGGGAGTAGAAACCCTTGCCCCTTAGCACTTGAGGGACCTCCTCTACTGCTCCCACTTTTAGGAGTGTCTACAGCTCTTGGATCAGAAGTTGCTCATGAGAAGGGTCCCTGAAGTGGTAAGGAGGGAGACAACTAAACAGTAGGGAGTATCCCAGTCATATCATGTATAGCACCCAGCAGTCTGAAGTAATCTCGGCCCATGCACAATACAAATGAGATAAACGGTCTTAAAAACACAGGGGTGATAGATCCAGTACTTGAACTGGTGCACCGCCCTCAGCCACACTCTCAAAAGTTCTGCTTCAGCCCAGATCCTTGGGTGGATGAAGGAGGAGGAGGACACCTTATCCTATAATTCCTGCCACACTTCCTGCTATAATCTTGCCTACGTTGAGATTGATAGAAGTGAGGTAGGAGTTGTGTTTTAAGGGTTTCCTCTGAGGAGCCAGGGTATGGAGCCCAAGTGACTTGAGAGTCTGTCTGCTTGGAGAAAAGGGAAAAGCCCACGAAGGAAGGTCCCATATGGTCTGTATGGTGCCATGAGGGCTATCAGCTCCCTAGCCACCTCAAACGTTTCCAGTGTGGAAGGTAGCTCTAGTATCTCTCCACGACTCTCACTCGGGAGGGAGTCCAGTGGTACTGGACACAATTGACCTTTCAATGGGACCCAAGTCAACGATACTGCTCTGAGTAATACAGAGCTTGAGTAGCTTGGCGCAGTCAAACTCCATTCAAGTCCTTATACTCTGCTGGCCTCACCGTAGGCGAGCACCCGATTAGTCGTCTTTTGCTTCTTGCAAGGCACCGGTGATTGGGAGTGGTGCCACACATTTCCAGGTGGCTAAATATATAATTAATGCCAATCAGCATGGTTTCATGGGAGGTCAGTTTTGTCAAACAATCTGGGTTTTTTGTGTTTTAGAGAAGACTAAAGGTCTGATTGATACAGGCAATTGTGTTGTTACAGTACACTTTGATTTCTCAAAGGCATTTGACCTAGTTCCACATGATGTTGTGATTTTAAAAATTGCAATATATGGAATTATAGGGCACACATTATATGGATTAAAAACTGACTCATTGACTGATCTCAGAATGTAGTTGTTAATGGGGAGATATCAATGAATGGGGGCTATTTTTAGCAGAGTCCCCCAAGGATCGGTTCTTAGTCCAACACTATTCAATATTTTTATCACCAATCTAAATCATTATATAAATCTTTGTAAAATGTGCATAAGACAATGATTGGTGAGGTAGCAAATAATGAGAACATGTTACTGCTACAGAGTGATCTGAATTCACCTGGTTAAATGGTCACAATCCAACAAAATGCATTTTAATACAGCCAAAAACAAGGTAATACTTTGGGGAACTAAGCATACAAGCCATACTTTACAGGATCATAGATTATCTTGGAAAGCAGTGATTCAGAAAAGGATTTAAAGGTTCATTGTAGATAAGCGCCTCAACATGACAACAGTGCAATGGCGTGACAAAACGAGCCAATGCAATCCTTGGATTTATAAAACGGGGACTATCAAGTAGAAGTAGAGAGGTGATCTTAGATCCATATGCTGCATTAGCAAGCCCATCACCAGAATACAGAGTCCAGTTCCTATGTCCATGCTTCAAGAAGGATGTGGAAATACTGGAAAGAGGTCAAAGGAGGACCACAAGAATGATCCAGGAGCCGAAAAACAAGCTTTACAATATGAGGTTTAAGGAGCTCAACTTATTCAGCTTTTCAAAGAGAAGGCTGAGAGGAGATTTGATCACTTTTGTACAGGTACTTAACACACAAGGAGAAAGACATTTGATATTCGGGGGAAGCTGAAGATAGACAAACTCTACCTTGAAATAAGGTGCAATTTCCTAGCACTGAAGGGTCATTAAACACTGGAACAGCTTACCATGTGAGGTGGTGGACTGACCATCAGTTGGAGTTTTAATATAAGAAAGCATATATTTTAGAACAGTACCTCAATTCAGCTTATGAGAGAAGTTCTATGACCTGTGTGCGCAGGGCCTGGGCTGGATGGTTATGATGGTGGTCCCTTCTGGCCTTGGACTCTGTCAATCTCCGAATTCCCCTGCTCAAGCCACAATCAAGGAAGAAGGCCACACTGGTTAAAAAACTGACATGGTTTAGAGGGGAAATTAAGGCAGCTCTAAAAAATAATACATAACAAAGGGGAAGTTGATACTTCCGAATATAAAGAAGAAGCCAGGAATTGTAGAAAATTGATATGGGAAACAAAGGGACAAAACAAGAAATCTATAGCCAGCACAGTTACAGACAATAAGGAGGAATTTAAGTATATTAGGAACAAACAGAATTCTAACAATGATATTGGTCCACTACTAAATACAAATGGTAGAATTATCAATAATAATGCAAAAGAGACAAACATTCAATAAATATTTCTGTTCTGTATTTAGGGAAAAACAGATAATGTCATATAATATGATGACAACAGTCTTTCCGTTCCATTAGTATTTTGGGAGAATGTTAAACAGCAGCTATTGAAGTCAGACAAGATAACTTGCATGTACTTGTTTCAAAAGAGCTGGCTGAGGAGCAGCCCACTGGACCGTTAACACTGATTTTCAATAAGTCTTAGAACACTGGGGGAGTTCCAGAAGACTGGAAGAAAGCTAATGTTGTGCCAATATATAAAAAGCGTAAATGGGTAATTACAGGCCCGCCAGTCTGACATCTATCCCAGATAAGATAATAAAGTGTCTGATACTGGACTCAATTAATTAAGAATTAAAGAAAGATAAGCTGTCCATAATGCAAGGATGCTGATAAATAGGTAAATAGAAAGGAGCATAAACACTGCAAAATTAAATGTAAAAATGCAATAAGAAAAGCCAAAAAGGAGTTTGAAGAACACCTAGCCAAAAACACAAAAGGTAATAAAATGTTTTTTAAGTACATCAGAAGGAGGAAGACTGCTAAACAACCAGTGGGGCCCCTGGACGATCGAGATACAAAAGGAGCACTTAAAGATGATAAAGTCATCGCAGAGAAACTAAATGAATTCTTTGCTTCAGTCTTCATGGCTGAGGATGTTAGGGAGATTCCCTGAGAAACCTGAGAAAGTCAACATGGTTTCTGTAAAGGGAGATCACATCTTACTTACCTAATTGAGTTATTTGAGGGGGTCAAACAAACATGTTGACAAGGGGGATCCAGTGGACATAGTGTACTTAGATTTCCAGAAAGCCTTTGACAAGGTCCCTCACCAAAGGCTCTTACTTAATTTAAGTTATCATGGGAAGATCTTTTCATGGATTAAGAATGGGTTAAAAGACAGGGAACAAAGGGTAGGAATAAATGGTAACTTATTCATAAATGATCTGGAGAAAGGGGTAAACAGTGAGGTGGCAAAGTCTGCAGATGATACTAAACTGCTCAAGATAGTTAAGACCAAAGCAGATTGTGAAGAACTTCAAAAAGATCTCACAAAGCTTATGTTATGTTCTTATAAAATGAAGAGGGTTCAGAGACTAGCCATGAGAATGACTAAACATAAACATAAGAATGGTCATACTGGGTCAGACCAAAGGTCCATCCAGACCAGTATCCTGTCTGCCGACAGTGGCCAATGGCAGGTGCCCCAGAGGGAGTGAATCGAACAGGTAATGACCAAGTGATCTCTCTCCTGCCATCCATCGCCACCCGCTGACAGAGGCTAGGGACACCATTCCTTACCCATCCTGAGTAATAGCCATTTATGGAGTTAACCTCCATGAATTTATCCAGTTCTCTTTTCAACCCTGTTATAGTCCTAGCCTTCACAACCTCCTCAGGCAAAAAGAAAAGGAGTACTTGTGGCACCTTAGAGACTAACCAATTTATTTGAGCATAAGCACGAATACAGACTAACACGGCTGTCACTCTGAACTCCTCAGATTGACTGCACTGTGTGAAGAAGAACTTCCTTTTGTTTTAAACCTGCTGCCCATTAATTTCATTTGGTGGCCCCTAGTTCTTATATTATGGGAACAAGTAAATAACTTTTCCTTATTCACTTTCTCCACACCACTCATGATTTTATAGACCTCTATCATATCCCCCCTTAGTCTCCTCTTTTCCAAGACGAAAAGTCCTAGCTTCTTTAATCTCTCCTCATATGGGTCCCGTTCCAACCCCCTAATGATTTTAGTTGCCCTTCTCTGAACCTTTTCTAATGCCAGTATATCTTTTTTGAGATGAGGAGACCACATCTGTATGCAGTATTAAAGATGTGGGCGTACCATGGATTTATATAAGGGCAATAAGATATTCTCCATCTTATTCTCTATCCCTTTTTTAATGATTCCTAACATCCTGTTTGCTTTTTCAACTTCCGCTGCAATTAAAGGATTAGAAAACATGCCTCACAAGGATAGACTCAAGGAGCTCAATCTGTTTAGATTAACAAAGGAAATGTTAAGGGGTGACTTGATCATCGGGTTGCCAACTTTTTAATTCCAGAAAAGGGGACACCCTTGCCCTACCCACTGCCCCGTCCCTTCCCTGAGGCCCCACCCCCTCCTCACTCCATCTCCTCTCCCACTGTTGCTTACTTTTATTACCTTTTGCTCATTTTCACTGCAAGGCCCAAACAGGCATATTTATTGTTTTGACAGATGTATTATACTAAGTTCAGGTTTTATTTGTTACAGGACACAAGTGCTGGCAGCAAAATAGTCAAAAAGGTAATTTTTAAAAAATGAAATTTCACAAAGGTTTTCATGGTTCTTTCCTTCCCCTCTTCCCATTTTTTGTAATCAGCTCCATGTTTTTTGTTCACTGAAGTTTGTGTGGAATTAGGACCACACATTATCACAGCTGCTATGGGTCCATTAAAGGCCCACTCCTAAAACCCAAATACAAATCCATAGAGCACAACTACAGAAATGCACACCTGTCCAGATACCTATATAAATAAATCTGTAGAAACTGATTCCCTCACCTACATGCAGATACACACGTGTATTCATGTGTTCACATCTAGCATGCACTAACACATACTTCCACATTATTTATTATTACAATTGTTGTTTAGTGCCTAGACACCCCAACTAAGATCAGGGATCCAGGGTGGTAGGCGCTAGACATACACATAAAAAGAGAGAGTCTGCAACAAAGAGTTTATAATATAGTTAGACAAACGTGGGGCAAAATGTATGATACATCAACTCTTTTGCAATTTCTGGTCAACAACATTCACTTTTTAAGAAATAATACATTTGTTTTTGAGTTCCCTTCTTTTTTAAAAACTTGTTATGAAATGAACACACACTTTAATGTCATCAATTTTTTGTGTGCAAGCCAGCAAAAGGAAAAAAAGTCAAAGAGTTAGGCTGCAAATTTTATTCACACAGGTACACACACACACAACAATTCACGCACCTCCCTACACAAAGACACAGTCTCACACACAATGCATGCATGCACACACTTGACTACAGAGACACTTTTTCATACACTTTTCCAGGGGCTGCCTAAATCACCCAGCTGGGAAGGGAGGAGGGTGTGCTGGAGGGGAAAAGATGCGGGGGGAGGGCCAAGGATGATAGCAGGGTGTGGGGGTTAGAGGGGGAAGTTAAGGAGAGAAGAGGGGGTTGGGGGGTATGTAGGGTGGATGGGGATACAGGTGAAGGCAGAAGGCTACAGGTGCATGAGGATGTGGGAGGCACAGGGGGAAACAGAGACATAATGGGAGTGCAGCAGTATATGGAGGTGAATGGGGTGCAGGGCTGTCGGGGGTGAGGGACACGCGGACGGTGGCTCTGGGAGGTAGAGAGGATAGGTGGGAAAGCACTGTAAGGGATACATGGCTGGGATGGGTAGGTATGGGGGACAGGACAGGATGGGACTGGGGAGGGATGCAGTGAGGGGGATGGGGGTGCAGCCCCATTCCCACCACTTGGAGACACATATACCTCAAACTCCTGGGCACTGGCAATGGGGCAACAGACAGATGGAGCTGCACATGCCTCAGCTCGAGCCCAGCCACATAAGGAGAGTGAGGAGAAGAGGACCGTCTGCAAGCATGGCCCTCAGCAGCTCCCAGTGTTTTGTGGCCTGCACTCAGATTACCTTGATGGGCCACATGCGGGCCGCCCATAGGTTGCCCACCACTGGACTACAAATGGCCCAACTTGATGATCACTTTAGATAAGCTATTACCAGCAGGAGAGTGGGGTGGGAGGAGGTATTGTTTCATGGTGTCTGTGTACATAATGTCTTCTGCGATTTCCACAGTATGCATCCGATGAAGTGAGCTGTAGCTCACGAAAGCTCATGCTCAAATAAATTGGTTAGTCTCTAAGGTGCCACAAGTCCTCCTTTTCTTTTTACTCTGAAAACTGGACTAGATGATCACAATGGTCCCATCTGGTCTTGGAATCTATTAATCATACCCCTCCTTCACAGGCAATGGGGAAAATAGGATTGCCTGCACTGGCCTCAACATGCTCATAACACTTGCAGCTCTGCATGAAGATAATGACTATAATCAAATCTCATGCTTCAGGGCGCCAGTGAATCACCAGCAGGGGTTAGAAAGGAATTTTTTCTTCCTATGAACAATTGGCTAGATATATTCTGGGTTCTTTCTACATGCCTTCCTCTGAAGAGTCAGAGAGTGGCCACTGCTCTGAGGTGGTTCAGATAATCCTCTTTTACATGTCTGGCTGGTGAGTCTTGCTCACAAGTTCATGGTCAAACTAATCTGGGGTAAGAAAGGAATTTAGCAAATTAAATCTAAGCAAATTAGGTGCCTAACTCCCATTGACTTTCAGTGTAAATTAGATGCTTCTGGAATCCCACTAGGTGCTTACCTGCATCTTCAGGTGACTGTATACCTTTGTTGTTTGCCTGACCATGTCAATATTACAGCTACAATTGAATAAACTAAACTGGAGTATAAATATACATAATATCAGCAAAATTCAATCTGAAATTCAAGTGATGTTCTTGTGAACTGAAAAAGAAAGGTTATTTACCAGTGCCTCTGTACATTCGCACTAATATTTCAAGTAACTCTCCTAACCAGTTGAATTTAACATGAGTTATTTTGGTTTATCTCAAAAGATTCATAGTTTTAAGGCCAAGGAGGGACCATTAATTTCTTATAATTTCACAGTATATACTCCATGTTGTGGTTTAACTAGAACATTAAATCAAGACTAGATATCAGTCAAAATTAAGACGCCAAGTGAACAAGAATCCACCATTTCCACCAGTCAACTATTCTGATGGTTAGTTACCCTTACTGTTAACATTTTCAATGCAGTAGTCATCCCCACTCTTCTTTATGGGTGCGAGACATGGATGACATACCAAAGCAATTAAGCATCTGTAGTGGTACCGCCAACACTGCCTTAGGAAGATTCTCTCTATCAGATGGGAAGATCATCACACCAATGCCAGTGTTCTCTCTGCGCCAACATCATCAGTGTTGAGGCAAAAATTATGAAACATCAACTTTGCTGGACTGGCCACTGTCTGCAGATGGGTGATACTTATATACCTCTTTTCTCAATTTAGTCATGGTAAGAGAATTCAAGAGGAAACGCTACAAGGACACCCAAATATATCTTAAGAAGGGAGGCACTGACTCCACGAATTGGGAAGAGTTGACTGACAATAGGGTGTGCAATGGCATCGCATCACCTATCAAGCTTCACCTCATTTTGAAGAGAATCGTCTTGCTCAAGAGGCTGAGAAACAGCAGAGGAAGGAAAGTGTACAACATCCTGGCCAGCAGTTGTGCTCTCTCCAAACAACCACCTGTCTTATATGTGGAAAAACCTATAGAGCACAGATTGGACTCCTGAGCCATCTTAAGTCTCTGAATGACCTTTCTCTCCCCAGTAGACATCACCCCCGTATCGAGAAATAGCCGATGATGACCAATGTAGGACTCATCCACTGCACTGAGAGACAAGGTCCAGGATCACTGGTTAATGGGTCATTGAACTGAGATTAGGTCTGGGACAGCTGGGTGATGGGCCACTGAATGAGTAAGTTCACTAGCTCCGAGTACCGATAGCATCAGCTTGGACCAGACACTATCACGATACCCTACTCTGCACCCTGTTCCATCTGTTTGCCAGAAGTTGGGAATGAGCAACATGGAATGGATCACTTGATGATTATCTGTTCATTCCCTCTGGGGCACATGGCATTGGCCACTGTCGGAAGACAGGATACTGGGCTAGATGGACCTTTGATCTGACCCAGTATGGCCGTTCTTATGTCCATGGTACTGCATATACTAGTCATAATGCCAACTGAAACTGGTCTTTGGCACCAGAAACCTCTATGCTACTTTTGCCGAGTACAGAGCCACTCTCCATGTGATTCACCTGGGTCAGCAGTGCTGGATCCTCAGCATCAGCCTTGATTTCCCCGTACCCCCAACAGATCCAGGGACTTGAGGCTGCATATGCCAGCAGTTTTGGGTGACAGTGCCAGATCCTCAGCATTTGACTGAGCCAGTCAGATGAGACTAGGGGGTAAAGGGGGGCCTCCTGGACACTGCTTAAACTGGGTAGAGAACAACTGCACTGAGCAAATTTCTCGGATCCAGAAGCTGGACCCACACATTGCCAGATTTATTTGACTTGACTTCAGAAGCACTGCCATCCTGGGTGAGCACCTTTTCTTTTTAAAGAAAAAGCTAGTTTCTTAGTCAGTTTTTCTAACTTAAAAACAAAAATAGCCTTGAAAGGGCAGAAGAAAAGTTGAGAAACATAAGAAAAGCTGTGTGTGATATGAGCCTGATGTACCTTTGGCAGTTCAGAGTGACTACACTCTCCACTTTATACCCTCAGAATCCTCTGCAAGGGGCAGGGGATAAAGGGCCCAATGGATACCACTCAGCAGAAGATTCCAGAGGTCGTGACATAGGCACCTTAAGGAGGAACTGAAATATGCATCTTTTTAACTGGAAAATGTACTGGTGGAAACTCACTCTGCATGTGTGACGCTTGGGGGAAGCGTTTTCCCAAGTTCTGATGTATGTTGCCATTAATATTTGTAAAAGGCAGATAGAGACTCACAGGAGGACACAACAGTCCACCTCTTCCCCTCAACCACTTTTCTCTCCCCTGTATGTGCAGTACAAGTGGCTGCTACCCAACCCATTCTTAACACTCTCAGTTCAGTTTCTCTGTGATTCTCAAATCCCAGCATCCCATTCCTCCCCATCCACCCACAACTCTTACCCTCACGGGCTATTATTCCCTTTCAGCATGAAGTGTTTAGCTAAGTGTAGACAGTGGCTGACAGATTCACTGGTTTTAAACCAGAAGGGGACCATCTGATAACTAGAATTATCTAGTCTGCTCTCCTGTACAACACAGACCAGAGAATTTCACCTAGTAATTCCTGCATCAAACCTAATAATTTAGGCTTGAACTAGAGCATATACTTTAAGAAGCAATTCAATCTCAGCATAAAGATCTCAAAAGAATGCACCACATCTTTTGGTAGTTTGTTCCAATGGTTAATCACCCTCACTGCTAGAAATATACGCCTTATTCCTCATTTGTATTTGTCTGGCTTCAGCTTCCAGCCATTGGTTCTTGTTACATCTTTTTCCACTAGGCTAAAGGGCCCTTTAGTATAAAACTATAACTGGGTTCCAAAAACAAACAATTAACTAAGTTCATGGAGGAAAGGTCCATGAATGGCTATTAGCCAAGATTGTCAGGAATGCAACCCCATTGTCTCTGTGTTCCTAAGCCTCTCCGGACAGATGCTGGGACTGGACAACAAAGAGATGGATCATTAGATAATTGCCATGTTCTGTTCATTCCTTTTGAAATATCTGGCATTGACCACTGTCAGAAGACAGGATATTGGGCTAGATAGACCATTGGTCTGAGCCACTATGGCCATTCATGTATTTTGTCCCCAAGAAGCTGATTATGATTATATATAAAGTCCTCTCTAAGTTTTCTTTTTGATTAGCTAAACAGATTGAGTTCCTGAAGTCTCTCACTGTAAAATATGTTTTCCAAACTTACAATCATTTTGGAGGCTCTTTGCTGTACCCTCTCCACTTCTGCAGTATTCTTTTTAAATGTGGACACCAGAACTGCATACTGTACTCCAGTATTGGTCTCACCCATGCTGTATACAGAGGTAAAGTCCCCCACTCCTCTGTCTATACCTTCCAAGTATGGCATTAGCTCCTTCAACCACAGCATCCCTCCGGCAACTCACATTTAATTGGTTTTTACCACAACCCCAAATTCTTTTTCAGTCACTGTTTCCAGGATAGCGTCTGTTGTGATTACTGTGCCTAAAAATTTACCCTATTTATGAGCTCAACTGTAAAAAGTATGTAAAAGTTCAAAGATGTAACAACATAACTTTTTGCCTGCTAACCACAGAAAATAGGCCAAGTTATTTCCAGTAAAGAATGTTATGAACAAGTGCAAGAAAACCAGACAGACTCTAAATTAGTCCAAACAAAAAAGACCTACTGATATATTCAAGGATTATGTTGAGATTCGAATTAACAAGAAGATGTGGGTCCAGAAATTAATAGACAATCTGGTGTGGCAGCTATTAGACCTAATTTGTGGACAAACTAATGAGGGGATAAACTGTACCACTCACTTTTTTCACTTTTTGAATTCTTAAAAAGAGACTGAAAAATCTCACCTGCTCTCATCTCATCAACCCCAAGCCAGAGGGAGCAGAGCAGATCAAAGGATTTTTTTCCCTAGAGGAAGTCCATCAGGCCTTGCTCTTGTTTAAGGAATTTTATCTTTCACCTGTGAGTCCTGCAATCATATCATGACACCCAGTCCTCAGCCCATCAGTGGGGATCCCTAACTGCCAGGACCACAGAGGCATGTAAAAAAGGGAAGGAGGAGGATCCTAGGAACTACAGGCCAGTCAGCCTCACCTCAGTCCCTGGAAAAATCATGGAGCAGGTCCTCAAGGAATCAGTTCTGAAGCACTTAAGGAGAGGAAACAGTCACATGGAATCACCAAGGGCAAGTCATGCCTGACTAATCTAATTGCTTTCTATGACGAGATAACTGGCTCTGTGGATGAGGGAAAAGCAGTGGACATGTTGTTCCTTGACTTTAACAAAGCTTTTGACACTGTCTCCCACAGTATTCTTGCCAGTAAGTTGAAGAAGTATGGGCTGGATGAATGGACGATAAGGTGGATAGAAAGCTGGCTAGATTGTCGGTCTCAACGAGTAGTGATCAATGGCTCCATGTCTAGTTGGCAGTTGGTATCGAGTGGAGTGCCCCAAGGGTCGGCCCTCGGGCCAGTTTTGTTCAATATCTTCATTAATGATCTGGAGGATGGTGTGGATTGCACCCTCAGCAAGTTTGCAGATGACACTGAACTGGGAGGAGAGGTAGATATGCTGGAGGGTGGGGATAGGATACAAAGGGCCCTAGACAAATTGCAGGATTGGGCCAAAAGAAATCTGATGAAGTTCAACAAGGACAAGTGTAGAGTCCTGCACTTAGGACGGAAGAATCCCATGCACCGCTACAGACTAGGGACCAAATGGCTCGGCAGCAGTTCTGCAGAAAAGGACCTAGGAGTTACAGTGGACAAGAAGCTGGGTATGAGTCAACAGCGTGCCCTTGTTGCCAAGAAGGCCAATGGCATTTTGGGATGTATAAGTAGGGGCATTTCCAGCAGATCAAGGGAAGTGATCGTTCCCCTCTATTCGACATTGGTGAGGCCTCATCTGGAGTACTGTGTCCAGGTTTGGGCTCCACACTACAAGAAGGATGTGGAAAAATTGGAAAACGTCCAGCGGAGGGCAACAGAAGTGATTAGGGGACTGGAACACATGACTTATGAGGAGAGGCTGAGGGAACTGGGATTGTTTAGTCTGCAGAAGAGAAGCACGAGGGGGATTTGATAGCTGCTTTCAACTACCTGAAAGGGGGTTCCAAAGAGGATGGATCTAGACTGTTCTCAGTGGTAGCAGATGACAGAAAAAGGAGTAATGGTCTCATGTTGCAGTGGGGGAGGTTTAGGTTGGATATTAGGAAAAACTTTTTCACTAGGAGGGTGGTGAAACACTGGAATGAGTTACCTAGGGAGGTGGTGGAATGTCCTTCCTTAGAATTTTTTAAGGTCAGGCTTGACAAAGCCCTGGCTGGGATGATTTAGTTGGGGACTGGTCCTGCTTTGAGCAGGTGGTTGGACTAGATGTCCTCCTGAGGTCCCTTCCAACCCTGATATTCTATGATTCTACGAACCTGTCCTACCTCCCTCCCCGCTTTTCTGCTACTTTCTGTCCCACTATTTCTTTCCTCCTATCCTCTCTCTCTAGGCTTTTCATGAAATCCTGAAATTAACAGCACTGCATCAGCACAGCAAGATGAGATATCCACAAACCTGCCCCCATCTAAGGAGAAAAGGACCCAACCAGATGATGTCCCTGACCAGAATGCAAACCAGGGTCCAAGCAACAGATGTTATGGTCAACCTGCCAGTCAAAAAGCATCCATTTGTAACTGAACAACCGTCCAGTGTTCCAATCTCTCATCCCCTTGTGTCTGTCTGGGGGGAAAAAAGTAGAAGTGAATAAATACTCTTCATACATCAGGATAGAGTAAAATTAAACCTTTCCTTTTCATCAAAGAAAGGTTATTGGTGAAAATAAGAGACTGATATTTTGCCTCCAAAAAGAGAGAGACTTAAATAAGTTTTGAATGTTTTTGCATAATTCCTCAGTTTCCGTTTCAATATCAATGCTTGTTTTGATTTTTTGTTCTTTCTTGTGTTTGGTCAATCAACTTTCAACTTTAAAATGCTTTTGGGCATTTGCCAACAAACCAAACAAACAACGACTTCTCTGGGAAAAAAAATGAACCTTTATATAATTGTTTTAATGTTGGACAGTGAAAGAGTTTAAACACTTTTAACTTATCTGGCCTTTAAGACCAAGTCCCTCATCCTGAAAGTGTGATCTACATTCTTTGTTTGTAGATGTATGGCCTTGCATGTAGCCAAACTGAAATGCTTATTGTTTCATCATGCCCAATTTATCAAGCAATCCAAATGGCTATGTAACAGTGATCTATCCCCACCATTATTTACCACTCCACTGCTCCCTGCAAATTTTAATCAGCAATTAAATTTTCTTCCAGATCTTTGATAAAAATATTAGATAGCAGTGCCCTGAGAACCCGTGACATTCCCATTAAAAAAAATAAATCTATTATTGATTCCTTATGAACAATTACATTAACTTCTTAGCTAGTTTCTAAGCCATTCAATGTGCTATATTGATTTTGCATAATACTGATTTTTAATTCAAATGACTTATATAAGTCAAAAAAGATGTTAACACAATTACCTTTATCAAACTTGTTTTTTGAAGCAATTACATTACCAAGCCCATCTGAAAGGGCCCATTTTTCATTTTATTATGTTGAATGGCATCAGTTACCAGCTTATTTAGGTCCTTACTGAGAGTCTCTTGTCAGCCATTCCATTATTTTGTCCAAGAGTATGTCAAGCTAACTGGGCACATTGGTTTTCTTCCAGTACTCTCAAGCTTTCCCTGAATTCCAAGATTTATTGAAAATCTAACACCAACAATCCAGACAGCTCCACAGACAACTGGGGTTGGAGTTATCTGGACCTGCTTTAAAATGTTTATCAGAGTGGACTTATGGCTGTTTAGGTGCCAACTGTGCATTTCCATACCTTAACATTTTAGCATTTAATAGGTTTCAGAGTAACAGCCGTGTTAGTCTGTATTCGCAAAAAGAAAAGGAGTACTTGTGGCACCTTAGAGACTAACCAATTTATTTGAGCATAAGCTTTCGTGAGCTACAGCTCACTTCATCCGATGAAGTGAGCTGTAGCTCACGAAAGCTTATGCTCAAATAAATTGGTTAGTCTCTAAGCTGCCACAAGTACTCCTTTTCTTTTTGCATTTAATAGTACTTCAACTTGAGTTTCCTCATTTTTACTGCTTGATTTTGGGATAATGACAACATCCCTGTAGTACGCTATCCCTTCAATTTCTAGTCCAAAGAGAAAATGTGATGTCTAAGAGGAGGAAAAGCAGAGAAAGGATATTCATGGGAGGTGCACTGGTACACAAACAAGGTTTCAGACTTGGCTGAAGAAGTATAAAATAAGTACTTATCACCAAAAGGTAGGACAATAATCTTAAATTAATGAAAAGGAAGGAATGATTCCAGTAGAAGGACAAGGAAATTATTCAAAATATATAAGGAATGAGAGGGAGATGCAAAGGGAAGACTGACAATTGCAGTTGGAATTGTTTAACAAATAAAGGCCCAACAAAAACTGACTGCTGAAAACTAGCCTCTGAACCACCTGCCCAAAACCATGGCATCAATCAGGACAACAGTAATTGGACTGCACTCTAATCCTCAGCTTCCCCACAAACCTTTTTCGAGGTTTTCCATTCCACAACAAGGAAGTGGAAACCTGAAGGCGTACTCTAACAAAATGCACTCATAAGAGAATATATTGTCCCTAAATCCATACATTCCAATTTCAGACGGAATCATTGTGATCATCTCATCTGAACTCCTATATAACAGGCCACAGAACCTCCCAAAAATAATTTCTAAAGAAGATCTTTTAGAAAAACATCCAATTTTGATTTAAAAATTGCGACTGATGGAGAATCCATCACAACCCTTGGCAAATTGTTCCAATGGTTAATTACTCTCACCATTAAAATTTTAAACTATAATTCCAGTCTGAATTTGTCCAACTTCAATTTCCAGCCACTGGACAGTGTTATAGCTTTCTCGGTTAAACTGAAAAGTTCATTATCAAGATGTGTTCCCAATACAGATACTTATAGTGGTTTTCAACCTGTGGTCCACGGACCCCTGCAGGTCTGCAGACTATGTTTAAGATTTCCAAAGGATCCATACCTCCACTTGAAATATTTTAGGGGTTCACAAATGAAAAGAGACTAATTTCCACTGTTACAGACTAATCAAGTCACCTCTTGACCTTCTCTTTGTTCAATTAAATAGATTGAGCTCCTTGAGTCTAGCACTACAAGGGATGTTTTCTAAGCCTTTAATCATTCTTGTGGCTCTTCTTTGAACCATCTCCAATTTATCAACATCCTTCTTCAATTGTGATCACCAGAAAAGGACACAGTATTCCAGCAGCAGTGCCAAATACAGAGGTAAAATAACCTCTTTATTCCTATTCCAGATTTCCCTATTTATGCAGCCTGGGACTGCACTGGCTTTTTTGGCCACAGTGTCACACACATATTCAGATGATTATCCACCACAACCCCCACATCTTTTTCGGAGTCAGTTCTTCTCAGGACAGACTTCCCCCATCCTGTAAATATGGCCTACATTCTTTGTTCCCAGATGGATTCATTTACATTTAAACACATTAAAACACATATTGTTTGCTTGTGCCCAGTTTACCAAGCAATATAGGTCACTCTGAATCAGTGACCTGTCCTCTTCATTATTTACCATTCCCCCAATGTTTGTGTCCTCTGTAATTTTATCAGTGATGATTTTATGTTTTCTTCCAGGTCACTGATAAAAATGTTAAATAGCACAGAGCCAAGAAACGATCCTTGAAGGACCCCACCAGAAACACACACACTTGATGATTTCCCATTTATTGTTACATACTGAGACCAAACAGTTAGCCAGTTTTTATTCCATTGTGTGTGTGCCAGGTTAATTTTATATTGTTCTAAGTTATTTGTTTTTTAAATCAAAACGTCATGTGGTACCAGGTCAAATGCCTTACAGAAGTTTATAAGTATGTTTACGTCAACACTATTAGCTTTATCAACCAAATTTGTAATCTCATCACAAAAAGATGTCAAGTTAGTTTGACAGGATACATTTTCCATAAACCAATTCTGATTGCAATTAATTACATTACCCTCCTTTAATTCTTTATAATCGAGTCCCGTAACAGCTGGTCCATTATCTTGCCCAGGACAGATGTCAAACAGACAGGCCTATAAGTAACTGGGTAATACCATTTACCCTTTCTAAATATTGGCCAACATTAGCTTTCTTCCAGTCTACTAGAACTTCCCTAGTGCTCCCAGACTTATTAAAAATCAATATTAATGGTCCAGCAAGCTCCTCAGCCAGTTCTTTTAAAATTATTGGATACACGTTATCTGGACTTGCTGATTTTAAAATGTCTAACTTTAGTAGCTGCTCTTTAAGATCTTCCAGACATACTCCCTTCCTCTTGTACACGTTACTTTTTTAATGTCAGGGCTGAACTGTAAGATAGTTAGTGTATAATGTTACCTCTTGATCTTCCCTTTGCACCTCAAATTTTTGCATCATTTCCTTGTTCTTCTACTGGAATCAGTCCTTCCTTTTCATTAATTTAAGATTCTTATCCTTCCATGACCCTTATTTTATACTCCTCCAACCAAGATTGAATCCTTGTTTGTGTACCAGTGCACCTCCATGAATAACCTCTCTCTACTTTTCCTCTTCTTATACCTCATATTTTGTAAAGCATTGCATCACTATAGATAGTCAATCTGTACTGCAATGATACTGTTCTTAAACATCAATACACCATAAAGTGCCCTTACCAACAAATCCATGGTGTTATCTAGATTATAACCCAACCACATGAATGCCAAATTTTACAATAACCTACTCCTTAAATGTATTCATCATGTAAATAAAAAGCATAATAAATAAAGCATACTCTAAACCAGAGGTGGGCAAACTATGGCCCGCGGGACTGTCTTGCCAGGCCCATGAGCTCCTGGCGGTGGAGGCTAACCGGCGGCCCCTCCCCCAGTGTCCCCGCTCCCCCAGTCATGCTGCCAAGCGTTCAGCATGGCTTGCGCCCGCCCACCTCCCAAGCTTTCCAGTAAGCCTGTTCTGCCACTCTGAGCGGCATGGTAAGGGGGTGGGAGGTAGTTGAATAAGGGGCAGGAGGTCACAGGGGGCAGTCAGGAGGCAGGGAGCGGGGGGGTCGGATGGGGCAGTCAGGGGACAAGGAGTGGGGGGGGGGTTGGATGGATCGGGGGTCCCAGGGGCCCTGTTAGGGGTCAGGGCAGTGGATAGGGGTCGGGGCAGTCGGGGGGGTTGGATGGATCGGGGGTCCCAGGGGCCCTGTTAGGGGTCAGGGCAGTGGATAGGGGTCGGGGCAGTCGGGGGGGTTGGATAGAGGGTGGGCTCCTGGGGGGCGGTTAGGGGTGGGGGGGTCCCTGGAGGAGGTGGTCAGGGGACAAGGAGCAGGGGGGGTGGGATGGGTCAGGAGTTCTGAGGGGGGCAGTCAGGGGACGGGAGCCAGGCTGTTTGGGGGGCACAGCCTTCCCTACCCGGCCCTTCGTGCTGTTTCGCAACCCCGATGTGGCCCTCAGGCCAAAAAGTTTGCCCAGCCCTACTTTAAACGCATAAAAAAGAAATCTCACCACTTCACAGCATATAGACATAATACTAGTTCATATTAAATCCACTGTTCTGTATCCAATTCTCCCACTCTTAGTTTGAGAATATATCGACAACACATTTCTACTTTATGCAGTGCACCAATCACAAGCTGTGCTGCCTGTGCATAGTTTGATGCCAGTACAGCTTCCTCAGCACACCGCTATTCACAGAAAACTTCACCTTTGCTTTTCCATGTTACATAAAAAGCAGCAGGAAAACATAATAACTGCTAAAATTAGTCAATGTAGGTCAAAAATGGCAAATGTAGGTATTGCAGGGGCACCCTGAATTACAAATGAAACAAAATACAATCACTTAACAGGCTTGCCTGTGAGAACAGGGGCCATGGATTTCATTTTATTCCAGTTTTAAATTTAATGTCAATGCTGGTGGAAATGGGCAGGGGAGGAGGAGGAGAGAAGGGAATTCCCTTTGACCACTTTAGAAAACCCAGAGTTTTGGGGAATTCTGGCATTGCCATAAGGTAGTACCCCTTCCTGTTGGTGGACTCAACTTCTTGGGGAGGCAGTATAAAATATACTCTTGAGATAAAATGGTTCTCAATCAACCTCCCCGCACAGCTGGAGCCCAGAGAACTCGTCCCTCCGCCACAGCCAGAGCCATGAGTCCCATCTCCTCCTCCCCTCAAGGAGTCCCAAGGAGCCCCGGGCCAGCCACAGCCGTGCCTCGCCTCCCCAGACTCCAAGCCGCTGTGGGGAAAAGCCTCACACTTCGTCCGAATAAGTGTTTCATATACCCCATGCAGGTTCCAGGGCAGCTGAGTAGGTGGTATTTGCTATTCAGCTTCCTGGGTTCATCAGTATTCTCTCTGGTGTCCAGGGAGATTATTGATGAACCCAGAAAGCTGAATAGCACATACCACCGCCTCAGCCGCCCCAGAACCTGCATGGGGCATAATAAAACAAAACTTCCCCCCCCCAGAGGCCGCAACTAGGGGTCTGGCAGCAGTGGCAGTGCCTCCCCTGGCCTATTATACCTGCTGCCCATGCTCTCAGCTGCTTAATCCCTCAATGATTTCTGACACACTGGCCATCTTGATCACATCCCCTGCAAAGCTTTCACCACAACAGTACCTGCCAGGGATTTATCAACACCAAACTGGTGCACCAGAAGACCAGTAACTATCACAAATGGAGAGCTTCCACTGCCATTACCATTCTTTTCCATAGCATGGGGAGCTCTCATCCTTGTGATCTGGCACTGAAACGTGAGGGTTAATCTACCAAAGTGGTAAAGAAACGTCTCCTTTCTGATCCTGAAGTTATGCCGCCAATTCTGGTCATTCCAGATCACGACTACAACTAGGTTCCACCAGTCTTTGGCTGTGACTCTTACCCAAAAGCCTTCTTCCATCCACTGATATTATCCACAAGTGCAACACAAGTGATAGTGAATGCAAGACTAGTGATTGCATTATGAATTCCACGCTCATCTGGACACTGGCAGGCAGTAATGTCTGTTTGCCTCAGAGTGAGCTGGAGGCAGATCCTGTAAAGAATGTAGGTAAGGCTCAGAGAGGCTCATCCACCTGGATATTTTTAGATTTCAACCTTTGCTGCACTGTGTACATTCTTTGGATTTATTTCACCTCAAATAAAGGTCTCCATGTTACACCATAAGAACCAACAAAGGCTAACAAATATCCTGGTTTTAAGGAAAAAAATTCTTCCTCATCCTATTACTTCTGAGATCAGCAGGATCATACAGACACTACTGTAGACCAGGAACAGAAAGCTTTTCAAATGCTTCAGCACTTTCTCAGGAAGAACTGGGAATAAGCATTCATCCAGACTCCATTTTGAGAAAAAGGACTAGAAATAGCATTGAACAGAGACTTTATAGGAATTTAAGCAAGCCTTAAAATAATGTGGACACACTGTACTACTGGTACTCTGACTGGTTCAAGTATCTAGGATAAATAACAGCTATGGGGGCCAGATTTTCATGAGGGCACAGCTTCCATTTAGGCATGAAGTGTTCCACACCAGGACCTCCCACTGTTCATAGAATATCAGGGTTGGAAGGGACCTCAGGAGGTCATCTAGTCCAATCCCCTGCTCAAAGCAGGATCAATCCCCAATTTTTGCCCCAGATCCCTAAATGGCCCCCTCAAGGATTGAACTCACAACCCTGGGTTTAGCAGGCCAAAGCTCAAACCACTGAGCTATCCCTCCCCCCCTGTTCTCAACCTGGCTCTAAATATGTACATTAAGAACATAAGAATATACATACCAATGGTCCATCTAGCCCAGTGTCCTGTCTTCCGACAGTGACCAGTACCAAATGCTTCAAAGGGAATGAACAGAACAGGACAATCATCAAGTGATCAGTCCCAGGAGCTGGCAGTCAGAGGATTAGGGGAAGCACAGGGTTGCATCCCTGACCATCTTGGCTAATAGCCATGAACTTGTCTAATTCTTTTTTGAACCAAGTTATACTTTTGGTCTGCACAACATCCCCTGACAATGAGTTCCACAGGTTGACCATGTGTTGTGTGAAGAAGTACTTCCTTTTGGTTGGTTTAAACCTGCAGCCTATTAATTTCATCAGGCGACCCCTAATTCTTGTGTTATGTGAAGAGGTAAACAACACTTCATTATTCACTTTTTCCACACCATTCATGATTTTATAGGCCTCTATCATATTCCTCCCCCTCAGTCGTCTCTTTTCCAAGCTGAATATTCCAGGTCTTTTTAAATCTCTCTTCATATGGAAGCTGTTCCATATCTCTAATCATTTTGTTGCCCTGCTCTGTACTTTTCCCATTTCTAATATATCTCTTTTGAGATAGGGTATAGGGCAACCACAACTGCACACAGTATTCAAGATATGGGCGTCCATGGATTTACATAGAGTCATTATGATATTTACTGTCTTATCTATCCCTTTCCGAGTGGTTCCTAACGTTCGCTTTTTGGAACGCCACAGCAGATTGAGCAGATGTTTTCAGAGAACTATCCACAATTAGTCCAAAATCTCTTTCTTGATTGGTAACAGCTAATTTACACCCCATCATTTTGTATGTATAGTTGGGATAATATTTTCCAATATACACTACATTGCACTTACCAACACTGACTGTCACCTGCCATTTTGTTGCCCGGTTTCGGAGATCCCTTTGTAACACTTCACAGTCTGCTTACAACGTAACTATCTTGAGTAATTTTGTATCATCTGCAAATTTTTGCTACCTCACTGTTCACCCTTTTTTCCAGATCATTTATGAATATGTTGAACACTAGCCACAGTACAGATTCCTGGCAGATACCTTTTTTTACCTCTCTCCATTCTGAAAACTGATCATTTACTCCTACCCTTTGTTTCTTGTCTTTTAACTGGTCACTGATCCATGAAAGGACCTTCCCTCTTATCCAACAGCTGCTTAGTTTGCCTAAGAGCCTTTGGTGAGGGACCTTGTCAAAGGCTTTCTGAAAATCCCAGTACTCTATGGCTGCACTGGATCACCCTTGTCCACCTGTTTGCCGATTCCCCCCAAAGAATTCCCATCAAAAAGCCAGTGAAATATATGGTCATTCATATAACCAGTATCAGTTGGATTTTGCCGTTTTGGTGAGGTGTTTTTTTTTTTTTTTTTTGGGGGGGGGGGGGGGGGGGGTTGGGTGGGTAGGGGGGACGGGTTAGATAATTGAAAACATATCTTTCTTTGACAAGGGGACAAAGGTGCATTAAATTATTTTAGCCTGTAGAGGTCCCATCCATTTCTGACTTCCCCATTAAGGAGAACAGCTCTTAAGAAACCATATAGAACAAAATTAATAGTAAACTAGCAAGCAAACAGCATATACATTAGTTTTGAAAAGTGGTTCTTTGAAAAGGATACATAAAACGTCAGTTTTGATCAGTTGCTGAAAACCATAGTTGATCATATCCCATCCAGAGAGAATTATTCTACACAAATTGGGGGGGATAATGAAAACGGTTTTATAACCTCAATTAAGAAGTCAGCACTTAGCTTCACAGTGCACAGGTAATACACATTTTTGCCCTTTTTCACTAATTACTGAGTTAAGAAGTGTGTGTGTGTGCATGCATGCAATTGCATGTTGTGGGTCCTCTTCCAAAAGACAGTATTATCTGTAGATCTTACTGTATGATGCAGCTTATTTTATTCAATCTGATTATGAACATTTATAGTCTCAGTGTGTAAAATACAGCAAGTTACTTCATTTTACTTCAGTTCAATATGTTTAAGAATGCCAAGTGTATGATCAAAAAGTTCATATATAAAACTCTTGATACTCAGAGTGCACAGAAGTTACTTCTGAAATGAAGCCCACAAAAACGTGTCTTTATCCTCACCTCTTATTGGAGGAGACTTAACTCTTTTGATCACTTAAATAAAGAGAGTAGCAGCTACTCTTCTTGTTGTCACATTAGCTATTTCAAGATATCTATACCACCCTATCGTTTAGGATAAGAACACTTTCCTCAAAATAAAGACAATGTACACCCACTTTTATCAAGCTAAATCTTTATTCAACAAGACCCCTCTGACCAAAGTAATTCTAGTTCACTGTTTTACATAAAAACAAAGATTAGAACTACACTTCAAGCTTTTTTATACTAACTCCAGCCAATAAAATTTGAGAAGTGTTAACTATTCAATTAAAGAAAGGAAATCACAGGCTCATTTTGCGGCATGTTATAGCGTCAGTTTACACGTATAGAGTGATCAAGACTTACTACTTTTCCCACTATGTACTGGATTCTAAAATGGTGGTCATGTCTGCCAATGATTCAAAAAGAAAAAAGATACCATGCAAAAGTCTATGCTGACAAGTTAGTTACATGTTGTTCAAGTTGAGACAATGGGTAACTATTAAAAACTAAACTAAACCAAACCTTTAGTAGCGCCGCAGAAATGTCACTCTGGACTCGGAGAAAGGCAGAGAGAGGAAGCCAGAGCCCGAGCACTCGACAATGCCAACATGGAGGGCAACACCCAGCCAGCTGCCCGGCTTGGGTCTCTACAGAACGGCGGCTCCAGGTCCACGCACGGCAGCGGTTCAGTCGCCTGGGATCTGGCCGCGGTGGCAGCCCGCACATTAAAGCTCGACGCAGCGGCTCGACTCGCCCCGGTCCGAGCCCGGCTGCTCGCCGGGGGGGGAGCGGAGCCCGCCGGCCCTGGGACGAGCTCCGCTCTCCCGGCAGGTATGGAAACAAAGGCCTTCGCGTCGCTTTCACCGTCCCGGGCGGGGGGCACCGGGGCTGTCCGGGCCGCAGGACAGCTCGCCCGGCGGGGCTCGCCTCACGGCCGCGCTCCGGGCACAGCCCCGCGGGCTGCCCGCGCGCCCTGCTGCCACGGGAGGCCACGTCTCCGCCGCGCGTGGGCAGCGCGGGCCGCTCGGCGGGCGGGCGGGGCCCCGCACCCCAGGGTCCGGCCGGGCCTCTCCGCCGGCCGGAGCCCTGCGCTGCGGCCAGCGGGCCGGGGTCGGTGCCCGACGGGGGCTCCCGGCTCGGCGCCGCTCCCCCAGGCCCCCGCGGGCCGCGCACAAAGGGCCGCTCCGCTCGCGGCGCCATGCGGGCGGCGCCGGGCCCTGGGCACTCACCGGCGGCGGCCGCACCTTGCAGATGCCGGTCTGCTCGGCGATGGGTCGGATCTTGTGGATGAAGGCGAAGGGGTCCGCGAACTCCTCCCAGCTGGGCTCGAACACGGGGCACTCGGGCGGCGGCAGGAACTCGGCCATGGCCGGGCTCGGGCGCCGGCAGCTCCTCAGCCAGCCGCCTCCGAACAATCCACCAACAGACGCTGGTCGTCGAGCGCCGCCAGAGCGGGCCGTGCACCTCCGCCGAGCCGGGAGAGAAAAGAGTCCGGCCGGCCGGGCGCCGTGGCAAGGCCTCCGCCCCTCCGCCTGGGGGAGCGAGCGTGCCCCAGGGGCTCCCACGCCCCGTGGGGGGGCCCACTGTGCCAGGGGCTTCCACCCGCAGGCCAAGGGGTGCCTGGTGCTCACGGGGCCCCCATCAAGGCCCCTCTCTTACAGGGAGAGGGGGACTCGGGCGCACAGGTGGTCTGTTGTAGGGGGGCTCTGCGGCCCACAGAGTACAGGTTACTTGGGTTATAAAAATCAGAGGCCCCCCCATTCCCAGTATTTGATGCAGTATTAAATAATTCCCTACAAGAGGCCCTGGTCGCTATAGCTTGCGGCCGCAGATCATGGTCACACTGACCCCTTTGTTGTCCAGCCCTGGGGTTCTGTCCAGAACACGGAGTACAGGCCTCGTGTCTCCGGGCCACTCCCAGACCTCTGCAGGGTTTCCTTTCTTTCGCTGCCACCTGGAGCTCCGTTTTTCCCAGATAGCTGATTTTTTTCCTCATAGTTGAGAGACAAGGTGGGTGAGGAAATATCTTTTATTGGAGGTGAGAGAGACAAACTGTCAATATGACAGGCATAGACCCACCCAAACCCAGGAAAGATTAGGAGCCTGCTTCTGATAGTCTAAGGGTTGCATACAGAAGAAAGGGCTAGTCTACTCTGGAAGCCCTGTATCGGCACAGCTGCAGTGTTTCTGGTGAAGATGCTCTATGATAACTCGACAAGCAGCAGTAGCTGTTTCGACATAGCACTGTCCATACCAGTGCTTAAGTCAGTGTAACTTACATCACTCAGTGGTGGCTTATTCACTAGGGTTACCCTATTTGAACATTCAAAAAAAGGACACTCCATGGGGGAGGCATATTTGCTCATGCACCCCTTCCCCGCCCCATTCCAATCCCTTCCCCAAAGTCTCCGCCTCCTCCCTGCCCCATTGGACCCCTTCCCCAAATCCCCGCCCCGGCCCCGCCTCCTCCCCTGAGCGCACAGCGTTCCCCCTCCCTCCCAGCCGCACAAAACACCTGTTTCGCAGCACAAGCGCTGGGAGCTAGGGGGAAAAAGCGGGCACTCTCTGGAGTGATCACCATTCACTTTCTTTCTCAAATGATCAACATTCACTCTCTTTCTTGAATGATCAACTCTTCTTTGGGGAAAAATAATCATGGCAAAATCGCAGACATTTTTAGATATTTAAAAATTCCTCCCAGAGGGCAATTTAAGAACCAAAAAGTCGGACATGTCTGGGAAAATATGGACGTATGGTAACCCTATATTCACACCCTGAGTGACATAAATTATACCAAAGTAAGTGATACTGTAGACTTGGCCTAAGATGTAAATTTAAACTGATTTAGTTAAACCAGTACAAACATCAGTGTGAATACTCTTTAGTTTAGTTTGCGCTGACTAAGAACTTCTAGGTAAACCCAAATAAGCTATCTTAAACTGAAATAAGTGCACCAGTTTAATGAAATCGGTTTTAAAAATGATTTAAGCTAAACTGATGGAACTTGCCTATGTAGACAAGGCCACAATTCTAGAGAGAAATGAGACACGCTAGTATTTGCTGAAGGAACTTCTGGTCATGAGGATATTGTTCCTTATTGGCATTGCTCTCCACACAGGTTTTATAAGGCCAGGTTACACTGAAGATATCTGGAAAGATACTGAGCCAAATTATTAATCAATCTGTAAGCACCTGGAGGATAATAGGATTATAAGGAATAACCAGCATGGATTTGTCAAGAACAAATTATGCCAGACCAACCTAATTTCCTTATTTGACAAGGTTATTGGCTTAGTGGATAGGTGGGAAGCAGTAGAAGTGATATATCTTGATTTTAGTAAAAGCTTTTGACACAGTCTGAAATGAGATTCTCATAAGCAAGCTATTGTAATTTTATCTAGACCACATTTCCCTAAGTTGGGTGCACAACTGGTTGAAAGACCATATTCAAAGAGTAGTTATGAATGATTCACTGTCAAACTGGGAGGGAGCATCTAATGGGGTATCGCAGGGGTCAGTCCAGGATTTGGTACTATTCAATATTTTCATTAATGACACGGATAATGGAGTGGAGAGTATGGTTATAAAATTTGCAGATGACACCAAAGCTGGCAGAGGCTGCAAGCACTTTGGAGGATAGGATTAGAATTCAAAATGATCTTGACAAATTGGAGAATAGGTCTGAATTCAACAAGAGAAGTGCAAATTACTTCACTTAGGAAAGACAAATCAACTGCACAACTACAAAATGGGGAATAATTGGCCTGGTGGTGGTACTGCTGAAAAGGTTCTGGAGGTAATAGTGGGTCAAAAATTGAATATCAGTCAACAGTGTGATGCAGCTGCAAAAAGCATTCTGTGGTGTATTAACAGGAGTGTTGTATGTAAGACACAGGAAGTAATTGTCCCACTCTACTTGGCACTGCTGAGGTCCCAGCTGGAGTACTGTGTCCAATTTTGGACACCACACTTCAGGAAGATAGGGACAAATTGGAGAGAGTCCAGAGGATAGCAACAAATATGATAAAATCTTTATAAAACCTGACTTATGAGGAAAGAGTTTTTAAAATGGATATGTTCACTCTTGAGAAAAGAAGACTGAGGGAGAAGCTGATAGCCTTCAAATACATGTAAGGGCTGTTATAAAGAGGATGGTGGCTAACTGTTCTCCATGTCTGCTGAAGGTAGGACAAGAAGTAATCAGCTTAATCTGCAGCAAGGGAGACTTAGGTTAGATATTAGGAAACACTTTCTAACTAAAAGGGTGGTTAAGCTCTGGAATAGGCTTTGAAGGGAAGTTGTGGAATCCTCATAATCGGAGGTTTTAAAAAACAGGTTGTAAAAACACCTGTCAGGGATGATCTAGGTTTACTTGGTCTTGCCACAGTGCATGGGGCTAGACTTGGTCACTCCTCAAAGTCCCCTCCAGTATAACATGTCTATGATTGTATGAAACTTGAAGAAAGATATGGTCCCTGGCCCTAAAGAATTAGCTTTCTAAAACACAGACATTAGAGCCAATACAAAGCAAAATTTTGTACTAGAATCACAAACTACACTAGACTTGCAAAATGTAGTGTCAGGCACACAATATGTCTGCTCTGGGTAAGCTGTTTATTTGTCATTATTGTCCATTGTGTAGTGTGAGGCTTGCTCATCTCTCCCTCCCCCTCCCCGGATTATATACAATTTTTCTTCATCATGTTTTAATGGAATTTCCTCTCAGTTCTGATAATTTGATGGGGTTTGTTTTCTTATTTTTTGCACTACCTGTAGTCTGGATACTAGTGCAGAAAGCGCCTCTCTGTTGCACTCTCCTCTCTCACACTGGTTGCACTCCTCCCCCCTGGGCTTACACTGTACTTTGTATTCCATTTTTGATCCCTGGTTCTGTTTTTGATAAGTGTCCCATTTGTTCATTTAGTTTTAAATGACTATAATTGCAACAGACTGCTGCTGAAAGACTTTGCAGAAGAATCTTTAGTCCTGAGAGGCAGCCATCACCTTGATTTGTAAGGCCTGTACTCCATTAAGGTCTATGAATCTGTCACAACATTGGTAGCATTTCTCTCTATTTGAGTGAACAATGGTGGTTGACTTTGTTCGTGGTTTTCTTTGTTTTGGTGGGTGTTTACTTTAGGGGCTGTTGCAATTACAGATTCCCTTCACTTCTCCTGCTAAAGGGGATCCGTAGGGCCCTCTGTGGACTAGTTCCATCCAGGCAACGGCAGCCACATGGGGCTCCAAGCCACCTTCTCTCCCTTTATGATGTATGTTTACATCTGCGGAGGGATCTGCCACAGCTGACAGCCATCCCAGCATCGGCACTTTTTTTTTTAAAGAGCCTCTCTGTTCTCTGGGATAGGCTAGGGGCTGGGGCAGCGTCACAGGGGGAGCCCCCGTCGGTTTCATTGTCTCTGCAAAGGCTCAGGCCAGTGCAATGAGGAAAGTGGAAACCGCAGCAAAGTTGAACTATGTATTTCCAGCACGCTTGCTGCATGGCAGAAGGGAAAGCACCAGCATTGCTGCTGCCCATGCAAGCACCTATCCTGCATGCAGTAGGAGACCCTGGGACCATAGGGGACGGGGTCTGAACAGGGGACTGCCTGACCTGCTGTGGATGAAGAGGTTGTGAGGCTCTCTTTATGAGAGAAGCCATTGTGCTCTCCTGTAGGGTAAGGAACATTCCACTGAATGCATCCGATGAAGTGAGCTGTAGCTCACGAAAGCTTATACTCAAATAAATTGGTTCGTCTCTAAAGTGCCACAAGTCCTCCTTTTCTTTTAGCTAGAAGTTAGAATTCATTTAGAAGGTGCCACATCCCTGATTGACAGATCAAGAATATCAAAGGGATAAGAGCAACATTTCCCTCTGGGCTGGCCTCCCACATATAGAGTCTGCACTTTCCCCTAAGACAAGAGGGAACCGCTCCCTCCAAAGCAGAACTTTTATCTGCCCCTTCCACCTCCCACGGCAGAAAATGTGATCCCCACTTAATGGGAATAACCTAAAGTTGTGCACAAACACTTAACTTTTGATTATGCAATATGATGGCACTAGGGTAGGGGTTCTCAAACTTCATTGCACCGTGACCCCCTTCTTACAACAAAGTTACTACATGACCCCTGGAGGGGGATGGAACCTGAGTCCGAGCCCTGCCACCCTGGGTGGGGGGGAAGAGGGGGCAACAGCTCAAGCCCTGCTGTCCCAGGTGGGGCTGGAGCTAGGACTTCAGCCCTGGGTCCCAGCAAGTCTAATGCTGGCCCTGGTGACCCCATTAAAATAGGGTCCAGACCAGTGATGAGCTGCCAAAATCTGATGAACCGGTTCCTTCAGTTGCTCCGGGTCTTCGGCGGCACTGAGGGACCTGTCGCCAAAATGCCACCGAAGACCCAGAGCGCCGCCAGGTGAGTAAAAAGGGATTCTCGAGGGGAGCCTCCTGAGCCGGGAGCTCAGGCAGGCCGGACAGGATGGTCCTGTGGGCCAGATGTGGCCCGCGGGCCAGAGTTTGCCCAACCCTTTAACAACCAGTTTTAAACCAGGTTCAAAATTTAACAACCAGTTTGCTCGAACCAGTGCGAACCGGCTCCAGCTCACCACTGGTCCCGACCCACTTGGGGTCTCGAACCACAGTATGAGAAGGGCTGTGCTAGGGACAAGGCAGCTGGAGCTCCAGCTGCCCAGCAGATTCTCCCCACGCCATGTGCTCACAGCCTGTTGCAGAGCCAAGCGGGGAGAGGCCTTTCTAGGAGTAAGGGCCCAAAATCAGACACACAACCCAGGCCCTAGAGTTGCATGAATACAGTAAAGTAATTGTACATGCAAGATAATGCCACATGGAAGATGCCATTTTATACAGAAAGGGGGGGGGGGGGGAAAGTGAGGGGGTCATGCCACCCTTCCAAGGGCCACAGAATACATCACACAGAAAACATTTCCAGGACAACTAAGCTAGTCCCTTCAGCGTCCCACACAGCCCATGGGGCCCCCACCCCCAGCATCCCACACAGCCCATGGGGCCCCTACCCCCAGCGTCCCATGCAGCCCATGGGGCCCCTACCCCCAGCGTCCCGCACAGCCCATGGGGATCCACAACCTGGATGCCCTCAGCTCCCCAAAACCTGGCAGTGGCCCCCAGTACCCCAAGCCCATGCTCCCCTCTCTCCACAGAGCCCATCGCCTGTCCTGCAGGGTGGGCTCCGCTCTGCTTGGCCAAAGGGCCCTGAGACCCCCACGAGAGGCTCGTGACTCGGGCAGACAGCGGGGGCAGGGCGCCCCTCCCCGTCACTCGGGGGCGAATGCAAGCCGCGGGTTCTCCCTCTAGGACCCCGGGGAGCGGCAGTCGCTGCACGTA